>NC_139965.1:54403941-55003941 GCF_963993115.1 Abramis brama | reverse complement strand
CAGTTCCTTTCACTTGAATCAAGGGCTCTTTTCAACTAGTTGCTCTTTCTCAATGTAAGCGGATAGTGCTCGTCTAATCTATGTTCATTAACCTTTGCGTTCTTGGCACAAATAAAGTATCAAGTGCAAGCTCTTCATTATAACCTTGAGATTCATTTTGAAAGTTGTGGGTAATAATTTAGCAATAGACGTCATTATTGCTTATTTTCATGGCTGGTATTTTTGAAGGAATAACACCGCACTCACGAACAACAAGGTGCCAGACAAACAAAACTGAAGATCTCAAAAAATAAATAAAACTGTCTGCACACTTGAATCCTTTCAGCAAATTTAATAGCCAAGCTTTCGGTCAAACGACCATCCTCAGGGCATCAGGGCTGGTATTTTTAAAAACACATGGATGGATTACAATTTAATTATTAGCAGAAAATAGAATATAAATTTAGACTGACTGATAACTTTGATTGACCTCAAAATTCTTTTTGACAGCAAGTTTCTGGTACAAATGGCACCATTTTCTGAAATTCCTGAGAATGATCTTAAAAAACTGTAGAAAATTTGATAATATCCTGGCTGCAAATTACCATTACCCTTTTCATTCATTTTATACAGACATTTCAAAAAAATTATTCAACAATTAATCACATGTGAAAAATCAATATCGAAAATTCTTCTTCAAGTCTTTAAGTCATCTTAACATTGGACTGTATTTGTACAGTTAGTTGTTGATACTTAAATAGTTGATTTACAAATCTTACTCAGTATTTTTTTCTTACAAATATCTAAACATTCTTAAATCAAGATACATTTACTTGAAGTAAAATTACTTTTCTTGTTTGCTGAAATATTGATTATATTGATGCTTAAAACAAGAACAAATATCTGTCGGATTTTATCTTAAGTAATTTTACTTCTCCAATAAATATTTCTTGATTTAAGAATTTTTAGACATTTGTAATGGAAAACAACACAAAAAGGAAGAAAATCATTTTTTTGCATTACAACATTTTAAATCTAGACTCTGCTAGGCTCCGTAACATTAGATCGGAAGTGGAAATAATGTGTACAACTGAAGTGACTTCAATATCATGCTGTTTGAATTTAGCTTATTTATACACTGTTTATAAAAAAGAATCACATTTCTTGACTTTGTAAACCTGCTATTGAGGTTCTCCACTTGACATGGTTGACTTTTCCCACAAACTTCAATTAACCTGTTTTATGAGAAGAGATTTAGGAGATTAGTTTAGTTCATATGTATTCAAAACTGTGCAGTCATGGTAACTTGACTGAAAGGAAACTGAGAAAGAGCAGAAAAAGTGTTTGTTGATTCTTTCCTGACTCACTTAGGCAATATCCACAGATTAATGGCGTTGGGAAAATTTGAAACTTGAGTATTATTTTAAAATGATTACATTTCTTTCTAACCCTTTGACTCCATAATCCTCCTCATAGACTTTAGTTGCTATACATCCAGATGTAATTGATGTAGTTTAACACAAAGTGAGTGTTATACAACTGAAAGCAGATAGTCGTCTACTTATCATCAGTATATAAGGGGACCTGGACTCACTTACTTCTTGAAACAATTTCTAACACCTCAGGAAGAGAAAAGTGTAGATAATCGTCTGTGAGGAGGTCCGGTTAAACAACTTACCTCTGTTCTGTCTATTTAGTCTTCAGAGCTATTATGCTATTCAGAGCTACAGTAACTGCTGCAAGCTATTGTGAACACACAGAGAAAGAATGTTTAAGTAAAAGATCCATGCGAATACACTTAGATGAAAGATTAACAGGGATTGCAAGGTCAATGGTCACAGTGCAGAAGACGCTGATGGTTATTGGGTGACAATGTCATTCGGACATTGTTCTACTACATTAGTCTTGCTGTATCTTAATGTTAATAAATAACCAAATGCAGTGGGACCCAAAATGATCAGGATTCGTGAGACTCTAAAATGATTTTCGGTTACTCATTGTTTTAAGGTGTCTTTGTTACAGTGTAATTGCACATTATTTAAGTACTGAGTAATATGAAGTAACAACGTGCTCTTACTATTGGGTTAAGGTTAGGATTAGGTTTGTTTTAGGGTTAGTTGCATGTAGTTATGCTTAATTTTTAGGTATTACTATAGTAACTACAGTACATGTAACAAGGACACTGTAAAATAAAGTGTTACCACGTTTTATGACCACATATATGTTTTCTAATTAATTAGTATTTTTAACAGCAAAAATCTAAAAGGTGTTTAAAATAGAATAAATATGAATACAAATAAATACAAATTTAATGCAACTATTGTTTTGCACTTTTTGTGTCTTATGCGAATATACTTTACACAATGGACTTCAACATATGGACATCCTCCTTGTACATTTACATATATTCTTTTTTTTCTTATTTTTATATTTAATGCACAATCATGAGGTGTGATTAGACAACATAATCCACTACCTTTGTGTATTTGACAAACAAAAACTTTTCACGTTTCCTAAAATATAGTTTCTCTTTGTGTTATTTTGAAGTTTGTCCCATATTATTTGCCAGCTACCCATTTAGAGACACTTAGAAACTGATTTCACAGATCTTTGTGAACAAACATGCTATGTTTTCAGTGGCGTCATCTAGACACCCTTTGATGGAAGATCTCCTCGATCTGTCATTATCTAATGGTGTGGTGCGGTCGGAGCGTAGATTGCTTTTCTTTGATCTCTGTCTGTTTGTGTTTGCCTCTCTTTTCTGATTGCCTCTGCATTTTTTGCTCTCTTCATACCCAGCCTCACTCCTCCCTAAAAGCCTCCGGAGCAGGACTATCCCACCTCCCTCCTCCGAGTTTCCACAGAACACCCTCCTCCTCCTCCTCTACTTCTTCCATCTCTTCGCAGGGGTGAGGATTGCCATCGGGACTCTTGGCAATTAGACCGTTGCTGTGAAAGCGTTGGAGTGAAAAGGAGAAGATAAACAGTTGTGGAGTTATAAGTGCTATGGTTTCAGGTAAGAACTTGTCTGTAAATGTGCTCTGTGTGTGTTTGTTTTGTGTATGTATGTGCAACAATGCCACTAAATAACATTTAGATCAACTAAAGAACAGATTAAAGATAAGAAATTAAAGGTGTAAATTGTGTACCCGGGCGGTCACACTTTATGTTAGGTGTCTTTACTTAAAGAATATTGTTGAGTACATTGTACTTATTGTGTTCGTGTTGTATTGCAAAACACTTGTGCTGCTATTGAGGTGGGATATGGGTAAGGTTTAATGGTATTGGTATGTTTATGGGGTAAACGAAGGTACATAGTTTACCTGTTAGTACATAGATAGTAGTTAAAGATACTTAATTTAAAGTGGTACCGAATATCCGAATATAACTTTTATCAAACAAGAAATGTTAAAAATAATGGGAAAATGTACATTATTTTAAAACATCTACCCCAACTAATGTTCTCACTGTGAAATCTGTGAAATGATTTCTAAACTTTTGGCAAACCCACTGAGTCCTTCTATTTGTTTTCCATATGTGAATTTGTATAATTTCTTCATAATGTCCTGTTTATGAACTAGTGTTGTTTGGCTGAGAAGGATGTAACTCTTTTAAGTCAGAAGAGGAATGGCTCTCAGGGTATAGTCTTCATCCAGGTGAAAGTCAGGTGGAAAGCATGTCACTTAAAACAGCTTTCTCATCTCTGTCCACCTTATGAATTAAACTAGTGCACCTTTATTAATCTTTCTTCAAGCTTACGCTCTTAAAATAAAGAGGGTTTTCGCAACAATGCCATAGAAGAACCATTTTTGTCTCCCCAAAGAACCTTACAGTGGTCAGTTCTTTGAGGAACCGAAACTTTTTTGTTGTTGTTGTTGCTGTAAAGAACCTTTTGTGCATTTTAAAGGTTCAATGGATGTTAAAGGTTCTTCATGAAACCATCAATAAAGAACCTTTTATTTTTAGGAGTGTAGAATAACAATCCCCCTGACTGATAACCATACTCCCTTTTTTTTTCATCTGGGAGTCTTCAGCACTTGCAAACACTGAGAACGGTCATGCTGGTATGCTGCCAAATGGGGGCCAAAGCTGTTTAGAGAGCGAAGGCCTCCCCCTTTCCCTCTGCTCATCTTTGCTTTGGAAATAGTTGGCTGCTCGTTACCCTGTCATTAGCGAGATGAGAAGCAGTGCACAGCGTTGTGAGGAAAGGCAGCCGATTTCTGCTGGCTCCAGCCGGTGTCTCCAGTCAGTCCCAGCTGTACAGAATGCCCACTTCCTCAGAGAGGAACGCACTTTTCCCCCCCGTGTGACCCAGAAATTGTAGCTCTAATAGGACCATTGGAAGGAAATGATAGTTTACCTTACCTCACCTTTTAAGAAGGACAAGTTACCCTTTGTTGTTTTCCAGTAAAAATACTGAAACATCCTTAAAGTAAGATACAATTACATGAGAAGCAAAACTGCATGAGATATTAAAGATTTTTTTCACAGAATGTATATTGAATATATTGAATGTTTATTTTTCTGACCCAATTTGTAATTTTCTTGAAGTAGCATAAATCTAGAAAAAGTTTATATACACTTTAATACACTGTAAAAAAAAAAGAAAAAAAAAAAGTCTAAGTTGTAAATAAAACAAGTTAGTATGTTTTACAAGAAAATACTATTTCAGTTTTTCTACTTTAAAATTTCACTTTAATTCAGTGTGTTACTTGTATATCTCATTTAAGACATATTCTCTCAATGAATAATTCATATTTTCTTAATATCTTGTGCAGTTTTGCTTCTCAGGTAAATTTATGTTATTTGAAGATTGATGATTACATTTTTTAATAAATATGTTTTTTTTTTTTGCTGCATTGTTGAGGCAGTAAAGCCAGTAATGCTGTGTAACCTTTATTTAACTCAGTATTATATTGCTTAATAACTTTATGTAGCTGAAATACAAATACATGGTCATTTTAATTTAATTTTGCACATTTTTGAACGGCACATTTTGTCATTGCTCATATTGTTTTTCACACTTGGTCTTGGCACGTTTTGATGACAGGAAAACTGCCCCCACATGTTTGAATGGAAGCAGAGAGGAGTTTAGAAAGAGTGCAGAGGGGTCCGGGCCACCCACCCAGCCTGCCTTGGGCTTTCCTGACTGGAGCCTCATAATCACTGCTATATCTACATCAAAACATTAGTACGTGAATACTGGCTAAACTTGAAGATATCTTCCCATTCCTCAAGGCCTCATCATAATGAACAAACAAATGTTACTAAAGTAATATCCAATCAGTGCAAATAAACCTCTGTGAAACGCTCTCATAACATCCACATACTTGAGCTATTTCAATCAGCTGGCTTTAATTGAGTCCTGATCTCTTGTGACTGGTAGGATTGTTGTACTTTTGTGGTTTTAAATGTCACTATTTTTTACGCCTGTTCTTTAAAAAAAATGTTTTGATTACATTTTAATAAGAAACAGGAGTTGTCAGTAATGGCTTACTTGTTTGGAATTATATATGCTTGTTATATTAGAATGAGAAATCTTTTTCTGTATGCGAACAATATCTTCTAGTACCCACATAGCACCGTTTGTGAACTCATGGCTTGACGGCTGGTTGAATAACCACTGTGTTTGTGAGATCTTATATTCCACATCTGAATCCAGCAGCTGTTCTGGGGAAATGCTGGTGGGATTGTTAAGGTGTCAACCTACCTGAGAGCAAGATAAGAGTTCAAAACATTTCAGTGAACTTCCCCTTCATTTGTTCTCAAATCTGTCTTTGTCTCTTAAATGCATTTTTTGCTGGAACCTTTCCTAGTCAAGCCTCATTACAATTTGGTGTTTACCTGAACCCGTGAAGGATCCCTTCAACACTTGTCTGTTGAACTTGCTCCAAACCTACCGAGAACATCCCAAACAGGGGTGAACCATATAATCACAGACTGTACAGCATGTAGAATCATGCCCTGAGAACAACGTTGACAGTTTCTAAACTGTGAGATCACACAAGAGAGTTGGGAATGCTGGTGTCTGTTTGATGTGGTGCGCGCAAAAACGTCTGAAAGTGACTCAGAGGCACATAAGGGACTTTAAGCCATTAATCAGAGGGCAGAAAAAGTAGTTAATCTAGTAAGGCATATTGGGCATATAGGTTTTAAATGGTGGTTCCCTTGTGAAAAAGAGTAATGATATACTTTAATAGAATACCTACATGCGAACTGAATGTAATATTTTCGAACACTTAATTGCATGTTAATATAGTTTATATTTACATTAAATGATAATGAAATTAATAAAACTTTAGTGTTTTTTACTCCCACAAGTAAGACTTAAATACGTCTTTATATGTAATTTCATAATTACTTTTATTACTGCATGGTTGGGATGTGAAATGTTTCCAGTGCTAATCTTTGCAAAGCACAACAAGGAATTTGGTCCTTTTTTGGAGAATAACCTGTGAAGGGAATACATAATCCTCGCTGTTATAGACTTCCTGGGGCTGCAGTGGGAAAGCTTAGCTTACAAAACACAAAATCCTCTCTCCATGACATCACGGCAGTGGAGTTGATCAGCATCCTCATGACAGTTCTAAAGTGAAGTGATTAAGTAAATGTTCAAAGTCAGTGTGCTTTTTATCCTGGAGACATTCCGGTCCTCAAAACTGATTAGTTGAGCAGCTTTCCAGGAGTGCTGATAACAGTGCAACAGCACTGTTTCTATTAAACTGTGTTTGTGTCAGACTGTCAGTGTGTGCTTGTTATTTTTCAGGGACTCTTCCTGCAGGTTACTTTGCAACAAGTGACAAGTGTCTTTATGAGTGAGTCATTGAATCATTCATTTAAATTATTAGTTAAAAATGAGTTTTTCAGCTGATTCATAAAACGAATGAGTCATGGAATCATTCACTCAACCGATTTGTTTGAATTTGCATACTATCCGTCCTAAATAGTATTCAAAATTTGAAGTAGTGTGTCCCAAATCGTAGTATGTTGAAATTAGTATTCCAAAGATACCCTGATGGTCTACTATTTCCGGTAAGAATTTGAAGTGCAGATCTAATATTGCCCACAACCCATAGCGTGAATATTTCAAACAAAGTATTGCGTTTAAAAAGAGATTGTGTACTATCCATCTTCAGTGTGGAAGTAAGCAATTTCCTGTGAATGTTCAGATTCATTATCTATTATAGGTAAATAACAAAGAATATGAAGTGCAGTAAACAGTGAAACTAATTTTAAAACTAAAGCTAAAACTAAGATTATGATAATACATTAAAACAATATGATAAAACGTACACCTAAAATAACTGGAAGTGGCTGACAAAGGAAGCCTTTTTATTTAAAAAGATGGGCTAAAATAGCCTGTAAATGATTTGATATGTGTTTGAGAGTCATTCTTAGCTCAGATTATAGATATTTTCAGATGAAGTAAATTTTAGACTGCTGTGTTTTGGGCCTCTGTTGAGAGAGCTGGGATGAAAATGAAAAGAATTCCCTCAATGAAAAGCATGATGTAATGCCAAACTAAAGGTGTCTGGACTGGAAGAGAGTTAAACAAGGGTTTGGGATCAGGACAGGGAATAATTTACCACATCTGTTTCCAGGTATCATCAAGGTGCCACACATGGTCAAGATGAAAACGTTTAACTTTTTATCAATATTGCCTGACATCATGATTAAAATGGTATAAGTTAACCGCCTTCTCGCATTTTATAATGCAATTGTGCTAGTAAAAACGAACATTGATGAAACATGACAAAATCCTGTTCAATTCCACAAATAAAGTCCTGTTGTTCTTTTGTTTTTTTTGCAAGCTAAACTACAGCATTTGCTGTAAATACTAGCTTAATAAATCTCACTCTACCCAAGGTGGGATTTTCACCTTCATCATGTCTGATCATTCATCTAGTGCCCTTATGAAAAAGAAGTACACTTTAGCATACATTTGAAAACTACATTTGAGTACTTATTATGAAATAATATACTTTTAAAGAATATAAGTACAAGCTGAATGTAATGTTTTGGGCACTTGCATGTTAATTAAAATTGAATGAAACTGTTTTATTTATATTAAATGCAATAAGTGCTTTTTTGACAAACTTGAGTAGGACTTAATTACATCATTGTATGTTATTTCATAATTACTTCCATTGTCTTTAAAATAAAAGTTTACTAACAAATGACAAGCATTTAGGGTCAACTAAAATATACTCCTTTTTAATGAAAAATGTAATTCTTTTTAACTGTACTGTATGTCATGTTGACTTTAAAAGTAATATCGAAAACTAAAGTTAAAATTAAGTACTTTACATGTACTTTAGCATGTTAGTCAAAAACAAATAATACAGGTGTACTTTAAAGCATGACAAAAGTTTTTTTTTTAAACAATGATTTAAAATATACTTTAAAGTAAAACTTTTAAAGAATTTTTAAGATAAGAAACATATTCAGTGTCTCCAAAGCCACACACACCTTCTTTAAAACACATGAACTCACACAGCAGATTCTGAAAAGCGTCATTAAAGGGTAGGCAATTTCAGAGTGGCTAGCATTAGCAAGCTAGCTTTGAAAGCATGAGATCCCACCTTCCCTTCAGAGTGTTTCCAAAGCCACGCCTTAAATTACCTCATGTCTCAAAGCACATAACATTACAACAATAATGAATGTGAACAACTTACATAGCTCTTACTTGCACCTGACTGCTTCAGATTCACGTCAGCGTTGATAGTGTTGACAGAGAAACGCATAAATCAGAGTCTGAGGATGTGAACAGCTTCGTAAAGAAAGAGAAGAAAGTCACAGGTTGCCAGCTCGTAATTACATTTACGACATGGCGTGAACGCAGCTTAAGATCGTTGTTTTGGTTCAGGAGGAACTGTAAAAGACGGCTGTTGTTTGTTTGTGGCGCTCGGTGACTGTCTGTCTAATTCTGCATAGCCTTATAGAACGCGCTGATAACGTGTGATGTCTGCGCGAGCTGGAGCGTGGAAATACATATGTTGACAGGCAGGTAGGACATCATACTATTGCATTGGGACTGAATGCAATGATTGGACGAACAATTTTTGGTCCTGAGACTTCCACAGAAGATATATGTACATGTTTTAATATTTAGACCACTTCTAGTATTGATCAGGATGTGAAGAGAGTTTCAAACAGTATAACAAAAAAGTATTTGTAAAATAAATTGCATACCCTACCTTTAAGTGGCCATACAGTTTTAAACTTTTCTAATGGTAAACAGAGCAGAGGCAGTTACGTGTTTCTGTTCTTTGTGCTCATGGTTTTGTGTTCAGTTATTTTTTAGAGTTGTTATTTCTCTTTGTTTCTCACAGACTTTATGTTGAGTAGACCCTGTTTGTACCTCTATGAAATTTCACGCCATTCCGACAAAACAGGCTGATTACTATCTGACCATCTTGTTTTCTAAGCTATGAAACACTAGATTAGACTTTTAGCCCGAGGCTGTGGAACAATCTTAGAAAATTGGGTTTTCCAATGGAGGAAGACAGCAGGAAGAAAAGAGGAGAGGCCTTTAAAAGAAAACACGTTAGTAAGTAAACAAAGGCGGACTAATTCCAGATGTATTGCTGCTAGACTTGACAAATGTGACCCAGTGAGCTCAAATTCGTAGAAATGTACTGTACAAATCCACTGGGTATTTCATTGTTTTGTTTTGAAGTAACTTGCAAAATAATCGAAGAGCCAAAAATCTGTCTTAAATTAATTTTGTATTGATAAAACAAATTTGATTAATAAACCATGGGGGGTGTGTGTGGGGGGGGGGGATATTTCAGTATGCTTGGAGTCTGGAGTTGATAATTTTGAATGATATTACTGCATTACTGCATGAGTCCGAATGAAGCTGTAAGGTGGAAAGCATTTATCATTCACTTGAGCCAGTGTTTTAATGGCTCATTTAACCGCAGGTGGAATAACTAAGGATCTTTAGCAGTGTGTTCAGTGCTGACAGATCAGACAGCCTCAATCTCCAAACTGGCCATTCCAGGGCCTGGGGATTGTTTAGGGTCAAAGGTCATTTTTTTAAAGTTGACATCTCACCTCAGTAGGACTGGGCTCGGAAGGAGTTTTTCCCCTATCACTCAACAAACATGTCAGAGAGAGGTGATGGAGACGTTTTAGCCTTAAACTGAAGAGAATGTGATTCCTAAATTCCTTCTTTTGCCAGCTATTTGTTGGATCAGTTGAAGAGTTGTATCTTCTTTCCAATTTTTGCCATTCTTTACTTGTGAATCTCACAAAAAACATCTCCTGACCATGTGCAGATCATATTTCACCACCACAAAATAAAACTATTATGAACAATATATTATACATGTTTACAATATATATGTGCATATGCATGTACTCTTTACCAGTGTGTTCTCATGCATCTGCAGATTTAAGTTTTTGGTGCGGTCCCAATTATTCTTTGGTGGTTCTTGTTAGTGTCATAAATGTAATACAAAAAGTATTTTAAAAATATTAAACACATTTAAACACATACATTAAAGGATGTTGTTTACATTAATGAGAATTATATATATATATATATATATATATATATATATATAATGTATGTATATATATATATATTTGCACTAAAGCAGTGGTTCCCCTCCCCCTATTCCTTATCTAGGTCCCATCTCGCCCCCCACCAAAAAGATTTGGGCTATAAATGTCTTTCTTGAATATGAATGTTGATTATTATTAATAATATTAATGCAACTATGCAGGAAAATCCTAAAAATAGGCTTCATTTCCTTTGACCTTTGTTAAAGTGTAATAATATTTTTGTCTGTTTTATTTTCAGATATCACATCTCATATGATGAATGGAGAGAGAGCGGGTTACTGATCCATGACCTGAAACTAATTGTCTCAGATTAATATCAAGAAAAAGTGGAGATGACTTTGTATGATAACATTCTGTGGACAGAGCAAGACCAAACAACTGTTCCTCCTGTAGATTTGTCCACTCCATCAACACAAGAGGTCCTGATCCACACAAACTGAACAGAATGACTGCAATAGACAGGACATATTTGCCTGTCCTCATGCTGGGACTTCTCCACCAGATTCAGGGCTCTCTGGTAAAAAACAATCTTGGTATTAAGGTAAAGAGGGGGCAGTCAGTCTTTCTGCAGGAGGGGGACTTGCAGTTTCATATTCCCAGAGACAAGGATGCCTGCAAGCTGGAAGTTGTGCTGAATGAGCCCATTACACAGCGGGTCGGCACACTGTCCCCACAGGTAAACAATGTTCATTATTTCTGCATGCATTTCTCTCTTTGTATTATTCAACAAACTTTCAGTGATGAACATTCCAAAAGCTTTTTCATCTGAGAGCATTTGATATCTGAAGAACTACCCTTGTGAATAAGAAATATGCTTAATTGTATTTTGTTTTGAATGTGCACTTGTAGTGTACTTTAATGTTAAAGGTATATTTTAGATAATATAATATGGAAAAAAAATCACAAAAGTGTACTTAAAGAGAGTAAACTTGCACGACTGTTTCTTAACATACTTTGTTGTAATAATGTCAAATTAAAAGTTTTACTTTAAAGGGGCTAAAAGTAAAATTGTTTTTAGTGACACCGGTGGCCATTAAGTGAACTGCAGCCAGCAACTTATTGCTTGTGCTCGCACTCGTAACATATAAAAGACTGAACGTGATTCAATGCCCCTCTATATAACTATGGCAAAGTTATTTTTTCGTTCTTTGCTATGTAGTCAAAAGAAGTTGGAAATACCTTTGCAGCAATATGCTGTTAAAGAACATCCCGACGCCATCCACGCTGCTGGGAGCGACGTTTAGAGAATCTGTAAATATGTGCCGTGCGCTCTCCTCTCAATAACAAAATAAACACACAACAAAAATGACAGCGATGAGAAAGCGGCGGTTAAGAAAGCATCTGATCAGAGTGATGTGGATATGTTTGCCTCAGCTCTGCAATTCAGCGGTATCATGTCGAGAGATGTTGACACAAGTTTTTTTTTCTTAAAGTTAAACAAAGTTTTTCATCTAATATTTGTATTTTATTTTATTTCAGCTTTATTTCAAATAATTAAAACAATTCACACTCTGTGTGACAATTTTAATAGTTTAAATTGCAATTAACAATATGTATTTTTTTTCTTTTCTGATTGTAATTCAGGTTTGTTAATGCAATAACAGTTCATAACAGGTTATTAGGTATATCAGGATTGTGTGGTGCTACTTTAAGTTAAAGTTGCAGTAAGCGATTTCTGAGAAACACTGTTGATATTTAAAACGATATTTAAAAGCGGGGCAAAATAAATAAAGCGAAGATGATTAACAAATGACATGGAGGAACATAAAATGAACATACAGTACACAAGATTATATACAAGCAGTTTGTTGTAAGTCACCAGCAGCACACAAGCTCGACACTCAAAACTGTCCTGTTGGTTCTGTGAAACATAGCAAAAGCAATGTTACTCACATATGGAGCAGAAACAACCTCTGCGTCCTTTTTCAGGCCTTCCCACTTCGGTCTCTCCAGCGCTGGAAAGCTTTTCTAATATTAATGCGGGTTCTAAAGCTCTTGTCTGATCATAAGCCTTCTTTTCCAGTGATATTCCTCTGACCTTTTCTCTTGTGTAATGTCTCTCAGCCATCTCTCTTTCTACAGTCCTTCTTCAAATCTCCCTCTTACTCTCTCTCTCTCTCTCTCTCTCTCTCTCTCTCTCTCTCTCTCTCTCTCTCTCTCTCTCTCCTCCCCTATCATGAGTGGACACACCCCCTTGGCTACAAGAGTGTTGTGGCGCTCGGTCCAATCCGCTGTTGTTGTTCATAAGTGAAATATATTGTGACCGATATTTTAAAGTGTTGTGTATTGACGTAGCCTAATGTGTCTGAGAACAGAAGTGAAAGAGTAATAAAGATGGATGAAGTTTGCTACTCCTGTCCCATGTTCATTATTTAATAACTCCTGACAGAAACCACAACTTTCACCAACGTTTCTCAGAAATCACTTACTGCACCTTTAATTTCTGTTCTTTCCACAACTATTTCTCATTTGATAGGTTTTTGACTGTCACTTTTTGGCTGATGAAGTGAAATACACTCATAATGGATGTCCGATTTTAAAAGAGGATACTGTTAAACTTCGTCTGTACAGGTAAGTTTTTCATGCTGCTTTAAATAAATACAGTAAATGGAAATATTTGTGGAAGACATTGTATTAAAAGACAGATACAGTAGTAAACTTTTTGTCTTTAAGAATATGGACATTTCATGGAGACTTCTTTATGTTTAGATTTACAGAGACAGAGACCTACAGTGAGCTGTTCTCTCTCAGTGTTGAAATCATGGAGCCTGACTGTAATGTGATTAGGTTCGGATCACAGAGTCTCGAGGTGCCAGAGTTTTATGGCCTCTCCAATATCCTAGACGGTAATGTTGTGTCCTTCCACTATGAACACCGACATAATATTGAGTGCACAGTTCAGATGACAACTTTGGAGACACATCTACCTGTTCACGGTCAACTAGTCACCGGGGAACCGGAGAAACCAGAGGGGCCGAGAGGAGATGAACCAGATAGCTTTGTTCCTCTTCGAAGACAGCTGGGTAAAAGCATAACATAATAATATTTGACCAGTTTTCCTACTTTCCTACTGCACAAATGCACTTTAAAAATGATTCCATCAGGTCAAATTCATGTGAAAGGAAACCTAAAGGTTGCTAAAATATTCCATTAGGTCATAATTCACTTTAGTGGCAACTTTTAACCCAAATTGTTTTCTTAATAAAATTATACACAAATGAAAATTGAGATATATGCTGCAATAAACTGTATTTTTGGCAGACAGTTTTTGGATTGGAAGGAATATAATGTAATATTTCGATTTAGCAGAACAGCTGACAGTATCACCTTATTTATTTAATTATATATTTAAGATTTTTTAGGTTTTCAGAATACACTACTGGCCAAAAGTTTGGAATTAAGATTTTTTCTGCTCACCAAGTCTCTTATGCTCACCAAGGCTGCATTTATTTGATCCAAAATACGGCAAAAACATTAATATTGTGAAATACTATTACAATTTAAAACAATACATTTTTTAAATATTTTTAAAAATGTAATTTATTCCTGTGATGCAAAGCTGAATTTTCACCAGTCATTACTCCAGTCTTCAGTGTCACATGATACCTCAGAAACCATTATGCTGAATTGTTCCAAACTTCTGACCATAAGTGTTCTTGATAATACTTCAAAATATACCTTGATTTCATTTGAGCATTATAATATCTGGGGAAAAAACTGTTTTGTAGTTTAATATCGGGACATCATTTTCTCTGTCCCCCTGCAGATAATAAAGCTCGAGCTCATTGTAAAAGTGACGACTGTCTAAAGGGTCTTAAACTGCTGAAGATCATCAAAGTACCATGCAATGATTTCCTCATGATGGGCATCCGTTACCACCACATCGACCCTCCATCTCCAGACATAGATTACATCGCAATTAGACTGGATCTCATAGACACTCGTAGCAGAAGCATAATTCAGGTGTACAATCCTAAAATAAAAGCATTTTTTAATTAAAGGAGTTTTTTGTTACTACATTATTAACACTAGTTCTGCTCACCTCCCGTTCAGTCAGAGCAGGCCTGGATCCCGGTAACCATTAAAGACGCGATGCCCAACCAGCCGCCCAAGCCTGCTTTTATGTCCATGTTCATCTTAGAGGTGGACCAGTTCATTCTGACTCCTCTCTCCACGGCAACTCTGGATGCGGAGGATGATGAGACGCCCAAACAGAGGCTGGTGTTCAACATCACTAACCCCCCTAATGAGGGCTTCATTACTCATCTGTCTGATCACACCAAACCCATCTCCTCCTTCTCCTGGATGGATCTCAACGACATGCTGATCAGCTACCAGCCTCCAAACTCCAGTCACACGCAGCGTAGGAACTACGAGGTAACCCTTCATATTTTAAAGTGTGAACCGAATGTAATTTGTTCTGACACTGCATGTTAAGATATTAAGATATAAAATATATTAACTGTAAATGTAATTTCAAACAACACACAAAAGTTAAAATTATAATCAAGTACTTTACATGTGAGTTAGTATGTTAGTCAACAAATCAAAATAAATGCACTTCTTTAAAGCACGACAAAAGATAAATAAAACACAAGCTTTAAAACTAAATGTGTTAAGAAACATAGTCATGAAAGTCTACCCTTTTAAGATCTGAAGTACACTACAAGTGCACATTCAATACAATTTAGCACTTCTTTTTTTCCGCAGGGGAACTATACTGACTTGATGTTAAACAGAATTATTTTATTTAACTCGATAATGCAGTATGTATTGTTAATTTCTACTAGGTGGAGTTTGAGGTGCATGATTTCTACTTTGAGAAAAGCCAGCCTGTGGTGGTGCATGTGTCAATCAGGACAGCTGATACCAATGCACCAAGAGTATCATGGAACATGGGTCTGTATTGTGCATCATTTTCATATACATATTTACATGTTGCTCTGTTCTCATTTCAATGCTTTGCTTAAGAATCTTTTCTTAAACAGAACATTTGAAAGGTGGAGACTCCCCTCCCCAAAAATAGGACTTGTTCCATGTAAATGAAATAAGTTTAGCTTTAAAGCAAATTTAGATGTCCGAACTGATGTTATTTTGGGTTCTTTTAAGATTTGGAAAAGAACAAAATAATGACTATGCTTTTTAACACACTTAAATAGACTTTTAAAAAGTGCACTTTGTTATAATGTCAGATTAAAGGTTTTACCTGGAAGTACTTTTTAAATCATTATGTTTTAATATTATGTATTCGTGCTTTAAAGAAGTACATTCATTTTGATGTGTTGACTAACATACTAAAGCATATGTGAGTATTTGATTATAATTTTAACTGTAGAGTTATTCAGTATCACATTTAAAGCTAATATTAATATTTGAAATGTACTAAATTGCAACTTCATCATTACAAATGTATTTAAATACATGAAATGCAAGTTTTAATAGAAATGACATTTAAAGTTTAACCTTAAATGCTTGTCAGTACATTCGGCAGTACACTTTAACAATATTTAGACAATTTTAAGACAGGCTACAAAAAGTAATTTTCATATAAAGATATGTCCTACTTAAGTGGGTCAAAAAAGGTATTATGGCATTTAATATAAATATAAAATAAATATAAAAACTACAGTACTTTTTATTGAATTTCAATGAAGTGTTCAAAAACATTCAGTTCACATTTAAGTTTAAATGTACGCTCAAGTATACTAAGGGAACATGTTAGATTAGAAGAATATGTCGTACTTGCCAAACTCACACTGAATGTAAATGGTAGTGGGCTGTTTGTGAAATTAAATTAACTTTCTTTATTAAAGATCACACAAAACCGCAGTGAGTGGGGTGATTAAATGCCATGGAAATATCATCAATCCCAGACAATTAATTGAAAAGGAAAATTCTGAAAATTACAGTACCTGATAATCTAAAAGATTAGGATGTGTAATGAATGCCAGACAAACGAGTTTCTCCCTATTTCTATCAAATGAATAGGTCTCAGTCTGTTGGAAGGTCAGTCCCGTCCAATCACATGGGATCAGCTGCAGATTGTTGACAATGACAACCTGAAGGCTGTGAGGATCATCACTGTGGATGGCCTGCAGCATGGCAGACTAACTGTTAGAGGTACACATACAGATGATTTCCCCACTCCCCAATTTGGAAATATTAATCTGTTATATCAGTTGAGTCACATTTTAGTCACATCTTTTGCATTTTGCACAAAATCTTCTCACTACCACTGCATGTTTATCTGTATGTTAGGTGGAAAAGGTTTCATGTTCACTGTGAAGGATATTAAGGATGGTGCGGTACACTACCATCATGATGACAGTGACACTACTAAAGATTATATAGTTTTCCGGATTACTGATGGCTTACATCAAACTAGACACAAGTTTCCCATCAACGTCCTGCCCAAAGATGACAGTCCACCCTTCCTCATTACCAATATGGTGCTGGAGCTGTCTGAAGGTCAGACGGGTCTTTTGAGAGGATCCATTTTGCAAGCCTGTGATATGGACTCAAGTGATGACTACATCATGTTCAACATCACCAGACCTCCTCAGGCAGGGGAAATCATGAAGATTCCTGGTCCTGGGATAACAGGTGAGGAAAAGGGTTGTAGGAAAACTAGAACATACTCTAAATGCATGTTTTTACCTATATACATGTATATTAACCACCTAGAACACTCTAGCAACGTCTTGTAATGCCCAGGTAACCAGTTTAGCGACTGCCTTAAAAGCCAATCATAATACCCTTCAAACAAACTAGCAACTCACTAGTAACCACCCAGAACACCCTAGCTACCGCCTAGTAACCCTACTAACCATCTCATAATATCATAACACGTCCTAGAAACCACTGAAAACTCCCTCGCAACCACCTATTGTAGCAACGCCCTATAAACCATATAGAACTCCATAGAAACCGCCTAGTAAAACCATAGCAACTAACTAGCAAAGCACCCACAACCCCCAACAAACAGCATTCACATTTTCTTTAGAGCATGTAAAAAATCGAATTCATTCTTGGGGAACTGATTGGGGAGCTTTGGTAACACTTTATTTTACAGTGTCCTTGTTACATGTTACATGTACTTACCATAGTAATAACAGTAAATGATGCATAATTACATGCAACTAACCCTCAACCAAATCCTAATCCTACCCTAACCCTATAGTAAGTACATGTAGTTGCTTAATATTACTCAGTACTTAAATATATAATTACACTGTAACAATGACACCTTAAAATAAAGTTTAACCAAAGTTTTTTTTTTTTCAGGATACCCTGTTTACCGTTTTCTTCAGAAGGACCTCTTCCATTCCATCATCTACTATCGGCACTCAGGCAGTGAGGTGTTTGATGACTCTTTTGAGGTGGTGCTCTCTGATTTTCATGACCCTCCTAATCTTTCAGAGCCTCAGGTAAGTTCCAGATTTCCTAAACATCCCCTCTTTGATCAAATAGTAGTCCATGTTATACTGAAGGTTTAAGCATATTTTTGCTGTTTTCTCTAGTCTGACTTTCCTCAGAGTTCACATGTTATTCACTAACCAGGTAATCTTTGCAGGTCATTGTGATTCAAATCCAGCCAGTCCCTGATCAGCCTCCACAAGAGGCACCGGGTGTGACCAGGCACTTGGTTGTCAATGAGACTGATGTCACCTACTTGACCAAGCAACAGCTGCACTTTGTTGACTTGGAGTCACCAGATAGTGAGCTCACATACACCGTAACCACCCCACCTTTCTACAGCACCACCTATGGGTACACAATTAAACTAGAAGCCTATGAGGTCCACAGCAGGACATGTTCAATTCAAACCTGCAGCATATAACTCAACATGTATGTGCTGAAGGAATTCGGAATGATGTTAATGCTTAGTACATTTTGATTTACAGAGGGTCTGATGCAGGAAGGTTGTTTCTGGTTGATAGCATCCCAAAATTTAAAAAGGACCCAAACGCCCCGATGCTGAGACTTTTCACTCAGGTAAATACTTTGAACTGGGGTTAGATATATAATTTAAATCCCAATAAGCAACTGAAGCTGTAAATGATCCTCTCTTTATAGAATGCAGTCAACTACATGAAAGTTGCTTACATGCCTCCCATCCTGGACATTGGACCCTACCCCCAGCACATCCAGTTTATCTTGTCGGTGACCAACCAGCAAGGCAGCATGACTGCTGGAATCTGCTTCAACATAACGATTCTGCCAGTGGATAACCTGGCACCAGAGGTAGCCCTCATCTACCCAATCCAGAACAGATAATAATTACAGTATAGTGCTTGCTAGTGGTACTTATTGAGTAGAGTTGAGCTTTTACTTTTCTACACGAAGAAATAACATTTTTCACTGTAAAATGGCCAAAAAAGCGATTGAGATATAGATTTAGGTTGAGCTGGAAAGAGATTGACATGTTTGAGTGGACCGCTCTCAATGTTATTTTCGGTTTCCCTGGTTACACATTACGTCCTTGTTTGTTTCTATAGTTACCCATTAGTTTCAGCTGTGTCTAGTTTGGTTGGCTTTTTCTACCCCTGTATTTATAGCCATGTGTTTCCGATGTTCTTTGTCAGTTCTTGTTCTTTGTCAGGTCTCCTCCACCTCAACTGCTCCCTCGAGGACCACACAAGGATTTTTTTTAGATCTGGTGTGTCAGACTCCCTATCTTGACCACTCCCTCTTTGTTTTCTTTTACACTGGTTCAAAACGAGCAGTCCAAGGGATGCCTGGATATTGTGCTCAAAGGGACTTTTGTGGATTATGTGGAGTTGTTGCTCCTGCACTGCTGTTCCCCTCTCACCATCTGCAAGGCAGGGGAGGAGCCTGTCAGCCCCGCATCTGCCACGGACCCAGAAATAGAGCCCGAGGCCACCACAGACCTTGAGCCCAAGACCTTGTCTGTCATGGTCCAAGTAAGCCGACTTAGAGCCGACTCTTGCCACAGAGCCAGAGGCAGCCACCGCATCAATCCTGGAGCCAGAGCCGGCCCGCCATTTCAGTCCTGGAGCGAGAGCCTGCCAACTGGGTTGTCCCGGAGTTTGTGCACATTGCCCAGTCTGATAGACCTGTGGTGAGCTGATCCAGTTCCCTCCCTAGTACCTACTCCTCCTCTGCCAGTCCCATCCGGAGTCCATCCTCTTCCTCTTCCTCCTCCCTCCCCCAGTCTCCTAGCTCCTGCATCCCATTCGGTCCATCCCAACTCTCTGGTCTCTTCCATTCTGCTGGTTCCATCCATTCTCTTGGATACACCTTCTCCTCTGGTGTCGTCCAACTCCTCGGCTCTTGCAATGCCACTTGTTCTATGCAACTCTATGGCTCCGCCTCTGGCTTCCCGATCTCTAGTTTGGCATGGTGTTATGGATTCCCCAGCTTCACCTCGGCCCTCCAGGCCCACGTCTCCACCTTGGCCTGTCAACCCTTCAGCTCTGTCCCGGCTGTGTGCTCCCTGGGCTCCACCATGGTCCATCAGCCCTAGGGCTCCTCCAAGCTCCCTCCTCCCTCCGGCTCAGCCTCGGTGGAGTCGTTGCTCTAGGTCCCTGTCTGTCACCAGCTCCGTACCCATCTCCAGCGCCCCCTCTCTCCATCCACACTTGGACATTCAGTTACGACACGAGGACGGGCCTTCTGGGAGGGGAGACTACTGTCACGATTCTATGAACTCTCAAGGCCAAAGTATACTTCACTGTTTAAGCGTACGCGAGGGTCAGCGTTCAGTGCGCATAACGTGAATTTCAGAACTGTGTGTTTATATATACAAAATAATTATACACAGTACAAACACATATTATATAAACACAAACTTTTATTTTGGATGCAATTAATCACGATTAATCATGCCCAGCACTACTTGTTTTCATAAGGGATGTATTCACCATATTGTTTATTTTACAATATTTTTATGTGTTCTATTTTATATAATTTTATAATATAAGAAATAATTATTATCTTTGTTATTTTGAGCTTGTTCAAGTAGCTGATTTTACTGTCTAGATGAGCATAGTCCTAATGCTACACCTTGTGTTATCACCATTTTATAATTTTATTATATTTTGCATAAATCTATAAGAAATCATTTTTTTATTTTTTTTAAACATGTTGAAGTTACTAAGAAATTTTACTGTCAATATTTAGCATGATCCTAATGCTACACCTTGTTATCACCGTTTTAAAATAATTTGATATAATGAATTGATAAAATAATAAACTATTACTATTATTTTTTTTTTTTTTTTTGTGCATGCTCAAGTTAGCAGCTGATTTTACAATTAGCATGGTGCTAATGCTACACCTTTTATCATCTTATTCTACTAACTATCTTATAAAATATAACACCTTATTAATCATAGATATCAGAACTATAAAAACACTAGGATGTGTTTCTTTTCGTCTTTAGGTACATGCGAGACAGCTGACGGTGGATGAGGGGGGAGAGAGCTGGGTGAGTGAAGAACACATGCGTCTAATGGACCAGGACTCGCTCGAGGACTCTCTACATGTGGAGCTGAAGACGAAACCTCAGCATGGCAGTATTTACCTGGATGGCACACCTATGAGTCCAGGCCAGACTTTCACAGTCAGGGATCTGAAAAGCCTAAAAGTTAGGTCAGATGTGGTTCATCATAGTTTGTTTGGGTTCATCGTAAACACTTTAAGTAGTATTTGACCTGGCTGGTTCATTCTACATTATCTGTAGTTTTAACTATTTTGTCTTAACAGATATCGCCATGACAGCTCTGAGACAGAACATGATGATATTAAATTCATTGCCACGGATGGGATAAATATTGCTGACTTTGTACTACATGTCAAGGTAATGGAGATTTATCTTGCAATTACTTTTTTACCACAAAAGAAACACTTGAAGATATCTAACAAATGCATGTTTGACAGGTGACGCCAGTCAATGATGAGGCGCCAGTGCTAGTGCCAGGTTTGAAACCCATTTTAGCCTGTGCAGAGGGACAGGAAGTGGTCATCACCATTGAGTACATCTGTGCCACAGATCCAGACAGTGATGATAGCACATTGATGTATATGATCGCCCGACAACCATATTATGGGGTAGTTCAAAGAAATGACATCGTGGTGGACCGCTTCATTCAAGCAGATGTAACTGCTGGCTTAATTTCCTATAGACACACAGGTAATATAAGAAAAGTAGTAATGTATTTCTTTCACTTTTTATATTTCACTTTCTGTAGTTGAACTTAATATCCAACCATATTTAGACCTACCCTTGTGAAAAAGTACACTTCAGCATACTTTCAAAAAGAGTTCTTAATCAGAGAAGAATAAACTAGGGCAAAGTGAATGTAATGTTTGCAGACTTATAATCTATTATAGTTAAACATTTTATTAAATGCAATTAGCAAACTTCAAGGTGCTTTTTTGACCAACTTAAGTAGGACTTAAGTACATGTTTACATGCAATTTCCTAATTATTTCTGTTGTCTTTGAAATATAGTTAAAGTGTACTGCTGAATGTACTGACAAGCGTTTATGGTAAACTTTATAATGGTATACTTTAATGTCAATCATTTCTATTGAAACTTGTATGTCATGTATTTTATCAAATTTGTAATTGCATATTTGCAATGGTGAAGTTGCAATTTAGAACATTTAAAATATAGCAACTTTAAATGTAATATTGAATTAATTAAGTGCACTTTTTAAAGTATTACAAAGTGCACTTTTTTAAAAGTGTGTTAGAAACAGAAACAGTCATGAAAGTCTACTTTCTTTAAGTACACTTTAGTGACCTTTTATTTAATTAATATTATATTATCTGCAAGTACAGGTTTTTTTTTCCAATTACTTTTAAGATTTGAAGTACACTACAATTGCATAATCAATGTGCATTTCTCGTTTTGCAAAGGTATGTAAATGCATTTGATATTGTTTGTTAAATATGATTATAAACCTGTGAAGTAACAAATTTATATCAATTTTACTCTAAAGGACACGAGATTGGGCTACAACCACGTCATGACATTGTCACGTTTGTGATCTCTGATGGAGAATCAGGGCTACTTCCTTCCTGTTGCAGTGACAAAGCCACTATATTCAGTGCACAAACACCTGAAATACAGAATTCCCTGCCTGTCTATGACCTTAATATCACCGTTTATCCTGTGAACAACCAACCACCATCTATTGCTGTTGGTAATGGGAACGCTTTTCTTTCTGATGTAATTATAACATGCAGTATGTATGTGTACGTATTAAGGAGCTACAGAAAGTAAAAACCTTGTACGTTATAAAACAAGATATTAATTGTGTTTAACATATTAAAATTAATTCTTAGTACCACTGTTGTTGATTACTGTATAATATCAATAATCTCAGTTATAGTATGATTTGAATCCCTTGTGAAAAGGAATTACACGTTAGCATACTTTTAAAGAGAGTACTTCTTATAGAAACAATATTCTTTAAACTAAAGTGTGAACTGAATGTAATGTTTTCAGACACTTAATTGCATGTTAATTGCAATTAAATGAAAATGTATTATAGTTTAAATTTATATTAAATCTAGTTAGTTGAACTTAAGAGTAGTTTTGGACCCATTTAAGGAAGTACATCTTTATATGTAATTTCATAATTGCTTCTGTTGTCTTTGAAATATGGTTAAAGTGTGCTGCCGAATGTACTTACAAGCATTTATGGTAAACTAATGTCATTTCTATTAAAGCTTGCATGTCCTATATTTAAATTTATTTGCAATTACACATTTGTAATAAAGAAGTTTCAATTTAGTATAACTAAAGTACTTTACATGTGTATTAAAAAATTTACTTTAAAGCACAACAAAAGATAATATAAGATATAATATATTCTGATTTTAAATGTATTTTAAATTAAAACTTCGATTACTTTTGACATTGAAAGTTTGACATTATTACAAAGTCATGAAAGTACACTTAAATGGCCTTGTATTTTAATGTTCTATTGTCTCCAAGTACTTTTTAGTTTTTTTAAATATACAAGTACATTTGAAGTACATTAAGCACACTTCCATTGTTATGCTGATGACACTCAAATCTCGACCAGATGAAAACGCTAAATTATCCAAGTTGACAGAGTGTGTTAAAGATATAAAAGATTGGATGACACGCAATTTTCTTTTATTAAATCCAGACAAGACAGAGGTACTAATCATCGGTTCAAAAAACCGTCCACAAAACCTCTCACAATACAACTTTAACATAGTAGGATGTCCTGTTACTTTATCCTCTACAGTAAAAGACCTGGGTGTTATACTAGACTGCAACCTGTCTTTTGAAAATCATATTTCATATGTTACAAGAACAGCCTTTTTCCACCTTAGAAACATTGCTAAGCTACGTAACATGCTATCAGTTTCTGATGCAGAAAAGTTAGTTCATGCATTCATGACCTCGAGACTAGATTACTGTAATGCTTTATTAGCCGGTTGTCCTGCATCCTCAATAAACAAGCTACAGTTAGTCCAAAATGCTGCCGCTACAGTTCTAACTAGATCAAGAAAATATGATCATATAACACCAATTTTATCATCACTACATTGGTTACCTATAAAGTTCCGTATTAATTACAAGGTATTGCTACTGACTTATAAAGCCCTAAACGGCTTAGCTCCAGTCTATTTAACCGATCTTCTATCGCCCTATAATCCATCGCGCTCTTTAAGATCACTAAATTCGAGGCTTTTGGTCATACCTAGGATATCTAGGTCCACCAAAGGAGGGAGAGCATTTTCACATTTAGCTCCAAAACTCTGGAATAGTCTTCCTGATACTGTTCGTTGCTCAGACTCGCTCTCCCAGTTTAAAACTAGATTAAAGACGCATCTCTTCAGCCAGGCATTCATATAATACTTTTAATCTTACAGTTCATAAACGCCAGAGGAGGACTGGCCCCTGACTGAGCCTGGGTTCTCCCAAGGTTTTTTTTTTCTCCATTAGGTCACCTGATGGAGTTTTTCGGTTCCTTGCCACTGTTGCCTTTGGCTTGCTCAGTTGGGGATATTTGGGGATATTTAATTTAATTAATCAATCAACAATACTATTGATTAGCATTACCAAACGTGGACGTTTTCCACTAGAAACAAACATTGATGTATTGTTTTAATTTAATACTGTGAAGCTGCTTTGATACAATCTGTATTGTTAAAAGCGCTATATAAATAAACTTGACTTGACTTGACTTGACTTCTTTTTCACAAGGGATATTGTAGCATTTGCTGCTTGTTGCTGACATGCTAGGGTTTTTTTCTCACATCAGGAGAGGTGTTTGTGGTGAATGAAGGAGGGTCAGCCTCTATCACAGTGACCCATCTGAGAGTTGAAGACCAAGACTCTGCACCAGAAGATCTCAAGCTCATCCTGGTTGCTCCTCCACAGTTTGGCTACATAGAGAACATCCTGCCCAGTCCAGGATTTGAAAAGAGCAACATGGGAATCAGTATCGGTGAGCCAGTTCTGTTATGTGCATTTGACTGTTTTAAAATATGACTTTGCCAAAATTGGCGTCATTGCATTGCTTTATATTATATGGTAATACTGGAGCCTGAATTGTTGTTTTTTTCCTCGTTTAGCCTCTTTCACCTACAGGGATGTGTTGAATGGACACATTAACTATGTTCAGTCTAGACACCAGAGGATGGAGCCGACCACTGACCAGATCATATTGCACGTGTCCGATGGGAAACAGCAATCCTCTTCAGTCCCGTTCTACATCATCATCAGTCCGACCAATGATGAGATTCCAGACTTCCTGGCCAGAAACATCACGGTCAGTCAGAGAATCATCTTGTAAATAACACAGCTGTGTAGCAAATTAGCTCAAAAGGGAAAACTGTGTAATTAATTGTAATGGGTTTTAGCTTTCAGAATTAACTGTAGCAGAATTAACCTTACAATCGTCCACCAAGCAGACCGTACAATCTTCTGTCAACTCTAAGAAAAATTATTCTCCTTGCCAAGAAGGCTTTCTTACTGCATATATTGCACTAACAGTACAAAAGCAAAGTGACTTTGATTTGTGAGCCGCAAACACAGAGACAATCAATTGTGAATAGAGCAAGGTTTAATAAATGAAACTACTGGTTAATACAGCTAAACTAAGCACAACATATACAGAGAAAAGAATGGCAATGTTTACAATCAGTTAACCACAACGACCTAATGAGAACCATGAGATAATTAAAATCACCTTAAAGTGGAAATGAAGCAGTCAATGTAAAGTTTACATAATTTAGTAAACTGATTACCATTTTAATAAAGGGTCAAAACTTGGTGTATCTTAAGTTGATAAACAAATACTTGCATTGGCTTTGGTGCTGAACAGCTGGATGCGTATAGAGTATGGAGATTCTTGATGAGTTCGTATAGTAAAAGGAATATGATGTAAGTTATGGTAACTTTATACGCCATTATTTAAGAAATGAGAAGAGGATTTATTTTAACATTAGGCGTGACAGGGTTTGGACAACATTGATTTAGCCAGCAGCCGTATCACCCTGTAGTGCAAGACTGGTTGCCCACTGAAGCTAAGCAGGGTTGAGCCTGGTTAGTACCTGGATGGGAGACCTCCTGGGGAAATTAGGTTGCTGCTGGAAGAGGTGTTAGTGAGGCCAGTAGGTCTGTGCTCACCCTGTGGTCTGTGTGGGTCCTAATGCCCCAGTAAAGTGATGGGGACACTATACTGTAACAAGCATCCTAGCCAAATTTGCCCATTGGCCCCTGTCCATCATGACCTCCTGATCATCCCCATATATACTCATTGGCTTCATCACTGTCTCCTCTCCACCAATAAGCTGGTGTGTGGTGGGCGTTCTGGCGCAATATGGCTGCCATCACATCATCCAGGTGGATGCTGCACATTGGTGGTGGTTGAGGATATTCCCCCTTCTATGTAAAGCGTTTTGAATGCAGAGAAAAGCACTATATAAATGTAACAAATTATTATAATAAAATTATTATTTACTTTAAATGTAATATCAAATAACAAATTACAGTTAAAGGGATAGTTCACCCAAAAATTTTAATTCTTTAATTAATTACTCACTCATGTCTTTCCAAACCCGTAAGACTTTCGTTCATCTTCGGAACACAAATGAAGATCTTTTTGATGAAATCTGAGATCTTTCTGTCCCTCCATTGACAGCTACGCAACTACCACTTTGACGCTTCAAAAAGTTCATAAAGAGATCATAAAACTAATCCATATGAATTGAGTGGTTTAGTCCAAATTATGATGACCAGAATTAATTGAGGCGTGTCGAGCAGGACGAGATTGGTGATGAGCGACACCTGCGCGACGCACCGGTCTCGTATCTCTCACGGAGGAGCAGAAGCATAAAAGGAGGAGCGACGACAGTGAAGGATGAGAGAGGATCAGGCCTGGACTATTTATGTTATGTTTTGTTTTTATATGTGGCGGCAGTCGTCCGTGAGGGGCTGCCGTCTTTACTTTCGTTTTGTGTTTGTTTTATTTTATGATTATTAAAGTCTTTAAATGTTCGCCGTTTCCGCCTCCTCCTTCCCACAACATCTAACCTTGCTACATCAGGCTTTTATTCACATATAAACATTGATGAGCGAACACAAACAGAAGCTCAACTGAACCTGCTCGAGGTGCGAGGACCTCATTGGTTCCTCCTGAAGCTCAAACGTGCTGCATAACACGAGAATGAACTATCCCTTTAAAATGATAATCAAGCCTTTTACTGTACATGTGCTTTAGTATGTTAGTCAACACATCAAAATGTACACATAGTGTACTTCTTTAAAGCACAACTTCTTTAAAGCACAACTTTGCACAAACTTTGAGGAGATAGTCAGTCAGAGACTTGTATATAATAGCTAAATAGCTGAATAAAGCGAGTAGGTTTGTGTGTATACATTTGGCATGATCTGTATGAAGAAACACTGCTCTAATCAGTTGAGGTGTGATGACCAACGTTTGTCTTTTAGGTTCGGGAGGGAGACATGAAAGAGTTGGACCCATCTATAATCAGTGCGGTGGATCTTGATGTTCCCAGAGACCGTTTAATGTTCAGCATAGTCCAGCAGCCTCAACACGGCTCCATCGTGAGTGTCCCACACGGCAATGATGTGACGCATTACAAGCGCGGATCTGAGATCCCTGTGGAGCACTTCACTATGGACGACCTCAGGAGTGGTACTTTAGTCTTTTACGTTTTTCTTTTTACTACAGTCAAAACATTATTTTATTTTCATTTACAAGTAAAAATGTCACAATTACTGAACAGTGTTCCAAGTCCCTTTGCGCCACCTATTGGTGATTTCGCGAATGAGTGTCACATGTGACAGGGTTGTACACGCAGCGGCATACCCGCGGTAGTAATAGGCATTTTGGTTGACTACCTACTGTGTGTGTGTGTATATATATACACACATATATATATATATATATATATATATATATATATATATATATATGTTATATCACTGAACATTTCTTTACTCTCACTTTTGATTAATTTAATAGGTCCTTGTTGCATGATTTAATGCGTACCCAACCTTTATGTTTTGTTTTGTTTTTTAATAATATATCAGACAATATATTTTTTTGTTGCTCTGTCCTCAGGCATGACTCTGATGTACATGCACGATGACTCTGAGAGTGAGCAGGACGGATTTATTGTTCAGCTCTCTGACGGAAAACACCAGCTCCAGAAACACGTGCAGGTTAAAGTACTGCCTGTCAATGATGAGGAGCCACAAATTATCCGGTAATTGCAGATAAATATCATTGAAGTGAATCATGCTTTCCCATTATTCATCAATAAATTATACATTAGTTTATTTGTTGTAACATATGATTATGAATTGCTCACTACTCAATACATTCAAACACATTATAGCCTATCACATTAAGTGGTAAGTCTCTGTGGAAAAGAAAAACACACTATAATTTATTTGCAGGAACACTGGCCTTGAGATGGAGGCTGGGGAGTCCAGACTGATCTCCAGTGCTGTGCTTAGCGCTCACGACAAAGACACTTCTTCTTCTGACATCATCTACGTGTTTGAGAGCATACCGAGACATGGTGTCATTCAGATGAAGGTCAGTTTGCTCAATATGCAGTGAGAAAAATATCTAATCTCTTTCTTCCAAAAATACCAAAGTCTCTGAGAAATGTTTCCTGAACCTTTGAATATATGCCATGAAGAATTAAGGCAGTTCTGAAGGCAGAAGGGGGACCAACCCGATACTAGCAAGATGTACCTAATAAAGTGGCCGAAGAGTGTGTGTATATATATATATATATATATATATATATATATATATATATATATATATATATTAGGGCTGGGTTCAGATGTTCCAATTCTATTCGATTTCGATTCTCGATTCAATTTTCAATTTCGATTTTCAATTCGATTTTCGATTCCCGATTCCACTCAATGAATATAGATATAATACAAATCGTATATTTATAAAAAAGAACAGTAAACATAAGTTTACAAGTGGTTAATTAATAAAAAGAAATTCAGTTTTAAACTCTCTTTATTTTAGGTACACTTGGTTACATTAAAACAGAAGCCAACTCTTTATTTCAAATGCATACAAAGAATAGACAGGATTTTGTTGCAAGATGAAAAATTGATGCTGAAAATTGGACAGGTCAGGACAGTCGCATGCCTTGATCAAACAGGATCAGGTTATTTTATGTTTAAGATAAAACAAACATAAAATCTCACAGCATTAGCTGTAACATGGAGGCTGCAAGCCTATGAAAAGTGTAGGAAAACTAATACTGGCTTTTGGGTGATAGCTAAATAAATATGGAAAAAAAATCGATTCGTGGCCTTTGAAAATAGTTTTTTCAATCGACCACATTTAAAAAAACAAAACGATTAATCGAAAAAAAAATTAGAGCTTTTGCCCAGCTCTAATATATATACACTCACCTAAAGGATTATTAGGAATACCTGTTCAATTTCTCATTAATGCAATTATCTAATCAACCAATCACATGGCAGTTGCTTCAATGCATTTAGGGGTGTGGTCCTGGTCAAGACAATCTCCTGAACTCCAAACTGAATGTCAGAATGGGAAAGAAAGGTGATTTAAGCAATTTTGAGCGTGGCATGGTTGTTGGTGCCAGACGGGCCGGTCTGAGTATTTCACAATCTGCTCAGTTACTGGGATTTTCACGCACAACCATTTCTAGGGTTTACAAAGAATGGTGTGAAAAGGGAAAAACATCCAGTATGCGGCAGTCCTGTGGGCGAAAATGTCTTGTTGATGCTAGAGGTCAGAGGAGAATGGGCCGACTGATTCAAGCTGATAGAAGAGCAACTTTGACTGAAATAACCACTCGTTACAACCGAGGTATGCAGCAAAGCATTTGTGAAGCCACAACACGCACAACCTTGAGGCGGATGGGCTACAACAGCAGAAGACCCCACCGGGTACCACTCATCTCCACTACAAATAGGAAAAAGAGGCTACAATTTGCACGAGCTCACCAAAATTGGACAGTTGAAGACTGGAAAAATGTTGCCTGGTCTGATGAGTCTCGATTTCTGTTGAGACATTCAGATGGTAGAGTTAGAATTTGGCGTAAACAGAATGAGAACATGGATCCATCATGCCTTGTTACCACTGTGCAGGCTGGTGGTGGTGGTGTAATGGTGTGGGGGATGTTTTCTTGGCACACTTTAGGCCCCTTAGTGCCAATTGGGCATCGTTTAAATGCCACGGCCTACCTGAGCATTGTTTCTGACCATGTCCATCCCTTTATGACCACCATGTACCCATCCTCTGATGGCTACTTCCAGCAGGATAATGTACCATGTCACAAAGCTTGAATCATTTCAAATTGGTTTCTTGAACATGACAATGAGTTCACTGTACTAAAATGGCCCCCACAGTCACCAGATCTCAACCCAATAGAGCATCTTTGGGATGTGGTGGAATGGGAGCTTCGTGCCCTGGATGTGCATCCCACAAATCTCCATCAACTGCAAGATGCTATCCTATCAATATGGGCCAACATTTCTAAAGAATGCTTTCAGCACCTTGTTGAATCAATGCCACGTAGAATTAAGGCAGTTCTGAAGGCGAAAGGGGGTCAAACACAGTATTAGTATGGTGTTCCTAATAATCCTTTAGGTGAGTGTATATATAATATATATAATATATAATATATATATATATATGTGTGTATACGTGTGTGTGTGAACAAACCCAGAATGTTTGCTGTTTCTCAGGTCGGCACAGAATGGCTGTCTGTATCTGCAGGAATGAACTGCTCTCAGCAGGTTTTGGATATGAACCTATTACGGTACCTTCACACCAGTCATCCTGGAGCACCCGCTGCTGACTTCTTTGTCTTTCACCTGATGGACGGCAAGAACCTCTCTCCTGCCCAACACTTTCACATTACAGTCAAAGAACTGGAGAAAGGTGGGCTGCTGCTTTTATTTCCTGATGATATGCATCCTATAATCCAAGAGTTATCAGCAAATTGTTCAATTGAGTCAGTTCTTTTCAAGTCTGCTCTGTGCTGATCTGCAGGAGACTTAGCATTGTTCCTGAAGCCTGTGAGGTCTAGTCGAGGGGAGCGTGTGGTTCTCACCACAGACGTCTTGCTGGCGGTAGACGGCACTGACAAGCCGGAGGAGCTGCTCTATGTTATCACTGTACCTCCAGCACATGGTCATGTGGAGCACATCAAACACACCGGCGTGAAAATTCAGTCGTTCAGTCAGCTGGATGTAGCAGCAAACCTGGTGTGTTATGTACATGACAACAGAGCCACTTCACCTAAAGAGACCCTGCAGTAAGGACCTCATACAAGGATGCAGTCTGCGTTCATCATCAACCTTTTTTTTAATGGTCGAATCCTGCAAAATAATGTTATAGTTTTATTTTTAGAGTTATTTTTTCCCCAGAAATCAAAATAAATAATACAAATAATATTTAAATAAATATTCATAATGATGCAATGATGTTTTAAAAACATCTAGGAGCTTTTTAAAATTATCTTTGTGATAATTAAGCACAAATTGCACACAATTAATTATTAAATATAATAAATATAAAAATAATTAAATATTAATATATTATTTTTTTTCTATTATATTACATTTAACATTATATTTTTTAATTATTTTTATATACTTTTTGACATTAGGAGCATCAGTAACATTTAGAAGAATTTTGACATTATATGGGCAATTAAGCACAATTTGCACACATATTGTAAGTACTGTAACTAAATCAATATTAATTAAACAATAATATAATCTGTAATGCATATATACAGTTTATATATATATACTTAAATGTATATATACTTCAAATGTTGACTACTATTTATTATTATTTCTTGTGAATATAGGCTTACTGTCAAAATATCATTTCTTATTTCTATATTTATTTATTGTGGGGTGAAATATTACCCAGATGTGAGTAACCTTTTTGTTTATCTTAAGTTTTGTTTTATTTTACTGAATTCCTGTGCAGCTGTGATTACTGTCCCATAAAGATTGTTGATTTGTCCTTTGTGTCTTTGCTCCATATGTCTACATTATCCATAGGTTTGTGGTCAGCAATGGCATATCAACTCGCAACGGGACCCTGGAGATCTTAGTGGAAATGACTGATAAGGTTCTGCCCACACTAGTGCACAACACTGGCCTACGGGTTCCCCAGGGGTCCACCATAACTTTGACACCTGATGCCTTATTCCTGTCTGATCCTGACAGCCCACACACTGCCTTGAGCTACAAGGTGGTCCACCCTCCCCAGTATGGCCAGTTGCTTTTGAAGGGACAGACACTGGTGGCTGGCAGCAGTTTTACCCAGCAGAACATTCAGGATCTGGCTGTTTCATACAGACACTCTGGAGGAGCTTCTCAGATCGATCGCTTCAGATTCACAGCCTCTGACAGCACAGAAAGAGGATTCCTGCTGGACAGAAAAGTGCAAACTGAGCCGGTCTTCTTCACTCTTCAAGTTAGTTGCAATCATTTGTTTTGGTACAATTTTTTTGTTGTTGTACCTAAACATTTTTTTTTTACCAAGTTCAAGCAGGAGATAAAAACCATTGCAGACATTTCGTCTCTCTGAAATGTGTAACAATTCAGCGGTTATATAGAAAATACTACAAATCTACAGGTGATCATAATCAGACAATCAATCCACAGACTCCATTTCAACTCCATCTGGAACAACAAATCAATAATAATAATAGGAACAATAACACTTCAGGAAAAAATGCCATTCATAAACATTGTGACCCAAAAAAATTAAAATAATTTACAAAATAATTTGGTAACACTTTACAATAAGGTTCATTAGTTAGCATTAGTTAATGTATTAACTAACATGAACTAACAATGAGCAATTCATTTGTTGCAGTATTTATTAATCTTTGTTAATATTAGTTAATAAAAATACAGCTGTTCATTTTGTTCATGTTAGTTCACAGTACATTAACTAATGTTAACAAATACAACCTTTGATTTTAATAACGTATTAGTAAATGTTGAAATTAATATTAACTAAGATTAATAAATGCTGAAGAAGTATTGTTAATTCTTAGTTCATGTTAACTAAGGTAGTTAACTAATGTTAACTAATGAACCTTATTGCAAAGTGTTACCAATAATTTTAAATAATCATAATCCTCAAAGGAGACATAGTCTGTAAATGAAACATCCAAAACGACTATCTTGCTAAAAGTTATTTATCGATATCTCCACCACGGCGGGAATTCATACATTTTTTAATACCTAACATTTAAGATGTTCAGTATCATGATTATACTCAATAAAGTGTAGCAATGGGAGAAGTAACATCATGTCTGCAAATGTCTGATTTGTGTTCACTCACTCTGATTATTGTTTGTCTGTCATTGTTTTCCAACTTTTAATCCCGTGAAATGATGTGTGTGCCACAGATTGAAGCTCTCGACAGCTCAGCTCCACAGATAGCAGTGCTGGAAACCCTGTGGAAAGTGGAGCTCCTCAAAGATGGTCGTTATGGGATCTTTATTTCCTCCAGAGAGCTTAAGGCTCAGGATAAGAACTCTGCAGACGGTGATCTGATCTATCACATCCTCAGGCCGCCTTACTTTGGATACCTGGAAAATTATACCAATGGTGAGAGGTCTGTCTGTCTGTTTGTGTATCCATCTATCTAGATCTAGTCTTCCTGTCTGTAATAATGTGTTTACATCCTGTATAATCTTTGACATGTCCGTAGGTGAGTTTGTGAGGCATCGTTTCTCTCAGAGGGATCTGAACAGAAGGAATATCCTCTACATCATAAACTCTGCTCTGGACTCTTTAACTGACAGCCTGGAGTTTGACGTGTCTGATGCACTGGGCAAATCTGGACCCTCTCACAAGTAAACCTTGCACTTTGAAATGTTGTTTTAAAATATATATATATATATTTCCATTGGCCATAAATAGTAATTTCTTACAGCAATATAATGTTTTTGTATTTCTCAATGTATTATGGAACATCACACCTCCACACATACTGTACACTTGAATGGCATGTTGTGTGTGTATATTAGGATGTGTAATATTACTCCCTCTGTCAGATTGGAGTTTAGCTGGGCCAGTGTGGAGCTGACCAGGACTGAGTATATCATATGTGAGAGTCAGGGGTCAGTCTCACTAACCATCCAGAGGAAGGGGAATGTGCAGGACTCGTCTTATGTGACTGTACAGGTATTGCGTATAGCTTTATTTGTTTATTTGATTGTTTTTTATTCTTCTGCAGAAAAGGATTTTATATATATATTTTTTATTATTTTTTTATTCTCCATAGGTGAAAGAACTAACAGCATCTGCTGGAAAGGATTTTATACCAGCTTCATCTTTGATTCAGTTTGACCCAGGTAAATTGAAACACTGGGATTTTCTTAGGGTTTTCCTAAAGGGGTCCTATAATGCCCTTTTCACAAGATGTAAAATACGTTTCTGATGTCCCCAAAGTGTGTATGTGAAGTTTTAGCTCAAAATACCCCACAGATATATTTTTTATAGCATGTTAAAATTGTCACTTTTTGAGGGTGAGCAAGAACGCACCATTTTTGTGTCTGTCCCTTTAAATGCAAATGAGCTGCACAGAGGGCGGAGCTACAAGAGCTGGTGTGGTGTGTTAGCAGCTCTGATCATAGATATCATATATAAACGCTAGATGTCTTATGGCGCAGTCACTTCCGGCATCACCGTTTGGCCATCTTGTCACAGTGAAGCTGTGAATTAAGGTGAGTGATCAGCATGCACACAAATCCTCATATCTCGCTGAAATCTTGACGGATTTACAAACGGTTTGGTTTCTTACAAACGTTATTAACGTGGCTATAATTCCGAATGCTTGAACATGTATGTTATAATTATTCATATGTATGCAGTGTATGTATGCAGTGTCATAACTACATCTCTGACGTTTATAACAAACCAAACCGTTTGAAAATCGGTAGAAAATTGAGCAAGTTATGGTTATTTAAAAGTACATGCACCATTAAACGAGTGAGCGAGCACACTGTGGCAAGATGGCCGCCACGTGCGGACGTCGACCTCCATTGGTCAACAGCGCGCACGAGACATCTAGCCTTTATATATATCATCTATGGCTCTGATTACCTCATGCAGACAGCACTGAAAATTTAAAAAACTTTTAGCCTTTTATGTTCAAACCGGAGTCGGACAAAGATGGAGAGACTCAAGAAGAAGTGACAACATGTAGAAAGCAACAGGACGTTTCTGAATGGTTAGTTGATGAATTTATGTAGCTGATGTGGAGTTCTTCTAGTCATTGATTAGCATATTCTGTCATCATGATAATCTATAAATCGTGTTCCTGGGGAGGATTATGTAAATTTTAGGGTTAGAACCATAGACTGTAAAAAATAGAACCCATGAAGAAGCTCATTGTAGTCCCTACCAGCCGTTTGTTGTAGTCCTTAAAAAGCGATTTCTGTAAAAGAAAATATCTCCCTTTGCTTTGAACTTTGAGTGTTGTAACTTTGAAGATTTTGTTTACGCTCAAACAGCAACATTACACACTAACTAAAGTTAGAAAAGAGAAATCATAATCAACCACTCCTTTAAATAAATAAAATAATGAATTGAGATGCTACAATAAGAGACTACAGAAGCTAATTCAATGCTTTAATCATTGCTAACGTGTCCTTGCGTCTTTTCTCAGGGATGGTGTCAGTCGAGTATGGAGAGTGGAGATTGTTCAGGATTCTTTAGAGGAAGGTGATGAGAAATTTGAGGTTACCTTGGTATCTCCGGTGGGTGCAGTGCTGAAAGACAAATCTAAAGCCACCATCTTCATAAAGGGGACAAATGGTTAGTGCAGATTGTCCATAAGACCATATATTTGGTTGAACAGTTCCTTTAATGAATATAGCAATAATTCTGATCCTACTTTTTTCACATGATGATGAAACGTCACGTTATGTCTGTAAGGTCATTTGTTGGGTGTTTCTAAAGGGCAGTGCAGAAAGAACCGAATCAAAGCAGGAGCTAGTATTCAAGGCCAGGAGGTTGAGCCAGGTCCGTACCCTCAGCACGGCTCCATCCAGGTGGAAACATTACCTTTCTCTCAGGGCTATATCAGAGGTGATGGAGATATAACAGCTGAAGCTCCCTCCACTGCAAAGAAAAGACTCCGAGTCATTGGGAATGGAAAAGTGGTAAGTTATTGTGAATGTACATACATTATACATATACATATACACATACATAGAGAGAGAGAGAGAGATCTATCTCTCTCTCTCTCTCTCTCTGTCTCTCTCTCTCTATATATATATATAGAGTGAGAGAGAGAGACAGAGAGAGAGAGATAGATCTCTCTAGATATATATATATATATATTTTATCTATCTATCTATCTAGTGATATTTTGGTATTATTTATATACTATTATGGTATAAAATTAGCATACTATGTATGTTATATACTATAGTATAAAGGTTTTTAATAGCTTTTAAATATTTGGAGTTTTCATTTTCAATTTTAGTTTCTATTTAGAAATATAATCTTCTATTCCTTTTTAGCTTTATTGTCATTTTAAGTTTTAGTAATTTCAGTACTTAAGTTTTTTCTCTTAGCTGCCATGGCAACATTTATGTAATTTTTATTAAATCTAAATTTTATTTGTTTACACTATATATATATATATATATATGTATATATATATATATATATATATATATATATATATATATATATATATATATATATATATATAGTGTAAACAAATAAAATTTAGAAAAAAGAAAAAAAAAAGAAAAGAATATATATATATATATATATATAGTGTAAACAAATAAAATTTAGAAAAAATTTAAAAAAAAAAGAAAAGAAAAATAATAATAATAATAATAGTATATATATATATATATATATATATATATATATATACTATTATTATTATTATTATTTTTCTTTTCTTTTTTTTTCTTTTTCTGTATTAATATATATATATATATATATATATATATATATATATATATATATATATATATATTCTGAATAATCTAAAGCACTTTCATCCACAGGTTCAGCCTTCGGAAATCATTCGTCATGGATCTGATGTCATTTACAGAGTAAGTGGAATAAAACGATGGCAGTAGAGGAGATGTGTAGCTGCAGTTGTGACTAGATATATTGCTTCTATCCAAGAACATTATTTATCTTAAATTTTGATACTATAATTTTATTATTATTCTTATCATATTAATATTATCAATAACTTACAGTATCATGGCATGGTATCGATGGCGGTGGAGGAGGACAACGCTGACTCCAGGACTGACAGAAAGGCACAGGTGCAGGTGACCAGCTGGGGGCAGCAGCGCGCTCCTTCACTCAGGACAAAACTACAGCAAACTGACAGAGTTCTGCAGCCTTCTGGGACTCGGGTAAGAGTTCTGTGAGCGTGTCTTGAAATCATCAGATTAATTAGAGTAATCTTGTGCAAATAAACCTGCGTGTTTGGTTGTCTCTCTCCCAAGCCTTCTTCTAAACCCTGTTCCCCAGAGCTCAGTGGCTTCCTCCATTACAACGACAGCTCAGGTCAGATGTTTCACTGTAATGGAGTCTCTTGGAGGCCCTGGACACCTTCTAATGAGGTCATTCACATTCATATTTCGATTAAATCATGATGACTGGATCTTCATTTTCTACATCTCATGAGATGATTTGAATATGTTCTTGTCTTTTCTGTACTCGCTCAGACTGTGAAAGCACAGAAATGTCCTCGAGGATGGACGTACCACAATGACTGCTGTTATATTCTGAGCACAGAGCGCAAAGCCACGTGGAGCGCTGCGGTGCGGGCCTGCAGAGAAAGGTGAGACAACACGCTAAAAAACAATAATACCACCAATTATGACTTATGAGGCTGGAATACACTCCGAGACTTTTGTCCCGATCTGCAGTCTGGATGAGTCGACAGTAGTTGCTGGATATCAGAGCCAGTCTGCTGATTTGATTTGACAGCAAATTGCGTAGTGTATGATGGACCTGTTTTTTCTTTTCTTTTTTTTCATCCAGTCGGAGGATATCAAATATGTGTGATTTTTTTTTGTTGGCATGAAAACAAGTCTTTTCTTCCCTATTGTGACATCTGAGTGGAATGGCTTCTCGGACAAGCAAAAAAGTTGGATGGGACTTGATCAGGGTTGCCAGGTCTGCGTAACAAAACTAGCCTAATGGCCAATCAGAAATAGCCTAAAAGTAGCCCAATGACCATATCCTAAATATCAACTCAAAATATGCCATTCTCACATCTAAAATACAGATTTTACAGTCACTAATATCCAAATTGAAAACAACTAGGTATATCGTAGTGATCATAAACAAACTTAACGTCTAGCACAGTTTTATCATTTGTATATTATAGCATATTTCAATACAAGTTTTTTTTTTTTTCGTCAAATATAATTTATTCAAGATTTGTCAAACCTATAACCCACGTGGTAAAAAAAACAACAACCTGCGGTAACAGTTTAAAAGTTGTCACGGACTTGGCAACCCTGGACTTGATTTTGGCCGTAGAGCTGCACAATTCTGAATAAATTGAGAATCACGTTTTTATTTTTTTATAGAGATCACGATTCTTCCAAGATTCTGAACAGACAACTAAACAAAATAACATGTTATTTACTAGAGGTTCTGACAAAATGTTAATGACTGCAGTCTATTTAAAAAATATTTAATTAATTTGAGTTCATTTTTTTTAATCAGTTTGAATGAATGATTCAACGACTCACTCATTAAGACTTCATTTGTTTCATTAGTGATGAATCAGTGTTTTTGAACAAATCTCTTGAATGAATGATTCAATGACAAACACATTCCCTACTATGCGCAAAAACAGTATGGCAACAGAGTAGTTTGGCGGAATACATAGTATTCGAAAAACATTAGGTGAAAAGTCCCTGGATGACCTACTACTTCCAGCGAGATTCTGAAGTTAGCAAACGTAACGTAAAACGTAAAAGTTGACACTTTACTATCCCATGAGGCCACGGAAAAGGATTTATGAACGGAAGTGAAGCTATGCAACCGATGCTGGTAAGTCATGTGACAATAACAACATGGCGGATTTCATTCATACTTAAGGCCAATTTATACTTCTGCGTCGGACCTACGCTGGAGCCTCTACGCTGTAGGCAACGCGTTGGTTTTCATTGGTTTTCATTTATACTTCTGCGTCGTTGTACGCGTTCACGCGCGCAGAGGGAGCGTGTGAAACCCGAGGGAGCGGTCCTAGCAGACCAATCACAGCGCTTGCGTCCGAGTAGAGTTGACGCGTTGTTACATTATTGGAGAGGTGCACGTCAGGGTACGCGCGCTGTGCAGCCTACGACGTAGCTACGGCGTAAGTTCGACGCAGAAGTATAAATTGGGCTTCAGGGTGTCCGCGCGGTAGTAAAAAGAATCTACCAAAATTAAGGCCCTTGAAAGGTAGTAAAAGGTAACAAACGCAATTTGACTTGGTAGTAAATTTTTCATCACCACCTAAATATATATGAGTTTACATTTTTTTGCTTAATATTTGTGTCTCCATATTTTAACTTCATCTAGCATAATTAAAAAATATATACGGTGCTAACAACAGGACCTGACGGGCTCGACATTAACGCTTGTCCGGAGAGAATTTTTTACTTGCCCGACCGGACAAGTAGCCTTGTCAATAACAAAAAAATAACTAGGGAATCACTAAAATGAGAGAATGATTCTGATTGTATTATATTTAGGCCTATTGCAAGTTGCGATCGATAGTGGATAAGTATTACTGACGGTACACGGTTAACAAGGTTGCGCTGTTGAGGCTCGCGCAGCCTCTCGAGGAGAAATCCAAACAAATGTAAACTCAGTTTAAACTCAGTTAACAACATACTGCCAGTGCCACAATTCAAAATGTGTTTTAATATTTTTAACATATGATACAGTTTATCAACCTCACACGACGAGTGCTGTTTTCTAGTACCATCACGACTGAAAATGTGACATTGCTTTTGATGCAACAGTTCAATAAACAGTTCAAATTAAGTCACTTACATTTTAGACACAATATTGACTGTTTTTGTTGTTTCAGCAGCAAAAATAGTTCCAAACAAAGATCACAACAGAACCGTAACGCATCTCACAGCAACACTTCACCATGTTTTCATTACTGAATGATTCAGCGTTTTGAACGAATTGGCCGAGTCAAAGATTCAATGAACCATTCATAAACATCTGTCTCATTCTTGAATGAATCAGTTGTTTGAACGAATCGTTTGAATGAATGACTCAATGACTCGCTCATTAAGACGGTCGCCTGCCGCCTCCTACTGGCGGTTTACTTTCATGTTTAAAAGTATCATTCTTTCCAACGTTTCTTATTTGTATATTCAAAAATACTTAAAACGATCTCATATTCATAACATTATTTAATGCAGTTGTAAATTTTCAGTGTAAATGATTTAATTTGATTAGCCCTACCTAGGGTAACAGCAGCCCTATATTATCTTATTAGGCTATTCCAATTTAATCTATTGATACAATTTAAAACTAAAGATGAAGCATACATTTAATAAGATTTGGGGGGGGGGGGGGGGGGGGTGCCCTTTAAAGATGCAGATATGACAATATGCAGATTTAAATATATCAGAGCTGATTGAACACAGATGAGGATATTTCTTCAGAATAAATTATATTTACAGCACACACACACACAAAAAATTCCGGACAAGCAACTTTTTTACTCGGACAAGTGAATGACAGATTTACTTGTCCAAACGACAAGCACATGAAAAGCTTAATGTCGAGCCCTGAGTGAGTCGGAGTTGATAGCAATGACAAAGTGCCAAGGTTATTCACCTTATTAGGGCTAAGGGCTATGGTTAGGATAACTCAAGGGCTACGTTTAAGATAAGGACAACTGAAACTCAACTCGACACTACAAAAAAACAGTGTACCTAATATGTATGATGGGTGTGACAGCAGTAAGTAGTAAGTGGTGCTTTGCACAACAGTACTTCTGTGATAAATTTGATTTATCGTAACACAGAAATAACGATAACGTGTGGTTGAAACATGACAACTGTTCTCAGCGTTTGTGCCAGTGCAGATCTGAATGTTCGCTGTGATCGTAGCAACTTGTCAAAGGTTTAATAGACACAGTTGAATCGTTGTCATTTAGGAATAAGATTGTGTGAGTGTTTGAGCGATTAATCGTGCAGCTCTATGAGGAATTGATTGGATGGTTGTGATTTGCTATTGGTGGATCTCATGTGAGTGACAGGTTGTCCCGCCCTCGCACCAGTAAACGCGTCACTAGAGAAGAGATGCCACTGCAAGATGGAGGGGAAGTTATTTTGATTAAAGATTACGAGGAATATGAATAAAAAAAAAAAAAAAGATATATGATGTATGAATAAATAATTTATATAAACTTATAAAATATAAGAATGGTCAAGTTTGTGACTTTCATGTTGACTAACTAAATACTTGTTTCCTCAAGCTTTAATGGAAACCTGGTCAGTGTTTTGTCAAAAGGAGACATGGACTGGCTGTGGGACTTCAGTGAAAGAAAACCCTTTTGGATTGGTAACTTTTTTTGTGAATAAAACTAACTTTGCTGTCAGTGTGATTACGACGAATGTCACATTTGTTAAGGTTCTTCAGCGCAATGCGATTTAAACGAACTCATCGCTCTGTTTTTTCTTGAACCACAGGTCTGAATGATCGTGAAAGTAAAGGCCGCTGGGAGTGGGTGGGTGGAGAGCCTGTCACTTACACCAACTGGAGGCAGAGCCCTCCAAAAAACAGGAAGAAGGGAACAAGGAAGTGTGTCCTGGTCTGGAGGAAGACGAAATGGCAGATGCGAGACTGTAAGAAAGGAAAGGGACACCGTTATGTGTGTTATGTTAAAATGTAAGACTGCTCACAACATGTGAGGGAATTCACAGTAATCATGATGTGACTCCTGTAATGTGGTTGTTAATGCCACATTAACAACTGTTTGCTGTCAACTCACTGTTTCTTAGTCCAAGGGTGACGTGACCACGGCTGTGTCTGAAATCACACTCTCTTGAGTATGTACTTATTTTGAACAAGTAATTACTTCACAACCGCTAGAAAAGTACATTCTATATAATAAGATTGTAATTTGGATGTACTACATTCGCCATGTTGACATCGTGACCTACCAGCGTCAGTTGTGTCGCTTCACTGTCATTCATAAATCCTCTCCTGTAGCCTCATGGGATAGTAAAGTGTCCATCGTATGCACACTTCAGAATCTCGCCGGAAGTAGGTCGTCATCCGGGTATTTCTTCCCTACTCTTTTATGAGTAGTGAATCCTGACATACTTCACATACTGATTTTCACATACTACATAGTAGGGGAGTGTGCAATTTCAGATGCAGCCCACATCTTTTCTAACTCAGAGGACCATCATGTGTTGTAATGTAAATGTAATATATGCTACTCAATCTCTATGTATTTATTACTGTTTGTGCTCTGTATGTTATGGGACTGATTTTCAAGAAATGGTCTTGGATTTTGAAGCTATGTAGAACTTTTAGCTAGCATTAGTTTGTTAGTTCACTAAATGATTGCTATATATATCTGAATACTGTCACTGCAAAGACCCCTACTTTAGAATAAAAATTCCTGACATATTAATGACATCTGAAATTAATGCTCTATTTTGATTTCTCTGGAAATTATTGCTACCTATTAATTGTGTCCGAGACGGAATATACATCTTTGAAGAATTACAGTAAATATTCTAGGCTTGTTGAATTAAAATAAATAGTATGCATATAGTTCATAACAAGAGATTAACATATACAAACTTTGATAAGCAATATTCTATTTTATTTTTAAGAACATTTGAAAGTTTGGGTTCGATATTTTTATTTTTTTTACTAAGAAATTAATTTTTATTCAGCAAGGATGCATTTTACATTGTTACAAAAAATGTCTATGAACTTCCTATTGGTCAAAGAATCATGAAAAACTACAAAAATATTAAGCCGCACAACAGCATATTAGAATGATTTCTGAATGATCATGTGACACTGAAGACTGGAGTAATGATCATGAAAATTCAGCTTTACGTCACAGGAATAAATTACATTTTTAATACATATATTCAAGTAGAAAATGGTTATTTTAAATTTTCATAATATTTCACAATATCATTGTTTTTACTGTATTTTTTTGACCAAATAAATACGGCCTTGGTGAGAATAACATTCAAAGGTTTATGAAAGAAGTGTCTTAGTGTAAATATTCACACAAATTAGGCAACCATGTTATGCTTAAATAAATCAGTTTATTAAAAGTTCTTAACCAAAATGAACTACAATATTATAAAAGTTAACATAAGATAAAAACACCTTTATCCCATCTTTACGTATAAAATAAGGCACTATTCAGTGTTCTGCCAAGCAATATACAAAATATCATACAAATAAAAACTAAATGACAAAATGTACAACTTGTTCCAAATATTAAAAAAACAAACAAAAAAAAAAAACATTTCATGTGCCCAAATAAAGTCAAGTTCCACCATTTACAAACAAATGACATACATTTCGATCTCCAGTGTCCATGATTTCTGTGCACATTGAAAAACTCAACATGATAGAAGGGTGACAATATTTAAAGTGGCCCATTTTAATAACTGATCAGGGACTATTTTAATAACAAAAAATAGATATCACACACCTAAACCAACAAAAAAGGCCATGAAACATTTAAAGGAGCTCTTACCAAATACAGGAATGGTTTCACATTTAGCAGCTTCTCCCCCTGGAAATACAATCAAATCTTTTAGCAGCTCTGCCGTCCAAAAACAATCGAAACAAACGATTTAAGAGAAAATCAGAAGCAGACAACAAAACTCATCCCTCCAAATGAACAACGCACCGTGGGGTCGGGAAGACAATCCGTCCCTCTTATTCTTTCACTTTTGTTAATTTTGTTAGTCTTAATTAGTTAGTCATCAAATATATTTGAGCCTACGGAGTGTTTTGGAATATTTTCTTTTAAGTTAGGTAATATTGTTCTCTTTTGGCTTGAAAATGTGCAAATGTACTGTTTGATACTGCCACACACACACCCTAAGTGTAGAAAGACATGTTCCAAGAGAAGGCCATTGAACATCCAGTGATCCAGAGTCTCAGCGTCCACGCTTCATCACTAGCGCTGTGTGTTTCTCACACGACACCTGATGTCATAGAAAGCCGTGTTCGTCCAGTCCTTTCACTGAAACGGGGTTCCATTTTGCAGTGGGTTTACTGGAAGCATGAACTGAAAAGAAAAAGAACATTATATCAGTGTTATCAGACTAGTGTTAAAGTCCAGCTTTATTCTAGGTGAATCTGGCAGCTCATAAGAATGTCTATCAGTAAAACATTTATACAGTATTGGGTAGATTACGTACAGATTGTAGTCTGGTACAGATTGAATGAAAATTGTAGTTGGTAATGTAATCTGTTACATTACACATTTTAGGTAATGTATTCTGACTACTTTTTTGGTTACTTTTAGATTACGTTTGACCCAACTCATTTATCCTTAATTTGAATAGGACTATCTTATTGATAGCATATTGATACAAAAATACAAAAGAAAGAAAGGGATTCAGGGTTTCTCAAACTCTGGTTTGTGAAGGAACTGCATGGGGTTAGTGAGGTCATAAAAAGCTAAATCATGGAAATGCCAAATGAAAATAAATAAATACAAATCAACATACTAACAACACACATTTTAATTGCATGTCATGTGACCATTAATCGGCATCAGAGAACCTGATCTATACATCCATTTATCCATCCATCCACCCATCCATCTATATTACTACCATCCATCCATCTTACTACCATCCATCCATCTATATATATATATTACTACCATCCTTCCATCCATCGTCTATCTATATTACTACCATCCATCCATCCATCCATATTACTACCATCCATCCATCCATCCATATTACTACCATCCATATTACTACCATCCATCCATCCATCCATCTATATTACTACCATCCATCCATCCATCCATCTTACAACCATCCATCCATCTATATATTACTACCATCCTTCCATCCATCGTCTGTCTATCTATATTACTACCATCCATCCATCCATCCATCTTATTACCATCCATCTACCCATCCATCCATCCATTTGTCTGTCTTTCTGTGTATCTATTTATTGAAATTCTGTATTTAAATTTTTTTATAAATTACTACATATAAATTAATGATTAATCAACGTGCCACATTGTAACTTAAGACAATCACTAACCTTAATGTTATTTTATTTTTACTATTTATTTTAGCAGTGACTGAAATGATCCCACTAGTTTATGGTTTCAACCGCTACACATTAGCAGAGATGTACATGTATTTGAGACTCATTACCTGCGCTAGCTATGACTCTGGTGTGCGATGGCGCCTGTGTTTCTGAAGGAGATGGTGACACTCTTTCCCCATAATCACTTTCACCAGATGAGGTGTGATCCCCGGCTCTAGAGTCGACCATCATATGAAGCCCGGGTCTCTTTTTATAGTACTTGGCACGGTAAGTGTCCGTCATGCAGTTATCCACAGAGAAATAAGTGGTGGGGATCCCAGGAGAGCCGACAACAGGTTTAGGAAAGATGGAGAACTTCTCCTCACCCTCACTAGCAGACAGATCATTCCTCTCCTGATCAGAGGAGCCAGACTTGGAGCTCGTGTCCGACGAGATCATGTGCAATTCAGCTGAGTTTTCCAGCCACTTCTGCTGGATGCTCTGGGACAGGGCCGAGCCGTTCCGGGGAAGGCGCTGAGGACTGGGTGGGCAGGGATCTTGCGGGAGGATTCGCCGGTTCTCTGAACTCAAGATATGTGGTTTTGGAGGCAACGGTGGAGGTGCGGCGTGAGATAGAGTTCGAGAGGGAACCTGAGGAGGCATGTCAGAATGTGACGACGAATCCTCCAGCTCGGAAAAGGGACCGGCAAGGTCATCAGAGCTGTTCCACTCCGAACTGCTGGTCTTGGTGAAATAAGGAGGGATGGGGTTCCCGTTTACCGCATGTGGTCGTTCCACCTCAGTCTTTTCCAGCTTCTCCTTACCAGGAATGTATCTAAAAGCTTGCCTTCTGCAGGAGGAAACATAGCTCTGTTATATTTAATAAATACCTTATAATTGCCCATATGATCCTTGTGAAAAAGAAGTGTACTTAATTGTATTTCTTGTAGTGTACTTTAAATCTTAAAAGTATGCTTATTTGCTTTAAAAAAAATTATACTCACAGATAATATTATATCAAATAATAGGCCAGTTAAATTACTGTTTCTTTACACTTTTAAAAAGTGTACTTTGTAATAATGTAAAATTAAACTTTTTTTTTAAATATATGTACATTTTAGATCGTTTTAATAATCCTTTGTCGTGCTTTAAAGAAGAACACTTATTTTGATTGTTGACTAACATACTGAAGCACAAAGTAATTGATTAGAATTTTAACTGTAGTATGTTATTGGATATTACATTTATTTATTTATTTAATGATAAATAACATTTATCATTTAAATCCATATATTTTAACTGTACTAAATTGCAACTTTGTCATTACATACTGAACATATTCAAATATGTGACGTAAATGTTTCAATAGAAATTACATTAAAGTATATTTTAGTTTAAAGTAATAAAATATTTTTTAAGTATAAGTGTGGCTTAAATACATTTTGGGACAATGTGTTTATGGTTTTATACAACTGACCATTTCAGTATATGGAAAGTACACAAAATAGCATGGAAAATATTCAAAGCTTCATGCATTCATATTTCCAAATAACTTACCTTGGAATAACAGGACTCATGGAACGATCATGTGCTTTCTTTTGGTAGTCACCTATAAGATAAATGAATAAAAACATATGTATTTATGTATAGTTGCATGCATTCTTTAATGTGTAGTTAACATTTTTAAAATATACATCTCAAATGAAAAAAAAAACGTGAACAGACAGAACATCTCCAGACAGACTGAGGCTAAATTGGTCTGATATGTCAACTCCCAGCTGTAACATTGACAGTGCAGACGTGTTATGTGGTTCAGTGAGGATGTGTCTCAGTGGGGCATCTGGCGGGCAGTGCTCAGCAGGGGCTCTGGGCCTGTCTGAAGTACACAAGTCCAAAGAGAAAGGGCCCAGGCTGGGCCATCCGGTTCAAACCAGCTTCTCTGTGCGCGCCAATGGCTTGTTAACAATGAGCTCAAGGGGTAAACGCGATCATAAAAGTGCCCATGCCATGCCAAGTGGTCAGAGAGCTTGGATTCTAAAGAGAAAACAGTAAAGCTTTCAATGTGTTGCTGTAGTGACCGCACCTTTAAATCTGACTAGCTGTCAGGTGGACTGTGGGACATATAACCACACAGCTGCATGCTGGGAACACATTCACAAGCAATGGCGCACGAAATAACAGTGAGATTGTCAGGGAAGACAGCACCACTGTGCAGAAACTTCAAAACAACAGTGAAGTTTTCAAGGAATGATAGAACAGATACTTAATTAAAGGTTTCAGGAAATCCAAAAATTATTTTTTGGACTTCAGTATATAAACTTTGAGACCATCTTTAATGTTAAAAGTTGACTAAATTAAATGTTATGCATATTTACACTCACTGGCCATTTTATTAGGTACACCTGTTCAACTGCTCATTATTGCCAGCAACTCAATGCATTTAGACATGTAGAGATGGTCAAGACGATCTGCTGAAGTTCAAACTGAGCATCAGAACAGGGAAGGAAAGGTGATTTAAGAGACTTTAATGTGGCATGGTTGTTGTTGCCAGATGGGCTGGTCTGAGTATTTCAGAAACTGCTGATCTACTGGGATTTTCACGCACAAAACCAGGATTTTCATCCTCACTGAACCACATTCCACTGACAATGCTCTAGGGTTTACAGAGAATTGTACGAAAAATATCAAATATCCAGTCCAATAACCAGACTGGTTTCAGCTGACAGAAAGGCAGCAGTAACTCAAATATCCACTCATTACAACTGAGGTCTGCAGAAGAGCATCTCTAAACGCACAACACGTCCAATCTTGAAGCAGAAGAGCTACAGCAGCAGAAGCAACAATTCGCACAGGCTCACCAAAACTGGACAATAGAAGATAGGAAAATGATGCCTGGTCAGATGAGTCTCAATTTCTGCTGTAACATTCATATGGTAGGGTCAGAATTTGGCATAAACAACATGAAAGTATGGATCCATCCTGTCTTGTATCTGTGGTTCAGACTGGTGGTGGTGTAATGGTGTGAGGGATATTTTCTTGCCACACTTCAGGCCCCTTTAGTACCAAATGAGCATCGTTTAAAGCCACATGCTACCTGAGTATTGTTGCTGACCATGTCTATCCCTTTATGATCAGTGTACTCATCTTCTGATGGCTACTTCCAGCAGGATAAGGCATGTCCATGTCACAAAGCTCAAATCATCTCAAACTGGTTTCTTGAACATGACAATGAGTTCATTATACTCAAATGGCCTCCACAGTCACCAGATCTCAATCCAATACAGCAGCTTTGGAATGTGGTGGAACGGGAGATTCGACAAATCTGCAGAAACTGCGTGATGCTATCATGACAATATGGACCAAAATCTCTGAGGAATGTTTTCAGCACCTTATTGAATCCATGCCACCAAGAATTACGGCAGTTCTGAAGGTACTAGCAATGTGTACCTAATAAAGTGGCCAGTGAGTTATATAAAGAAAATAAGAATGAAAATGAAACACTAGAGGGAGCTAAAGATAAAAACCTCACAATACTGGGTAGACAAGTCCATCATAAGGATTTCAAATTTGTTTAGCTGTAACAATACATTTCCATTTACTCTGATAATGCATACTTTTACAATAAAACTTATAAAAAACAGAATACAAAAAAAAAGAAAGAAAGAAATTGGCAAATGACCTCTTTAATTAGTCTTACACTTCCTTTCCTTCATGGGATCGCCGGTTTGTCTTTGAATCTGAGCACAGTGGTTGCCCTGAGCTCAAGCCCCCTGAGATTCAGCCAGCAGTGACTGTGTGTGTGTGTGTGTGTGTGTGTGTGTGTGTGTGTGTGTGAGTGAGTGTGAGAGTGAAATGTATCAGCACACACTGCCTTTCCCTTCCTTCTGTTATTTTTTTCCCCAGCGCATTAACAACTAAATCCCTTTGGCTAGCATGCAATTATGAGAGGATTGGACTTTAGACCCCATTTTCTGTTTTTTCAAGCCTGTCCTGTTTAAGCTGTTAAGCCTCATGAGAAGAACCTCCATTTGATGGCCATGACTTGCAATGTTGGAGCTGAAAACAAACAAATAAATAAAACACTGCTGAAGTCCAAAAGAAACCACCACCCCCAATATGACATTCTGGACGCTCCATATGACGACTCCCTCCATCAGTGCAAGTTTAGGGGATTTTTTCCCTTTGTTTAATCTTCCACCAAGCAAATATTGTAAATCCAATTGCTTAGAAAAAAAAAAACAGCATCTCTTTTCAAGAGGCCGCATGATTTGATATCATAATCTTTCATGTCTGCAAACAGTGAGGGATTATAAATGATAAAAAGTATTCAGTGTTCCAAACTCAAAGTATGAGTGATTCTTGCCTTAATAAACACCACTAATAAAAGATAATCGTGGTCAGATTCGATTTGTTATGAATGACTAAAATAAAACTGTGATGAATAACTTATGAGTAATATTCTGGTTGGTTAAATAAAAATGAGCACATCACCAGCTGGTGTCATAAAATCTGTGTTATTTTAGTATTACTTGTATACATTTATTAATATTTTGAATTAGCTTTTATTTTTTTCAGTTTTTATATTTAAAGTTTAAGCATATTTGTAATACGTGCTTGTATTTTATTTTTAAAATATTTCTACTGTATATGGACTTATTTTTATTTTAAGTAATAGTTTTAGTAATTTTAGTACTCCAACGAAACTAGAAATGAAAATGAGAAATGTGGGCAACTAAACCAAAATATTTTAAAAAAAAATGTTTTTCATCAAAAATGACAATACTTTTTCTCAGCTTTATTTAAATGACCAAAAACAAACATTTTAATAGTTTGGTAACACTTTACAATTAGGCCTCATTTGTTAAAGGTGCTATAAGCGATGTCACACGTTTTTTAGGCCAAAACATTTTTTGTCACATACAGCAAACATCTCCTCACTATCCGCTAGCTGCCTGTCCCCTGAACACGCTGTAAAAAAACGCGGTCTCTCTAGACACCACAGGCTCCACAAACAGCAACAAAAACAAACTGGGCTCACCCACACCACGAAAACATAACAAATAGTGTTCCAGCCAATCACTGGCAAGAAGTATTTGAGGGCTAAATTTGTTTACGATGCCGCTGTTGTTTATGCTCACTGGGAAACGCGAAGCTAACGTTATCTTGTTATTATTGCGTCCTTGTATGGGAGCTATAGTTATAACCTCAGATTGCAAAACGATTTTAAGATAATTTTTCTCTTTTTCTGCATTCTGTTCTGCAATATATAAAAGCATTTATCTAACTTGGCGACATTACACATTGAATGAAGTATCAGTAAAACTTAACTTTGTTTGTACTAGTGACTACTTTGACTTTCCTTTATGCCGGAAGGGAGGGGAGGAGGGAGGAGACGGGATGAGGAGGAGGGAGGGTCTAGCTAGCCTCCGTTTTGTTTGACAACAATTCGAATGTCAACAAGAAGTTACGACTCCCGGCATCGCTTAGAGCACCTTTAACATTAGTTAATGCATTAACAAGAACTAACTATTTGTATTTTTACAGTATTTATTAACCTTTGTTAATGTTAACAATCACATGTGCAGTCAGACTGGTTTCAGAAGTTGAGGAAGAGCTCAGATCTGACTGATAGCTCGGGAGTCGTGTTAAACTCAAACCATACGTCAACACTCAACGTTTAAACCAACATGAGATCACTGCCAGCTCAGCAGCCGAGCGACACACACCTGTTCTCTGCGCTCCATAGTTGAGTGAATCAGGCCCAAACAAATCAGCAGCAAAATCCCATGGGCTAGAGGGCTTAGCTGGAACACACTGTTAGCTCTGGAGATTACAATTAAAAAGTGTGTGATAACATATTACCAGTATATGGTGTATGCATTACCAAGTAATTCATTACTGTAATGTAATTTAATTAGTAGAAAGTTGAAAGTAAAGAAAGATTACTCTTGATTTTTCTGTAATTTAATTCCAGTTATAATGTAAATGCATTAAACATTGTATAGACTATATAACAACTCTAAAACTATAGTGAATTTAACATCAAAATTTAATGTCTAATGTTAAAATGTATGTTTTAATGTAACCTTCCTTTAAATACTTTTATACAATTTTAAATTATTTATTTGAAAGAATAAGCAGTTTCATGTCTATCCTTGTATTGTTCAACAGCTCGAGGTTGATATGGGATTTAGAAAGTAATTATGCAATAATGCAGTAGTTTTTAAAGAGAGTAATTAGTGCAGTAAGTTGAACATGTACTGTAATTAGTAACTAGTAATGAATTACTTTTTTAGAGTGACTTACCCAACACAACGTATTACAGCTAAATTAATCTAGTAAAGTAATACTTGCAAATATAAATTCGTATAGATATGAATCACATTAGACAAGGCTGAACTGGATCTGCCGACCTGCCAAAAATATTTCCTGATGTCTAAGAATAAATATTTTCCACAGTGCAACAAGATACTACTTGGAGAACATCTCTTTATGGTTTTAATGTACCATGCAGGAAATACCATGATACAAACTCTCCACCATATTCATACTTTCACATTTACTGGGCCAACCATCAAAGTAAATGGACCGGGCCATTCTCAAAATAACGAACAGCCCTGTCTTCATTTAGTTTTAAGGATTAGGCCCATTTAGTTTACATGCAACATCGCATTAAAAACTAGATTTGCATTGCTGAGGGCAGCAAAAGAACAAAGATAAAGTTTTATGTAAGGATTTCAGACTTTGGTTCATGTGTGTGTGTGTGTCTGCAGAGGGAGAACAGCGAGTCTCTGTAAAACCATTCAGAGCAAACAGCAGTCCTGACAGGAAGATCAACTGTCAGGGGTTCGTCTGTTCAACACACTGAACTATCAGCAACTCCTGCTGGTCTGACCTTTACAAGCATCTTATGGGATACGAAGCGCACACGGCACACTAAAAACTGAGCGCAGCACTGACACTGAACAAGAGGACTACAGAGACAATGGGACCATTCCATTTATGAGCAAGAGAAAGCACATCCTGCCAGCAGCTCTTAAAACCCCTCTGCCGTGCACAAACAAGGACAATGTTCAACTGCACTGTTTACTGAAAGCTTGGGTGTTTAACATGGGATTTAACATTTCCTTCCTTTGCAATACGAACACAGGAAGAGCTGCCAAAAAAAGTTCTCAGCATGCATGTCACACTTAAAAATGTATGAATTTAAGTGCTTTAGATAAATGTCATTCCAAGCAGCATCTTCAAACTAATTACTTTTGCGATCAGGTGATTTTTAGTGGATCCAAAGTAATAAAACTAACTTGTGTGTTAAATGTTTAGTTTGTGCTGCCATTTTATTCGATGTCATTCACATATTTAATCATTTAAATATAATGTATTATTATAATTATTAAAAACGGTGTAGCTATCAATTATTAAAATATTTTAATATATGTATAATTATTATATATTATATACAGTGGTGGTCAAAATTGATGGCACCCCTGATAAATATGATAAAAAACGGCTGTAAAAAATAAATCTGCATTGTTTATCCTTTTGATCTTTCCTTCAAAAAATTCGCAAAAATCTAACCTTTCATTTAAGTAAAATAATTGAATTTGGGGGGTAAATCACATTATGAAATAAATGTTTTTCTCCAAAACACGCTGGCCATAATTGTTGGCACCCCTATAATTTTTTATGAGAAAAATATCTCTGAAGTATATTCCCATTAATATTTACCTTTTTTAGCACACCAGGGTGACTAGGAACATGAAATTGTCCAGCTATGACTTCTTGTTTCACAGGAGTTTAAATATGAGGAAACACAAAGGCCAAATTCCCTTAATCATCCATCACAATGAGTAAAACCAAAGAATATAGTTCTGATGTGCAGCAAAAGACTGTTGAGCTTCACAAAATAGAAAGTGGATGTAAGAAAATATCTAAAGAATTGAAAATCCCCATTTTGACCATCAGGGCAATAATTAAGAAGTTATAATCAACTAAAGATGTTACGAATCTGCCAGGAAGAGGACGTGTGTCTATATTGTCTTAATGGACGGTGAGGAGGACAGTTTGAGTGGCCAAAGACTCCAAGGATCACAGATGGAGAATTGCAGAGATTAGTTGAGTCTTGGGGGTTAGAAAGCCTAAAAAAAAATTACCAAACAACCCCTACATCCCCACATGTTGTTTGGGAGGGTTTCAAGAAAAATCCTCCTCGCTCCTCCAAGAACAAACTCCAGCATTTTCAGTTGTCAGACACGACTGGATCTTCAAAAGGGACCGGATTCTATGGTCAGATAAAACGAAAAAAAAGGGCTTTCTGGCAGCAAACCCACCAGATGTGTTTGGTGCAAACAGGGATGAAGAGTCCCCCATGCCTATTTTATAATGTGATTTACCCCCCACTTTCAGTTCTTTTACTTCAATGAAAGGTTAGAATTTTGTCAATTTTTTGAATGAAAGATCAAAAGGATAAACAATGCAGATTTATTTTTTACAGCCATTTTTTAATCATATTTATCAGGGGTGCCATCAATTTTGACCACCACTGTATAGTATTTCTGAGAATGGAAGGATTTGGTTAATGTTGTCGTCGGTTGAGAAGACGCTGCTTTCTGCGCTGTGAAAGCAGATCCACTTTGCATACACTTCAAAAGGATGAGCACCACTATACGGAAAGACCATACGGAAAAACCAACGCAATTGTTACTGTAAGAATCGCTGTATCAAGTGCTAAGGAAGATCCAGAGCTGAAATTCAAATATGGTAATGGGTGTTTGGTTTCCGACACGCACCGTGGTTGACTAATCACAACAGACTGGGCCATATGACCAATCAGAGCAGAGTAAGCTCTTGGAAAAGAGGGGTTTAGAGACCGAATCTTCGAACAAGTCATTTTAGGCTCTTTGAGAAATTTAAGAAACACAACGACTTTTTGGGACTTTAGCTTATTCACCGTATCCCCCAGAGTTAGATAAGCCCATACATACCCTTTTCATCTCCGTGTGTGCCATAATTCTGTCTGACCGCTAGCCTAGCTTAGCACAAAGACTGGAGGTAAATGGCTCCAGCTAACATACTGCGCTCAGTGACAAAATAACGCACTGCTACTTCTGCGGAGTGATTTACTCCAACTCTGAGTGAACTCTCTGCTCCTCACCACGGGGCTTCTCAGGTGCTGCAAGCAAATCACTCCGCCCAAGTAGCAGTGCTTTGCCTTATGAGAATATAGTTCCCAGTATGTATACGGTTAGAAGATGGCTGTGTCTCATGTGACCTTGTTATTTGTACACGCTGTGACTATACAAATCATAACATGTAAATAGGAAAATGATGGAGTTATTTTGTCACTTATTGGGAGCAGTATGCTAGCTGGAGCTGTTTACCTCCAGTCTTTGTGCTAAGCTAGGCTAGCAGTGTGTGCGTCAGACAGAGTTACGGCACGCATAGAGATGAAAAGGGTATGTATGGGCTTATCTAACTCTGGGGGATACAGTGAATAAGCTAAAGTCCCAAAAAGTCAGCGTCTTCCTTTAAGTGATGTGCAGTGTATAATATAAGTTTTTTGACCTTGGATGCATATAAACCTTATGTAGGAGACTCCAAAACAAAAGTAGAAATCATTGCATAAGAGGTGCAATTTAATATGAATTTAATTTTGTAGTAGTAGTGAGGATTTTATTTAATACACTTACTCTTATTTTATTTTTTATGATTTCTGCTCTATTGGCAACTGGAATAAGGCCAGTTTAAAAAGGCAACACACACAGCACATTTGAACCAATTCCAAGCTGACATTTGGAAAGGACTGTCAAATCAATTTTGAAATACAACTGGATATTAAATGTAATGTAATATTGCAGCTCAAAAAAAGAAGAAGAAAGTAAAACACATATCTGAATTGTATTACTGTTTAAATGACTGCCATCTGGGTCTGGCAAATTATAAACATCATGCATCTCTCACTGTCTAAGACCCCCAACTCATTTACCGTCAAAAGAACGCACAGCCATTATTTCCCACGGCAGTGAACACTTCAACGCTCGAGTCGCAGTGAAACACCCTTAAAGGCGAGCGAGAGGACACAGCCTGAGAGATGTCCTTTCTGCTTCACTTCTTCAGCCCATAAAGCTCCCATAAACCACCTACAGCGGGGTAAATAGACCCCCACCCCGGCCATCACAACACACTCACACATACACAAACAGCTCCCAGCGCTGACAACCAGGACAAATGATTCGTCCCCAAACACGACCCCATGTGCACCCTTCACTTCACCAGTTCATCTGGAACGAGAGTGCTGATAACAGCCGTGACGGGTCGTCTGAGGCCGCACTGCCATATTACAGATTTATATATATTATTTATTCATATTTTATATTTTGTTTTCATTTGAGTTTGTTTTAGTAGTTTTGTTATGTGCTTTTCCCAATTTCTTTTATATTTCTAATTAGCTTTAATTTATTTTTATTCTAGTAATTTTAGTAATTAAACCTACTTGGTTGCCGAGGCAAATTTTCAGTTGAAGTTTTTTTGTTCAAGTTTTTCATTTAATATTTATATTTTAGTTAAAGTTTATTTCAATTAATGAAAGGTTTTGAATAACAACAATAACGACGCTGGTTTTCACAGTACAGTTGAGGTTTGAACTCTTATTTTGATTTCTTCACCATCAAAAACAGTCATTCTCAGTTAGTTAATGAATCATTGTTTGCTCTTATCATTACTTATGTGTTAAGCTGACTATAGCAGTTGTTTAACACTCTGTGTGGGGTTTTAATCGACCCCCAGCCTCTGTGGGGAGATCTTTCAAAGGGTGAGAGATTGACAAAATACACACTTTGCATCCATTTTCCATGCTAACATCAAACATATTTTTGCAATATTGTCAACTAAAATGATTATTGGTAATTGGGTTAAAGCTGAAATCAAATAATAAAATAAAATGTAAATATCTGAAATATTGCCTTGGGAACTAACTGAAATAATTTTAAGTACTAAAATAATTAATACAAAATGTAAAAAAAGATAAAAGATTAAAAAAAAGACAAAAGAACATAAAAATTCAGCAAACTTCAGCTAAAATTAAAATGAATACTGCTTTACAATATTACAAATACAATATTAAAATAAAAGCGCACTCAAAACATGAACAAATACTATAATTACACTGATCCACATAAGAGGTTCCATGATGGTTAACATGCAGCCTCAGAAGGCAGCTGCTATAGGCAGCATACTAGATTTGAAAAGGCAATTTCTGGTAACACTTTTAACTGAGAAGCCTCTGCGGGTTCTTACCGTAGAAGATGGATGAAGATGAGATCTCAGCCTTTGAATCCTCATACCTCCTTTGGTAGTTTGGGTCCCTAAAAATAAATGTATTGAACTCAGCAATGCTGTATATGCAAAGTTGTATTTGGCTTAAGGGGTGGTTACACTAGATTTTGTGGAAGAATGAGTACAGATTAAAATCTTAGTCTTTCGCCTGATCATTTTAAGTTCACATTTGGTGAGCTTGAAATATTGATGAATGTGTAAAATGAAAAAGTTCTAAAGTGGATCTAAACTTGGCTAAAAATCAAACATGGACAAAACTCTAATTTTGGCTCTGTCACACAAAAGTAATATACAAGTTTAATGCAAACTTCATACTTAAAGTGATAGTTAACCCAAAAATTTAAATTGTTTTAACAGAATTCAAATTTTCAGGGGAACTATCCCTTTAAACTATTGAGGCGGTCATCTAGTGTGACCAGCTCTTTAGTCAGTCCACATTAGTTCTTCCCAAGCCTAACCTTTTTAAGACCTTAAACAATGACGTAAACACCTCCACCTAACATTACTGCTACATGGTGTACTCTGATTCACAATGACAACAAGATATGCACAGCTACACAAGAATTTGATACCTTATCTGACAAAGAAAAACATTCAAAAGTGTTCTTTGCCGACACAGCTTGAACACAACACTGTTCATAGGCATATATTGCATGTTGTTTACTTGGTTTAAAGAGAAAAGCAAGCAAACAAACAAACGATTACTCTATACACTTCTGTCCAACATTTTTTGATGGATAGAAAGTTCAAAAGAAAAGCATTTATTTGAAATAGAAATATTTTGTAACATTATCGATGTCTTTACTGTCATTACTCATTACTAATCAAATTAATGTGTCCTTGCTAAAAAAAAAAAAAAAAAACTTTTGAACAGTAGTGTATATTAAAAAATAATCTATATTTTTTTATTATTCAAGGAATAGTTCACCCAAAAATGAAAAATTCTGTCATTTACTCACCCTCATGTCATTCCAAACCCTTAAAACTTTTGTTCATCTTCGGAACACAAATCAAGATCTTTTTGATAAAATCGGAGCGCTTTCTGTCCCTCTATTGACAACCCAAATTCAATCTGTTCATCATAGAAGGCGATCGTGTCTCTTCAGAAAATTTGGACTAAACCGCTCAATTCATATGGATTAGTTTTTAAGATCTCGTTATGAACTTTTTGAAGTGTCCAAAGTGGTAGTTGTGTAGCTGTCAATGGAGGGACAGAAATCGCTCAGATTTCATCAAAAAGATCTTCATTTGTGTTCCGAAGATGAACGAAAGTCTTATGGGTTTGGAATGTAATTAATGACAGAATTTTAATTTTTGGGTGAACTTCCCCTTTAAATGAATCCTGCTTTTTCTTGTCGGTGAATCTCCTATCTGTGGCCTAAAACAACTGAGTGCATGAAATCTCCCAAATTAGTATTGAATTCATGTTGATTTCTTGTCTTGTAAATCAGATTTATGTCACTACTGCAGTGACATTTATCACCCAATGTGTCTTAAATGCAAATGTCTTGATGCTCTTCCTGATTGAGGATTACTTTAGTTCTTACCTGGGAAGGTTTGGTTCGGGTATGGATTGCATTTCTTTGTTGCTCAGGTTCTCCACCACAGGAGAGTCCAGATTGGCTGAGCTGTTGCTGAGACGATCACTGCTTTCGTATCCAGATTCAGTGCGCTGGATTTTCCAGTTATCGGTCCGAATGGTGAGGTTGTTGACGCTTGTTTTAACCCTGTCCGGCTCTGGAAGTCCTCGACCCTCCGATTCCAGCGAGCTCCTGCTTCCCATGTCCTGCTTCTGCTCGTCCTCATAAATAGTCATTAAACTCTTGGGTTTGCGTTCTTCACGTCGGGCCCATGGCAACTCTTCGCTCTCCTGGTTAAAGGTCTGTCTGCGAGAGTTTTGGGAGTTTTGATTATTATCGGTGTTTAGTACGCTGTCGACATTAAGTGCCTCTCGCATCGGCCTCCACGCACGATTGGCTCGGCTGCGAGAGCCCTGACTGCTGTCCGTCTCGTAGCCGTTGCCCACATCTAACCTTCGAGGACGATGTTCTGCGGGGAGATGAAGCGGGACGCGAGGCTGAGGTTGAGAGCGTGGTTCGTGGTTGTAGTGAGCGGTCTTAACAGGCCAGTGCTCCGCTTTCGTCGGACCTCTGCCTTGGCTGCTGTACAGTCGTGACTCCAGCTTCTTGAAGCCATTCTCAGGAGGCGATAGTGAGCGTGCGTGAGGCTTCTCAGGCGCTGAGTCTGGGGATGAGATGCAGAGTTACAAACTGCTTGATTCTCGGGAAATTTACCCTACTAATTTAACCCAACTTGCACTGAAGATACTCACAGTGTGGTTGTCTTCAGTGGGGTCTAATATTTATTGTATAATACACAGTGAATAGAGTTATCAGATGTGTCATGACATCTAACCATTTATTTATTTGGATCCATTAACTATTAGCAGGTCATACATACAACGACTTGATTACAATGTAAAATTATTATTTTTTTTAATTAAAATGGTTTTACCCCTGTCAGGGTGATACAATATCACATTGAAGAAAACATATATTTTTTTCTTTTATTACATGTTTTGAAATGTTTATTTTTTTATCTATTTCATAGCTTAAGTCATGCAGTGTATCCAACATGCAGAACAATGTAAGAAAACAAACAAACAAAACGATATCATAGTGACTGGGTGTCAAGGTAAAAAAAATATCAAAATATATTAGAAATATATTGGTTGTTAAAATGTCGTGGTATGACTCGACATACTTATAATTAATAATTCTTTTTTCTTTTTTTTTTATATTTGGTTTTATATTATAAACTTTATTTGAAATACATTTATTTTAAAACTGAAACATATGCACTTCAGTATTTCAAGAAATAATTCATTCTAAACTGTTCAGCACTTAAGAGTTGGCAATCTTTCATGTCCAAACTGTATATAAACTGTACTTGGCTTTCCAAAGCGGACTAATAAGTGCATATTGCAACTGTGTGAATGTAGTCCTGGTTCACTCTCAAATTTAGCTGCGTAATTAAATTGTTCATTTACATTACAGAAACAATTCACAGATGCTGCTTCCAGCCTACAGGCCAGACTCATCCATCTCCGACATATGCGAGGTTGCACTCATAGCCTGGATGACCTTTTTTCTTGTGAAGGTGGAAGAGTGACTCTCTTTGGGCAGAACAGTGCTGATATTGGCACTGTTAAATAGGCTGGCATAGAAATTTCACGGCAGTGCAAATCCATACTGCCATAGTGCCATTCCACCTAGTGCCAAGTACCTATATCGTTATGCACTATGAGCTTTAAAAAACAGCATTGTCTCATTAGATATTAATGTAACTTTGACTCGCGGTCGTCACACACACTGAAAATGCTAATTATATGGCATAATGAATTCTCAAACAGCCTACACGGCTATCTTTCTAAAAGATGAAGGCAGTCTGGTCAGAGATCTACACGCTGAAGGCTAAAAAGCCATTAGTAAGCCATATACATACTTAAAAAGGGTAAAGCAAAGTCAAGCAGCTTGGCTTGCAAACCACACTTTTACTGCTTATGAGCAATAAAAGGAGATGGTAATGTTGGTCACATGACACTTGCACAATATGGTGAGCCAGTTTCACTGCACATGAGGAAATTACTTTGTGATCCCCATAAGCTCATGTCTATATGGCCCAGTTATGTGCACTGTCCAATGTGCCATGCTGTAAGTGTGCTTAATTGTATTGAATGTGCAAATGTAGTGTACTTAAAATCTTAAAAAAAATTTTTTTTTGGCTACACTTTATTTTAAGGTGTCCTTGTTACAGTGTAACTATACATTGTAACTATACATTTATGTACAGAGTAATAATAAACATGTACTTATATAATTAGAGTTAGGATAATGGATTGGTTTAGGGTTCGTTGCATGATGTAATTATGCATAATGTACTGTTTTTACTACAGTAAGCACATGTAACATGTAACAAGGACACTAAAATAAAGTGTTACTGTATATTATATAAACCACTTACAGAAAATATAACATTAATGAGGCCACTTAATTGTTCTTAATGAGAGTAAACTTTCATGACTTAAGTCATGTCAAAGTAAAAGTTTTACTTTAAAATACATTTAAAATCATTGTTTTAATACTCTTTTGTCGTATTTTAAAGTACACTAATTTTGATGTGCTGACTAACATACTAAAACACATATAAAGTACTTGATTATAATTTTAACTGTAGTGTGTTATTTGATATTATATTTAAAAGTTAATGCATTTGAAATGAACTGATTGCAACTATGTCAGAGGCCACTCTTCCGCAGGAACTCGACTCTGTTACCGGAAGCCAGTGATTATAGTTTATTAATTTATAAATATGAATATTTTTCTTACAAAAACACATCGCTTCACTTCAGAAGGCCTTTATTAACCCCTGGAGCCGTATGGATTATTTTTATGATGGATGGATGAGCTTTTTTTGGGCTTCAAAATCTCAGGTACTATTCACTCCCATTATAAAGCTCGGAAGAGCCAGGATTTTTTTTATATAACTTAATATATAAGAAGAAAGGCATATACACCAAGGATGGCTTGATGGTGAGTAAATTATGGGACCATTTTCATTTTTGGATGAACTAACCCACTCTTTTTCATGTAATAAACGCAAAATTCCTCCTTTTGTATTCCACATAAAAAAAGCAAGCCATACGAGTTTGGAATGAAATGAGGGTGAGTAAATGAGTAAATGCAATCTTTTCTAAAACAGATGACTTGATCTGATGAGCATGTTTCATTAGAAAGGCTCCAGCAAAGCCTTTATGGCCCTTTGAGTGAGTACCTCTGACCTCATCCAGCATTAGTGTGGTTATGCAAGTGGTGCATAGTATGAAAAAAAATAATATATACTATGGAAGTCAATGGGGCTCATGTCTGGTTATCGACATTCTTCAAAATATCATCTTTTGTGTTCAGCAGAAGAAAAATTCATAAAGGTTTGAAACAATTTGAGGGTGAGTATATGATGGCAGAATTTTCATTTTTAAGTGAACTATTCCTTTAATGGTAAAGCTTGCCCTCTTTAACAATGCAGTTAAACTAAATGTACAATGCAAACTTTGTACGAAGCTGAAACAACCTCAACATTAACAACAACAGAGTGTAAAATTGTAGTTCATGACACATTTCTATTGACAATGTTTTAATTACAAATTTCTTTGATCAAACCTCTCACCTACCCTTCTTTGCCCTTCTTAAAAAAAATATTCAAATGATCTTACGTGGACTTACTTTTCAAAATCAGTTATAAAACATTATACAAATATCATCGCAATCATGCGTTTATTGACTATGTTTGATCAGTCAAAACGTCTCTTTCTTCATGTTATTAAGCTGTAGCGATATCTAATGCATTTGACCATATAAGGAATTTCTTGGAAGGTCATAAGATTTATTAGTGTTTAGCACTCCACAATGCTCACATCGCAAGTACTTCGTAACGTTGTAACTTGAGTAGTTTTTCAGCAAAGTACTTATTTACTCTTACTTGAGAGCCAATTTTTTTTTTTTAGAACTTCTACTTGTGCTCAAGTAAATTATTTCTTAAGTAGCAATACTTTTACATAAGTAAAGCTTTCTACCTCTGGTTAGGCAGACATACAATAGCTGTCAGTCATCTGGTTTATTTTACTGACTATGGCAGGAGTGATTAAAATAAAAATGAATATGAAATATAAAAAAAATGCGATTAAAAACATATCACACCATAAAACAACGAAAATACTACATTATCATCTACTGAACTCTCCATTTAGAGGTGCATGACAATATTCAAAATATAACTGCATCACCCAGTTTGACCCATTATAAATTTGAGCTAAAAAAAAAAAAAAAAAAGAGCTGGTCGCTCAGCGCAAGCTAGATTGAGGAACCGTTACAGAGATTACAATACTCAGCGTGAGGATGGAGCACACGTCAGAAGTAATCTGTGTTTTTAACACTTCTCGCTGACCCCGGGTTACATAAGGACCAGCAGAGCACTGTGAGCTAGTTTATTCCACTCCAAAGCTCTGCTAAAAGCCCAGAGTGTAACAACCACACATATGTGCTTCTCTAAGGAGGACAGAGAAGATATTTAAAGAGGACCTATTATTCTTTTTTTACATTTTCAACATTCTTTAGTGTGTAATGTTGCTGTTTGAGCATCAAAAAGGTCTGAAAAGTTGCAAAGCACAAAGTCACTCCAAAAGGAGTTATTCCCTATATCAGTAAACACCTGAAAGACCTCCATTATAGTCTTGAGTTTTCTTCCGGGAACAAACACGTCCCAATTTTCCTCATTTAAATAATTGACATAAAATAAAGGGGTGAGGTCAGGTTGAGTTGCATTAGTAGTGTGATGAAACTCGCGGTTATGGTAAGGGACATTTCCGAAACACGCTTGAAACGGTTGTCCAAAACAACACACTGCTCCAGCCGACCAATCAGAGCACATTACCCTTTTCAGAAGGAGGGGCTTCATAGAGACAAGAACTAAACAGTGTTACTGACAGACTGGGAAGAGAGGTGCTGCAACAATGCCTGGTGTTTTATTTAAATATTTGTACATAAAACAGTCAAAATGTAACATGCTTACCCCGGTTCCGCAGTGTTTCTGGTCTTGTCTGTGACCGGTCCGAGTCCTTCTTGATAAGGTTGATGGGAAGGCCTTCTTTCGGCAGCTCCCTTAAAATCTCTCTAAATCGACTCTTTGGATCCAAGTTCATCTTCACTGTAAGACAAACACGGATATGGTTAAATGCAGCACTTTCACTAGAGATGTAATTCTACAAATTTAAGCAATAGTTTACTATTAAAATTTACTGTTCAAGAAAAATCCTGCTAAATGAGGTTTCTGCTATAGCTTGAATTCATTAGCTTTACTATAAATGATCATATATCAAGGTCTAAATCTAGCACTTTTTCTACAGGAATTCTGAAATGTTAATGCAGCCATTAAAAAAAACTGTCAAGTGTGTTTTATGGGTCAGCTGTAAAATCCGTATGCAGCACCCTCAAATAAAGCATTAGAGTACACTTGAAGTTAAGGATCATTCGGATGGTGAGATAAAGTGTGGCCTCTGCACTCTTTAAATATACCCCTGAGGATTCTGGGAAGGACAGTAGAGCCTTAACGGCAATCAATGTGTGTGTTTTTCAGTTTTTTTTTTGCTGTGCTGGAGGAGAAAAGCAGTGAAGTGTTACAAGAGAGCAAAAGAGTGAGAGAGAGACAGATAACAAAAAGAGAAAGGACATTTCTTGCCCTCAAACACACGGCAGTCACATAACGGTCTCTTAGTGAGGGGTTACTAGATACAGCTGAAAAAACATCAGCGATCGCATCTTACATTCCAGAACATACTTAAAAGATACAGATCTCCTTCTGAACATTGTGAAGTTTACTCTAACAGTGGCCCCAAGACGTACTTGGACATCTAAGCCACATTAAAAACAAAACAAAATGCTGTATATTACAAATATTGTTGCTTTTGATTCTCTTTTTCTTGTTGCTTAGGATAAAAAAAAGCACCTGAAAGCATATGCTAAATACATAAATGTAAAACAAAACAAAAAACAAAGCCAAACATTGTATATAACGAATATTGATTTTTGCGTTTGTTCCTCTTTTACAAGACGCTTAGGATAAAAGCATCTGCTAAATGCATAAATGTAAAACAACAAAAAGCTAAAAAAAAAAGTCAAACAAAGCAAAAAAACCCCACTATATTATGAATATTGTTGCTTTTGTTCCTCTTTTTCCATGTTGCATCAGCATCTGAAAGCATCTGCTAATAAATAAATGTAAAACAAAACAAAAAACAAAAGGCAAACATTGTACATTCCGAATATTGTTGCGTTTTTCCTCTTACAAGCCACTTAGGATAAAAGTGTCTGTTAAACAAAACAGTAAAACAAAGTCAAAACAAACTAATCAAACTAAACCAAACCCAAAAAACAAAACAAGACAAAACCCAAAAGACAAAACCCCAAAAAACAAACAAAACAAAACAAAACAAAACAAAACTACATGGCTCAAAAAAGTGAAATTAGTTCTGAGAAAAAATATTTGATATTGTTTTATAATCAAATGCAGTGACATTCATAAATGTGTGATTTAGGAATAAATACTTTCTGGAGCCACTATATATTAGATTCAGACTGCCTAAAAATACTGTCAAAACAAATGTTAATAGGTCCATGAAATAAACTTGGCACAAACTGGCAGCAGTGTAAGTTAATGCCACATTTTATTAAAACTTAGTTCGAATTGCATCTGTGCACCTGAATCGCTCAGGACTATAATAAAATACTCATTTTGCACGACTTTATATGCTACTACTTCCCCAAGCCAAAGGGAATATTTTCACTGCCTAAGGACAGAAAGCCATTACAAAGTTGATCTAAGAGCTTTTAGTGGAGAGGAAACTTCAGCAATAAAAAGAGAGACGCATCGAGCCATTATGGTTTGTAATAAGAGTGGAATGTGGGCTACCGGAGCACGAGGCGATACGTCTCCCTGCAGGACTTTCTTGTCTGTCTTTGTTCAAACATCCTGTACTTCTCTCTCTGATCCTCTGGGTATTAAAACACTTTGCGGGGGAACAGTGTTGCCTCCAACAGAGAACATTTTGACCACTGCACCGTTCATGAAAAAAGGCATGAGATTTGAGATGGCTGAAACAGGTAAATCAAGGCAAGTCTTGGGTATTTTGGGTCTTTTGTTTTAAGGACACAATCTTGAGTAGGAACATTTGTTCTTGCCTTTTAAAGAGGAAAACATATTTGTCCCTCTGTTGTAACTAGGGCTGCACAATTAATCAAATTAGAATAGAAATCGTGATATTATCAAGTGAGGTTTTTAATTATCCTGTTAACTGTCAGAGCAGCTGGACACTTAGCAGGTTTTTTTTTTTTTTTTTTTTTTATTGACTTATTTCCCTATCACATATTTTAGTAATCATCATAAATTAGGTACCATCTTAAAAACTTAAACACTCAAAACTTGAAAATAGACATTGCCTTACCATGGAAACGGTACTTTAAAAACCTTTTAGCAGGCTCAATTTTAGTGATATCAACTTCAAATTTGGAACACAACTTGGTTAAACACATGGCTTTGATTTTCTAGCAAATTTAGACTTATATATATCTTATTTTGTAAAATACATGTTCTATATAAAATAAAATAAATGTTTAGTTCATTGTTTTACAGTACACTTATAAAGACTGTATTCCAAAGCATTCATCAAGTACAACCATTTAAGTTCAGATCAATGCTCAAAAAGGGGGGTGGACAATTATGAATGCAGTTGCTGCATGAAAGTGAATACTAGTTCTAGTTATAAGCAGTAAGTCACAGTGAGATGCAGTGACAGCAACTATAAAATGTGAGGTGTTCGTATTTCAAGTAGTTTGAAGTGTTTTGTATTGTTGTTTTTTTTACCTGGCCCTCTGCCGCCACTGGTCTGGTTACTGCCACGACTGAACACAGAAGGAGGCTGAGACTTCTGCTTCAGAGTACCATGATTTGAGAAGAAAGCAGTCAAGTTTTCTCGAGTCAACTCCAACTTCTTACCACTCAGTATAGGAGTACCTAAGAGACAACAAAATTAATGCTTTAAGAACTACTGATAGTTCTTTTTTACTAAGTTTACAGTGAGCAAAATAAGTATTTGAACACCCTGCTATTTTGCAAGTTCTCCCACTTAGAAATCATGGAGGGGTCTGAAATTGTCATCGTAGGTGCATGTCCACTGTGAGAGACATAATCTAAAAAAAAAAATCCAGAAATCACAATGTATGATTTTTTAACTATTTATTTGTATGATACAGCTGCATATAAGTATTTGAACACCTGAGAAAATCAATGTTAATATTTGGTACAGTAGCCTTTGTTTGCAATTACAGAGGTCAAACGTTTCCTGTAGTTTTTCACCAGGTTTGCACACACTGCAGGAGGGATTTTGGCCCACTCCTCCACACAGATCTTCTCTAGATCAGTCAGGTTTCTGGGCTGTCGCTGAGAAACACGGAGTTTGAGCTCCCTCCAAAGATTCTCTATTGGGTTTAGGTCTGGAGACTGGCTAGTAGGGATGGGAACCGAGAACCGGTTCTTCTTCAGAACCGGTGCCCAGTGAATCGATTCCTTGGAACCGTTAGCATGCCTGCTTAACGATTCCGCTTATCGGTTCCGCTCGTTCAAATGTGACACGACGTCACACACGTGCTGCGTTGTTTTGGTTCAAAACGTAGCAAACACTATGAGCAAACATGGCATCGAGGCAGAAGCGCTCTGACCGCGTCCTAACTACATGCGACGCGACGGCGCGACACGCGATAAAAAGTATCATTTTCCATGTTAATCAAAGTTTAACCAGCCGCGACACGCGACGATTCTATTTGAAACGGATCCTATTTTACTGCGACGTCGCGCTGGAACAACAATCTCAAAGTGTGGCTATGATAATATCAGGTACTATTTTTGTGCTTTATTTAATGTTAAAAGCGTGTATAATGTGACTGAATATCATTTAGTGCTCCCAGCTTTGTAGCTGTAAAAACAACAATGGATAAGTCACATCAGATCTTGAAATTAAACAAATGGAAACAAAAACGTTCAAAATGTGAAGAAAACCCGTGTATTATTTGACAAAGATTGTTTTAGTAACTCAATAGCCTAATCCAAATGAGCACTGTTAATATTCCAAAAGACACAAGCTCTTCCTAAACTGTTTTCAGTCTGTGTTTTTAGTTTTTATGGCACATAAATGGCAGTTTTATTTATTTTTTTGTCCGGACCAATGAATGTGAAAATTGTCAATTTCCTAATCCTAAGGCACTCTTCTTGATAATCTTTCAAGGCACACAGGTTGAGAAACACTGCCCTAGGCTATAGGTCCCTGGACTTTACTTTGAGAAGTAGCTCACCTACTTTTAGGTTTGTTTTGAGGTTGCTACACATAATTTGTGTATACTCTGTGCTGTGTCTTCTGATCAGATATTAAAGCGAGTTAATACAAACAAATTTGTACTTATTCCCTCACCCAATAAGAATCGATAAGAGAATCGATAAGGAATCGGATCGATAAGCAATATCGATAATGGAATCGGAATCGTTAAATTCTTATCAATTCCCATCCCTACTGGCTAGGCCACGCCAGAACCTTGATATGCTTCTTACAGAGCCACTCCTTGGTTATCCTGGCTGTGTGCTTCGGGTCATTGTCATGTTGGAAGACCCAGCCTCGACCCAATCTTCAATGCTCTAACTGAGGGAAGGAGGTTGTTCCCCAAAATCTCGCAATACATGGCCCCGGTCATCCTCTCCTTAATACAGTGCAGTCGCCCTGTCCCATGTGCAGAAAAACACCCCCAAAGCATGATGCTACCACCCCCATGCTTCACAGTAGGGATGGTGTTCTTGGGATGGTACTCATCATTCTTCTTCCTCCAAACACTTTTAGTAGAATTATGACCAAAAAGTTCTATTTTGGTCTCATCTGACCACATGACTTTCTCCCATGACTCCTCTGGATCATCCAAATGGTCATTGGCAAACTTAAGACGGGCCTTGACATGTGCTGGTTTAAGCAGGGGAACCTTCCGTGCCATGCATGATTTCAAACCATGACGTCTTAGTGTATTACCAACAGTAACCTTGGAAACGGTGGTCCCAGCTCTTTTCAGGTCATTGACCAGCTCCTCCCGTGTAGTTCTGGGCTGATTTCTCACCTTTCTTAGGATCATTGAGACCCCACGAGGTGAGATCTTGCATGGAGCCCCAGTCCGAGGGAGACTGACAGTCATGTTTTGCTTCTTCCATTTTCTAATGATTGCTCCAACAGTGGACCTTTTTTCACCAAGCTGCTTGGCAATTTCCCCGAAGCCCTTTCCAGCCTTGTGGAGGTGTACAATTTTGTCTCTAGTGTCTTTGGACAGCTCTTTGGTCTTGGCCATGTTAGTAGTTGGATTCTTACTGATTGTATGGGGTGGACAGGTGTCTTTATGCAGCTAACGACCTCAAACAGGTGCATCTAATTTAGGATAATAAATGGAGTGGAGGTGGACATTTTAAAGGCAGACTAATAGGTCTTTGAGGGTCAGAATTCTAGCTGATAGACAGGTGTTCAAGTACTTATTTGCAGCTGTATCATATATTGTGATTTCTGGATTTTTTTTTTTAGATTATGTCTCTCACAGTGGACATGCACCTACGATGACAATTTCAGACCCCTCCATGATTTCCAAGTGGGAGAACTTGCAAAATAGCAGGGTGTTCAAATACTTATTTTCCTCACTGTATTTGTTAATATTATTTGTTTATATGTATATTACAACACAAATGTGCAGTGATTGGCATCTCAGTAAAACTAAAAATTGAAAGAGGCAGAGAGGAAGGGAAGGAAGGAAGAAAACACCCACAGCTTTCAAAGGCTCTAACTTGTATTCATTATGATTTAATATTTGCACTATAATTTATGAAAATTTTAAGATACAGGCTCTAACACCTAATCAACACACGGATTTGACTAAATATCCATCATATGTTTAACAATTTGAAGAAACAATATTGCTATTTCTAAATGAATTTGTTTTGTAGTGAATCATCATTGTAAGTGGTGCAAGGTTTACATTTAGATTTACTACCAATACTAGTGGAACTAGTTAAGCACTGATTTACGATTCAAGATTTTATTTGTCACGTACACCGTTACATACAGATTACAACTTACAACTTGCAGTGAAATGCAAACACTGAATTGCATATGCATTGGCTAATACACAGAATCTAAAAATACCAAACAACGGTCAATTGGTGCTAATCGATACTAGCATTAGACAGATTCACACTGACATTATCCTCTCTCCGAACAACAACAGATAAATCAAGGTAACACAAATTCTTGGGTATTTTGGGTCTTGTTTTAAGGACACAATCTTGAGTAGGGATATTTGTTCTTGCCTTTCAGAGAGGAAAAAACATTTGTCACTATGATGTAACTATATTGTGGGCTGCACAATAAATTAGAATAGAAATTGTGTTTTTTACAGATATGCGACTTGCAATTAGCCTATTAACTGTCAGTGTCCCGGTAGTGGAACAACTTTATTTACTTTATTATATTTTGTGGGACCCTATATTTTTGAGCAGCATTTTTTTAGACAGTCACCATCAGAAATTTGGAGCTGTCAATCGATTCAATAATTAATGGATTAATCTCATATTTTTTTTAATGCAGAATGAAAGTCAAATGCATTGTTAAATGTGTTAAAAGGAATTATTTAATATTACTGTTTGTTATATTTGAATTTAATAAAATTAGTGGTCGACCGATATATCGGCTGATATTTGGCATTTTTAAAATACCGGCCGATAAGTTTTTCTGATTGGCCGATGAGCATTTTTATGAGTGGCACTGAGAGCGGCAGCGCCTGATAGCTCTCACATTCTCGGTCTTCATTAGTTTACGGTCTCTGTTTAACAGTCATATCTAATACATCATTAGACAGAACTGTTAAACAAAGAAAGTAAACGGTCTGCGAAAAAGTAAAGCGTTTGCTTTTATATTATTAGTAAAAGAAAAAAGACAAACAATTATGCTATAATACTTTCTCATTAACCGTCAACATTCAGCAAATACGCATCTATATCCTTTAAACAAATCTCTGAATATCTAATAAACATTTAAATTTCACAAACCTTGCAGATTAAATCAAATCCAGCTGTGAGATCTTGGTAGGTGTGCATTTGTAGCCTGCATACACGTGTCACTGTGCGTGACGGCCAGTCTGTGCGTCGCGTGTGAATGCGGAATCTCTAATTTCCCACTGTGTCATTGGTTTCATTGCGTGCTGTATGTAAAATTAGTGTTACCTTGTCTTTATTTGAAAAAAATATGATTACCAGTGCGCACGAAATTACCAGATTACCGAGTGTTACAGTGTTTACTTCCTTTTGCTGTTCACTACTCATATATTTTTAAACAATTACTTCATTTGTGAAAAATACTGTAATAGGATTGTAGATTCAAGAAGTTGCCATGCTGAAGTATAAGCATGTTTATAGATAGATGGATAGATAGATAGATAGATAGATAGATAGATAGATAGATAGATAGATAGATAGATAGATAGATAGATAGATAGATAGATAGATAGATAGATAGATAGATAGATAGATAGATAGATAGATAGATAGATAGATAGATAGATAGATAGATAATATCGGTCGACCACTAAATAAAATAACATGTTTACTAACAGCTGTGATCTCTACTTTGTTTCTTTTCCACTGGCAACAAAAAGAGTTTCAAAATATGTCAAAGCAGAATCAACTGCTGTCTCTGAGAAAATACTTAAAAAAAAAATATATATTTTTTTTTTGTGTGTTGAATTTACCTGAATATAATAGAACTGCATTGAAAGGTTTTCTACCTGGTGCGTCTCCATTGATTGAGCTCTTATTTTGTCCGGAACTGCTGTTGCTCCGCTGGGCCTCGTCTGTTATCACAGAACTGCCATCAGGGTTAGTGTAGAACAAAAGCAAAGGCTGGAAGTGACCTTTGATGCATTTGGTGACCACATCTTTCCACCTGGATCCCACCTTAAAAATAAATAAATTCAAGTTACACAGTTCTTTAGTATCGTTAGTAAAAGTACATCTGTGAAACAGACAGCAATGAAAAAGTGATTATTATTAGACATGAAGGCACACATGCCTCAGGGAGGCTTAGGTAAGAGTACGCAGGCTGTACTACAAAGTCTCTCTAGGCAAACAGATGTAACCTTCCTTCTTAATTAACAGACAGAAGAGAAAGAAAGAGCAAGCGAGAGAGAGAGTGAAAAGCAGGTAAAGTTAGAAAGCAGGATGTGGACGCAGTGCTTCCCATTGAAGAAAAAATGATCTGAACAGTCAAAAGCAACCCAGGCTCATTGGAAAATTTCTGCAAAATTATATTACGTTGTGTCTTGCACGTTTCACGACATTGAAATATCCACTGAGTGGCCCATGTTCAGTTTTATCCAAAACAGATAAACGTGAACCTGGCAACATTTTATTACGTTGGTTGTTGTATGTATCGTGAAATTGTTAAATAAAGTCGTTATTTTGGGGGGTTTTCGCGCACAAAAAGTATTCTCATCGCTTCATAACATTAAGGATGAACCACTGTAGTCACATTGATTATGTTAACGATGTCTTTACTACCTTTCTGGGCCTTAAAAGTTGCAATGACGTTGCAGTCTATGGAGGGATCAGAGAGCTCTCAGATTTCATCAAAAACTTAATTTGTTGTTCCAAAGATGAACGAAGGTCTTACGGGTTTGGAACGACACGAGGGTGAGTAATTAATGACAGAATTTTCATTTTTGGGTGAACTAACCCTTTAAACATACCCGATAGTGTTAACAAAAAAAAACACATTTTAGCTTGCTTGTACTAGAGGTCTGCAATCCCAGAGTGTGGCCCGGAAAAAGTTGCGGAATTGCTGAGTGAGGGTGTGCGAGGGAAGATACTGATGTGTGTGTGGGAAGCGGGAAAAATTTATGACTTGTGGGCCCCCTGCGAAATATAATTACCTAATAATAACAACTGTCACTGGTGATCTAAAGCGTTGTGTGTGGAAATAAAAAAAATAAAAAAAAATGCCTATAGCACTGGAACGAGACAGAATCTAGACCTCTTCCTACAGGCTTTTGTCACCGGGAACAGAAGTAAACGTGAAAGTTTCGGGCAGGAGCGGGACCTTTTATCGTGACTCATGTTTCATGGGACTACTACTTGAGCATTCCACATTGCAAGTGCAATGTTGTACCAGGTGAGCTACGTAGCAAGTTTGCCATGTCAGAAAAGCCAAACATATGGAGCTGGTTATGTAATGTAAACATCAAAATGTATTAGTTTACAAATCATGCTCTATGATAAAATGTCATAACATTGTTTTTGAAGTCATACATGGCAAAGGTTTTGAGGTCAAAACATTTTATTGTGCGAGAAACCACGTGAAAATAAGTCTTTATTAATCACTAATCTGCCCCAGTAATCATAATTTGAGTGAAAAGGAATAAAAAGTTGTTGCCTCTAGTGTTCATTTCATCTGGAAACTTCAGTGATTTGTATGTATTAGTAAGTTTTGCAAACATGTAAGTAGAGGCATGTTTTTCCATTGTGCCTGTGTTGGTCAAAATGCAAAGCAAAAAAAGAGCAGGGAAGATTGTAAAGGAGATGCTTAAAAAAAACTAATCAACAAAACAGCTGTAATTAAGTTAAGACATGTGAAAAAAAAAATGTGATAAGTTCTCTCTATACTGTAAGTTAGCACACAAACATCTACTGTAATGCACATACTGTGTGTGCGCGTGTGTGTGAGGGTGATCCATCTTGACGGCAGCGACGGGCACCACTAGCCCAGTGAGAGCTGAAGTGCACACGCAAGCAGAAGTCGCACACTACTGACAGATTGATGAAGAGATACGGGCCATGCACCACTACACTGGATCTCGACTTTTTTTCACTCTTGCTGGCTGCCCATCCAAATCTTTTATTTGGTGGTAATTAGTGACCGTTTAGGCTGTTAACTTAATAGTGACTGTTTAGGCAGGTAATAATGAGTGTTTGCTTTGTGATTACATAAATCAAAGTAAAAAATGTTTAACTACACTAACTACAAATAATATTTTTACAATACAATACGTACAAATAAAATGACAATAACACGTTGACCTCAAAATCAAGAGACCAATATATTTTGCATAAAGAAAAAGGCTGTAATTTAAAGATTTGGTGAAGAAACATACACAGTAAAAATAAGTTTAACAAGTAAGTTTAACAAGGAAATACTATTTCAGTCTATCTATTTAAAAAAAATTCACATTTACGTCAATGTGTTACTTGTGGTTTCTTTGTTATTAATGGTTATTAATTTTTGAGTGAAACCAGTTTCAAATTATTTTTCAGTGAACTATAAACTCTGAGCGAGAGTGATAAAGGAGGAAACAGTTGCAGTGTCAAGTTACAGGAAGTACCAGTAAAACGGATATAGCGACCATGTGATCAGTGAAAATGGTATAAATGTTTATATATTTAAATGTGTGGACGGAGGGAATGTTTGTTTAATAACGCACATCACCAGTGCCAGGACTGCTGGGTAGTTGCTAGAATTATGAATAGTAAATGTGTAAATATATAGACAAAAGGACTCTATCCATAACAGGTAAGTATAGTCTTACCTCTTTAACATTGGCATCATCAAAGAAAACCCATTTGGATGATTTGGTGTGGTAGGCAAAGGCACAATAATGTCTGCTGGAGTAACAGATCATTCCCACCAATAGCAGCTCACTCTTCTTTGCACGTTCGTCTGTGACACGATAAAAGAGCTGCAAACACAAATGCATTTATTAGACAATCATAACACAACCCAAAAATCATTAACACTTCACAATAAGTTCCCTTAGTTAATGTTGCATTAACTTAATTAATACAATTTATTAACCATGCCATCATTTGTTCACCCTCATATCTTCCAAACCTGTATGATTTTCTTTCTCCAGTCAAACAGGATGTTTATACAGATTCTTTTTCTCCATTTAGAGAAAACGGATGGTGACCAAGGGCCGTCGAACTCCAAAAATGACACAAAAAAAGTGCTTTACAAGTAGCACAATTCTTCATACTTCCAGTCTGTTTTGGAGCTCGACAGTCCATAGTCAACATTTACTTTTAATTGTGCACACATGAGCAGCATAAACATCCAATTAAACATCTTTTGTGTTCCACAAAAGAAAAAAAAACAAATAATTTTTTTCATCATTTCTGGGTGCATGTTTACAGCAGTTTCGTGTGCTAGACTGCAGTCTTCTGAGAAAAACCAAAGAGTCTTCAGAATTAGAAGGCAGAAGTAGGTGACAAAATGCAAAAGTATGTATTTGGTGAAACAAGTTTAAATAAAGCAGCTATTGCACAACCAACACTTGTTCCTCCACCCCTGATTCCTGAATAGCTGGTTTTCTTTGGAGGCTCGTGAAACAATGGATTGCAGGCAGGCGGGGAGACATTTTCCTCTGAAGTCTCCAACATCACATGGAGAACTAGGGAATGAATTAAAGCCTTTGTACTTGTCCAGGGGGTTTCGGCTGAGACTAATCCAACTGGAGGATGGTAACGTGGAAGTGGGCGAAAAGTAGAATGAAAGCTATTTAGCATTTGTGACACTTTGGTGTAAAAGAACTGATTCTTCCAATCTAGATCTTCAATACCAAACCAAATTCACTATGCTTGTTTGGACAGCTCTGTAAGGAGATATGAAAGGTCACCTACAGATGCATTTTAACATATAAAATGCATACAGCTGCACAAACAGAACGGCCATCTGGTGGAAAACAATGCTCAAATATGGCTTTATACTCCCACATATGAGGCTGGTAATGAAGGCCGTCTACACACTTGGACACTAGATGACCTTCCACTGTAGTGGCTTTCTGGTCATCAAGCGTGGGCTATGCAGTCACTGATGCAGTTACACAACCTCAGTCTTATGAAGAGGATAAACTCCTACTTTGTTTCATACATATGTTCCAAGGCACTAACCATAAATCGGCCTCGATGACACCAGCACCAGATGTGCTATAAAAATAAATAACTGAAAAAGAGTAACCGTGGTGAGGTCAGAAGCTTTTTATAGCCATTTAATCTGGATGGAGGCTTCCTATGAATTCTATATTTTATATAACAGCCAGGAATAAGATGTTTCTTACTGGATTTCCCCACAACGACTCAGTCTTCAATGACATATAAACGAGTAACCTAAAAGTTGATTAGCAGATTCTTGTAAATTTAGGTAATCTATTTCCCAAGCGTGAAATATGGAAAATACTCTTCTTACCAACTATCATATTTTTTATCTGCTAAGCAAAAAAAGTACCATTGCAATGATGTGTAATTCCATGGGATTGATTTGATGTTTTAATGCACATATAAAGGGATTGTTCAACAAAAAAAAAAAAAAAAAAAAAAAAAAAAAAAATCAAACCTATATGACAAACCGTTTTGGTTACCATTGACTTCTACTGCATGGAAATAATGTTTTTTTTTCCACAATAGAAAGAAAGTCTTACAGGTTTAGCATTACACGAGGGTAAATAAATGACAGAATTTTAATTTTTGAGTTAACTATCCCTTTAAAAACCATCAATGTAAATCAATGTTATTTGAATATGGTATTAATCAGTATTGTAGTACATACCATGGCACACCAGCCACCATATTTATTAGAAAGTAAAACTGAAGACTTTATTTCATCCTCAACACATTCAAATTTATACCAAATTGACATTTGAAAGTACCTTGTAAAGTATAATCAAATGTGACCAATCTGGAAGTACATTAAAAATTTATTTTTCGTTCAAATCTTTTATTCTGTGTCACCAAGATGTTCTACAAAGCATTTTTTCATGATCCCCTGGTGTACTGTAGTGCTTTTGTAGTTTGATTCTTTAGGACGGGGTCAAGCACTTTTCTGAAATGAACCAGGTGGAGCAGAGAAAGAGACAAGTTTGCTAGACAGCATTCTTACCCCTGAGAGGTTGAGGTGTGGTCCGAGAGATCGGAGGACGTCTTCAGTGAGGTCTGAATGTTCTGAGTCCCACACAAATCCAATGGTCACGATTTCTGGAGAGTTCATCAGCACGCGCCGGATCTTGATTCTCTGACCACAGTTACTCTATTGAAGGGACAGTGATAAAACATAATTATTTATTTGTTTGTTTTTTAACTGTTTTTGTGTGTGTATCTTTAAATGCAAATGAGCTGCTGCTCCCCACCCCCTTTTCCAGAAGAGGGTGGAGCCTTTACAGCTTGTGCCTTGGATACTCTGCCAACAATCTCTATCATGTTTATGCTCACATGACATTGCAGTTCTTATCATCATGAAAGTTTATAAGTTGCATGCGATTTAAAGCCATATCAGTTTAAACTTCTGATATGTGGTTTTCTGAGCACCCACACGCCGCGTGAGCACTAAACCAAGCTTAAACTGTCAAATACACACAAAGTTCACATAAACACAGTCGGTTATGTCTCTGAACGTAAACAGCTGGGAAAGAAAGTCACATGTACATATTAGATATGTATGTGTTTTAAAGTGGCAGCCTAATATACAGTACCTGCTGCTGTCTGTGCTGTTAATGTAAATCAAACAACAATGTGAAACAAACAAGATAAAGATAGCAGACTGTGTACAGCTTACTCAGGGGAGGAGCTAAGCTAATAGGGCCTGTTCCACTGTGACATCCCAATGGATGCATTCCTGAACGGCTCATTTGAGAAACCGTTTCTGATTTACGTGGAAAATAGCAAACAAAGTGGATGTATTTTTACCATAACAGGGTGGTTGTGTACACACTGCGGACACATAATTATGTTCAAAAACAATGAATTTGCTTTATAGGTCCCCTTTAAATGCATCTATGTAGTTTTTATTATTTTATTTAAATTATTTGAGCATTTCAGCTAAACTAAATGCCTTGGCAACTACCTTGAAATAAGTGATTTTTATTTCAGTTAATGTTCATTTTAATTTATGATTTTATGATTTATGATTTTTTTTTAGGTTTTAGATTTAGTTAACTATAATAACCATGTTTTTACCAAACATTTCATTACTTTAATGAGATGCATGCTTCTGACAGTGACTAGTACGATGTGACTTCCTACTTCACCGGTTTAAAAATGCAGAATGTGTTGATATGCGAGAGGAACGTTCCGGTCTCGTGTTTCATCTTGCCGTCACATAGAGGTGTTACTCTTGCAGAATATCAGATAAGAAGGGTATGTGTGTTTGCCCTTGTGTGTGCTTAATGACACCACATCACATCACATCACAGAAAGAGCCATCATATTACTGCATGATGGTGTCCTCTAAGGGCTAAAAGCTCTAGTAAATTCTACATTATTAATCAACATTACCAGACACCTACCGGACAGTTACGCATATCTCCAACTGTGCTGGCGGCTTTTAGCAACTCCCCAAACATATCTGGGCGCATCCTTTCATCTCTCATCTCTGAGGCTTGTTGGCTGGAGTGCAGAGAAAGAGGAAGAGAGAGAAACCGAGATAAAAAAAAGCAATTTGATAACAAAAATCACATAGTTTCAGGTATTTAGATCTTTTTAGGTCAATATACTAACAAAAACACGTCTCAAGTTTCTGGCATGATGGCTGGAGAGGGTCTCACTTACCAGAGGGCTGTTGTGGACACATAGTGTACAAGCTCAGTGAAGGGTAGCGGGTCGGACGATGCACCACAGCTCCTACACACTGACTGCGGGGGGGAAATCACACACACACAGTGATGCATGCTAATATATGATGTAAAGCCTTAATTACACTACTTTATATGATGTAAGAGATGTCTCAACCCACATAAACTGTGTACAACCTGAGGGTGTAACCAATTTAAAAATTCCTTATACGGGCAAAACAAGAATGAACACTTTCTTGTGTCCAAAAAGCAAATCACACAATGCTTTACAGGGTAGTCTCTCGTGTACACAAAATGTACCGCGGCTTAACCATGGTTTTATGTATTATGCAATGAGTCTCTTACAGTAAAAACAGTAATATTGTGAAATATTATTACAATTAAAACAAGGTTTTCCAAAAAATGTAATTAATTATTGTAATGCAAAGCTTTACTCCAGTCTTCAGTGTCACATGATCCTTCAGAAATTATTCTAATATGCTGATTTACTGCTCAAAAAACATTTATTATTATTATCTTTTTTTTATTTTTTATTCTTTGATGACTAGAAAGTTCTAAAGAACAGCATTTATTTGCAATAAAAAAAATTTAAACTATGTAAAAGTCTTTACTGTCTCTTTTGATCAATTTGATGCATCCTTGCTGAATAAAAGCTAAATAAAAATTTAATGACCAAAGCGTTTACACTGTAATTTATGTGACACACTATATACACACACGTGTACCATGTTATTAACGTCTAATACCATCACAATACTTTTACAAGGGCTGTGTGTGTTCCCATGCCTCAGGAGAAGGAGAGGGAATGGATCCTGAATTAGTATTCCCCACGACTATTCCGCCCACTGTACCCGACTGATTGAAAACCACCGTCGCAGGATAGCGATCAATTCTCTATTACTCACAGGAGGCGTGTCTGCATGCACGTGTGTGAAGGAGTGTTAAAGCGCTACAATACCTGTTCATAAAGTGCCATAGCAAACTTCTGATGAGTGATACAAGATTTGGATGTGCAGGCGTCGATATCGTCATCTGGTGCGATGTGCAGGTGAATCCTTTGTAGAATGTTCTCCTATGAAAAATACAAAAGCCTACAGTTTGTGTGTGTCATGAGGCATTTTACACAAAAGTATATAAAAATAATAATAATAATAATAATAATAATAATAATAATAATAATACATATTCACACACACACACACACACACAGTAATTATGTAACAGATTCACTGACATGAAAACAATAATTTCTTGTATTACCAGATATATACACAATGGATTTGATTGGGCTGGTACAATGATGCCTTGGCATGAAGTGAATGCACTCTAAGCTTTAGTAATTTTCCACAAGCCTATTATCTGCTTAAATACACCTGAGAACCGTGGGTACATTTAGCAACACCAATAGCGCTGTTAACACCAATTTGCCTTTTGAAAGGAGGCAAGATTAATTTTCCCCAGTAAAGATTAGCTTGTTTTAAAACAGTCCTAGTTCAGTATAAAAAGGCAACCCAGACAAACAGACAAAAGCATTGTCGGGATAGCCTCTCTAGCCAAGCGCTGATAGAGAACCTGCATTGACTGTGAGAGCAGTGTGAACACATCTGTGCACTCCAGGCTTGCTTTGATAGAGATCATTCATTGATTGTGTTGTTTAGGGGAGCTCTGTAAATGGACCTTCACTGAGGTAATGACTGACTCTCCACAGTCCTGCTGTGCTAAACAGAAATTGATTACAGGTCCCCGTTCTAAGCAGGTTTACTGCAATTAGGTGGCCCTGAGAGAAATCCTGCACATACCGAAGGGGTAAACATGCTTACTTCAGCTTTCGAGAGAGAGAGAGAGAGAGAGAGAGAGAGAGAGAGAGAGAGAGAGAGAGAGAGAGAGAGAGAAAGAGAGAAAGAGAGAAAGAGAGAAAGAGAGAAAGAGAGAGAGAGAGAAAGAGAGAGAGAGAGAGAGAGAGAGAGAGAGAGAGAGAGATTAGGACAAGGGTGCATGAACTGTGCTGTGGATACTGTACATAATAGCATCTGAGCTTCATTTGGAAATTTTTATCAAAGTTCCCAGTTTTTTTTAAATAAAAAAACATCAATCAAAAATTACTATATTAAATTAAGCACTTGGGTTGGATATTATCCACAAATGTGACAAATTGTAAAAAAAAATTGAGAGGTCACTTTGCCAAAGACTACCAACAACCTGAAAAGAAAGAAAAAAGAAAAAAAAAGAAAAAAAAGATAATAGGACAAATGTGATAAAGACATTTATAAAGTCTAAATATATATTTATCTAGAAAATAATAATAATAATAATAATAATAATAATAATAATAATAATATTATTATTATTTAAGGAATTATAATAATACATAACACAGTATGTATTCCTGGGCTATATCTAAATGTCTGATATGTTGCATTGATCGTAATGCACTTTATGCTTGTTCATTAAGAGTATGATATAAAAAAAACATGTATGTATGTACAGTGAGGAAAATAAGTATTTGAACACCCTGCTATTTTGCAAGTTCTCCCACTTGGAAATCATGGAGGGGTCTGAAATTGTCATCGTAGGTGCATGTCCACTGTGAGAGACATAATCTAAAACAAAAAATCCAGAAATCACAATGTATAATTTTTTAACTATTTATTTGTATGATACAGCTGCAAATAAGTATTTGAACACCTGAGAAAATCAATGTTAATATTTGGTACAGTAGCCTTTGTTTGCAATTACAGAGGTCAAACGTTTCCTGTAGTTTTTCACCAGGTTTGCACACACTGCAGGAGGGATTTTGGCCCACTCCTCCACACAGATCTTCTCTAGATCAGTCAGGTTTCTGGGCTGTCGCTGAGAAACACGGAGTTTGAGCTCCCTCCAAAGATTCTCTATTGGGTTTAGGTCTGGGGACTAGCTAGGCCACGCCAGAACCTTGATATGCTTCTTACAGAGCCACTCCTTGGTTATCCTGGCTGTGTGCTTCGGGTCATTGTCATGTTGGAAGACCCAGCCTCGACCCATCTTCAATGCTCTAACTGAGGGAAGGAGGTTGTTCCCCAAAATCTCGCAATACATGGCCCCGGTCATCCTCTCCTTAATACAGTGCAGTCGCCCTGTCCCATGTGCAGAAAAACACCCCCAAAGCATGATGCTACCACCCCCATGCTTCACAGTAGGGATGGTGTTCTTGGGATGGTACTCATCATTCTTCTTCCTCCAAACACGTTTAGTGGAATTATGACCAAAAAGTTCTATTTTGGTCTCATCTGACCACATGACTTTCTCCCATGACTCCTCTGGATCATCCAAATGGTCATTGGCAAACTTAAGACGGGCCTTGACATGTGCTGGTTTAAGCAGGGGAACCTTCCATGCCATGCATGATTTCAAACCATGACGTCTTAGTGTATTACCAACAGTAACCTTGGAAACGGTGGTCCCAGCTCTTTTCAGGTCATTGACCAGCTCCTCCCGTGTAGTTCTGGGCTGATTTCTCACCTTTCTTAGGATCATTGAGACCCCACGAGGTGAGATCTTGCATGGAGCCCCAGTCCGAGGGAGATTGACAGTCATGTTTAGCTTCTTCCATTTTCTAATGATTGCTCCAACAGTGGACCTTTTTTCACCAAGCTGCTTGGCAATTTCCCCGTAGCCCTTTCCAGCCTTGTGGAGGTATACAATTTTGTCTCTAGTGTCTTTGGACAGCTCTTTGGTCTTGGCCATGTTAGTAGTTGGATTCTTACTGATTGTATGGGGTGGACAGGTGTCTTTATGCAGCTAACGACCTCAAACAGGTGCATCTAATTTAGGATAATAAATGGAGTGGAGGTGGACATTTTAAAGGCAGACTAACAGGTCTTTGAGGGTCACAATTCTAGCTGATAGACAGGTGTTCAAATACTTATTTGCAGCTGTATCATACAAATAAATAGTTAAAAAATCATATATTGTGATTTCTGGATTTTTTTTTTAGATTATGTCTCTCACAGTGGACATGCACCTACGATGACAATTTCAGACCCCTCCATGATTTCCAAGTGGGAGACCTTGCAAAATAGCAGGGTGTTCAAATACTTATTTTCCTCACTGTATGTATATATTTATATATATATATATATATATATATATATATATATATATATATATATATATGTATATATATATATATATATATATATATATGTATATATGTATGTATATATGTATATATATATGTATATATATATATATATATATATATATATATATATATATATATATATATATATATATTATATATATATATATTAGGGGTGTGACGAGATCTCGTGTTACGAGATCTCGCGAGATTAAAACGCGACGAGATTTCTCGTCGAGGTGAAACTTTGTCTCGTGAATAAAAAAAAAAAAAAAAAAAAAAAACTTTGTCTCGTGAGTTGTTGTGATGTCAGCGTGATGGAGCGTGAGGGTGAAATTTGTATTGAAGATGCCCCTGCCACTTTTAAATCATTTGTGTGCCGGGCCAATCACACACACACTCCGCACACACACACACTCACTGTCCCTCGGTCACTCACTCACTCGCGCGCGCACACACACACACACGCACACTCACTGTAACCGCACTCTCACTCACTCTCGCTCACACTCAACCCGTCGTGGAGGACCGTTAAAATTAAACATGCTAGTCTTTCTGTCGTGAAGCATCACAGACGCGTTGTCGCCCACTATGACACACTATACGAAATGAAACGATGGAATCTTGCGTCCCGACGCCCGTTGTCCTTTACGAGTCTCCACGAAACGGAACGTGCCAAAATCGCGCTAAAATAGTGTAATCTGAACCAGGCAGGTAATAAACATTTGACCTATCACGCAAAGAACCTATTAAAGCACTAAGACATGGGAACAGTATAGCTAACATTCACATATCACAAGTCATATCGACATCGCAATATTAAACAATGTTATCGCACATCGCAGCTTTTCCTCGTATCGTGCAGCCCTAGTTACTGCCCAAAGGTCTCAACTGCTGCCAGAAATCGTCGACATGCTTATATTCTTGAAAAAGAACATGACCATATCTTAGGCTTATCTTAGTTAATTTATCTCTTTTTCATGCTTGAAGAAAAAAATTGTTTCTGTTTGAACTTGTAGTTTTGAGAGAGCAGTACTTTGATTATGGATACACACTTACTGTTTGCATTTAAAGTGTTATTTCAGTTATTTATATTTATTTTATTTATACTGTTTTATTTTTTTATGTTCGATTTGTGGAAAGGAGTTAGATTTCTCATGTGAAATCGTACAGGCAGAAGTAGAGTTTATAGCAAATCATTTTGCAGTGTTTGCATGTCCTACTGCATAGAATTCATTAAAATAGAAGTAAAATAACATTCATTACAAGTTGATTTCAAAATGCACATAAATTGTTTTGCATTTTGTGATTTTCAGTTGAATAAAAGACTATTTTCCATTCATATATTTCATCATTGAGGATTTCTTAAAAATTGTGTAAAAATCTCGTCTTGTCTCGTTCTCGTGAACCCAATCTCGTGTTTCGTCTCGTCTCGTGGAGTAAGCGTCTCGTCACACCCCTAATATATATATATATATATATTTTTTTTTTTTTAGCCACAATCAACCAGCCCTACATATCAAAATGTATGCATATCATGGCAAGTTCCTCAGTCTGACTCACAAAATCACACACAAAGACACTTACGAAGCACTCAGCAGCATCATCCATGAAGCCTAACTGAAAGCGCTGCTCATCCTTAAAGGTTTCGGCTAGTGCATTACGCAGGTTGTCTGAGGGTAGCGCTCGCTCTCGGCTGTGCTGAAACTGACAGAATATTCCCTGCAAAACAAACATGAAGTGCTTTTTAACACAAACACAAAAACTTTTCATTAAAGAAAGTATTAAATGCTGCTTTATGATGAGTTTGGCCATGAGAATACCTTCAAAGCGCAAAAGATGCAGGAGTCCCCCAAGCAGTAGTGGTTGGGAAGCTGACGAAGACTCCGTCTGAAGATATCGAGGTGCCAAAGCACCTGGAGTGCATGGAAATAACAGGAAATTCAGATTTAGAAATACCTCACCTCAATGAATGACAAACATTTACTACATCTCTGCTCCAAGCTGAAATGAGCTGCCTCGCAGTCTACTTTCTACATAGGCAGCTACTTTCTAAGGGTGTGTTCACACTTCAGTTCTCTTGGTCCAGAACAAAAAAATGATACATTTAGTCCTGGTTTGCTTAGCATTCACACCGTCATTTTTTAAAACTAAAACTAAATTTGCCATAATTTGCCGTCTACTGTTTGAAACAGCCTTCCTGTCAGAAATGTGCTGCCTCAAAATCCTATCTAGGTAGGGATCTCCTCTAAATGGTGTGCTTCTCCTCCAATGTATCTTTCTAAACTACTCATTCTTCTGATTTTGCATGACGCTTCAAAGTGACAATCTTAAAGTCAACATCCGATGGCCATGCATTATTTTGCATTTGCCTTTTCTTATTGGGAGTCCTTTTGTTCTTAAAACTCTGAGAAATATGACTCATTGTCCTTGCTTGGTGGAACAGCTTAAGGGAGATTAGGCTATGACAGAGGATGAGGGGGTGAGAGATGTTCATCTGTGTGTGTGTGTGTGTGTGTGTGTTTGGACTGGCAGTGTAAGGTTACTCTTCACTCTTGTCTCTTTCCCTTAGGCCCCAGACAACTTAGTCTGAGTATGACCTCTTCACTCTATGGTGATGAGTACAGGAACAAGATAACAGAGAGAGGAAGAGATACACTCAATCATAATGTCCATGATCCTATCCAAGAGGGAAAACTGGCTTGCAGTAACTAGCGGACTAGGAGCATGACAAACACTGTTGTGAGCAAGATTTGGGGGTTGATGGGTGGAGTTGGGATGTCGTAAATACTCTGAGGAGGAGATGACAGGTTGCTGTGGTCGGAACTCAATGTGAGTCATAAGCTAGTTAGAATGTTTACGGGGGTGGGTGATATTTTTACGTTACTCTTGTAAGTCCAGTTGATCTGACTTTTATATGTAGATGATATACTAGGTAACAGTATTTCGTTTGTTCAAAGCTGAAGCCATTAGACAGTGAATGTTAATAGCCATGTTAAATGTCATTATGTTCATGATTAAATAATATAGTAAAATTATTAACATTACCATATTCATCTACCTCAAAGTACCACTGGTAAGAATATCTATGTGGAACTGTGAATATATATACAGTTCAAAAGTTTGCGGTCAGTACGTTTTTTTTAAAAGAAATTAATACTTTTATTGAGCAATGCATTAATTTGATCAAAACCTACAACAAGGACATTTATTTAGTTACAAACGATATATATTTCACACATGATGTGTAAAAAATGTATCATGGTTTCCACAAACTTAAGTACAACTGTTTTAAAAATGTATAATAATTATAAGAAATGTTTTTTGAGCAGCAAATGAGAATGATTTCTGAAGAATCATGCGACACTGAAAACTGGAGTAATGATGCTGAAAATTCAGCTTTTCATCATGTAATCAAATTTCACAATATTAATTTTTTTACTGTATTTTTGATCAAATAAATGCAGGCTTGGTAAGCGTAAGACTTCAATCAAAAACATTTAAAAATCTTAATGATTCCAAACCTTTAATGGTAATGTGTGTGTATCAATTGATAAATAGATGGATAGAGAGATAAATGGATGAAAAGAATGAAAAAAGTTCCCTCAGGTAAACACAAACCTGCACTGCACTGTTGAGGAAGCAGCTGTTCTGTCCCGGCTCATTTAGTAGTCCCTTGGTGGGGGCCAAGGACATCATAGATCCCGGCTGGTAAGACTTGGAAAGATTGCCTCCTGGTCTCTTGAAGAACTTGACCCATGCCATTGGATTTGGGGTATTTGCCTTCCTGCTGATGAACATTTACTTGTTAAAGAAGGTTTGAAATGTAATTTCAAGTAATGATTTCACAAACAAAAGATGGTACTGTTGGAAAAAGGTTGTTATGACTATTTAACTTGAGGCTTTTAAGGTCTGCTTCCCAGTCAATCATTGAGTAAAAGCCTTTATTTTTGCTACTGACCTGTATGTAAGAGGTCTCTTGATGTGTATGTCCTAGACAGGATGGTTTGATCATTCCCTGAATTGAGTTGGGGAATTTGGCGAGTTGTTGGCGGATACTGTGGCCATAAGGCCTCTAGTGACTCGCAGCATAGTTATAAAGCACACATGAGGTGTCAGCTGGAATCAGTCAACCTTTAAAGGGTCATCCATGTTTCTGACGCTACTCTTGAAGGACATCAGCCTTAGGATGAGCAGGACTCACTCTGTGGAGAGAAGCAAATGCATGAATTCTGGAAGCAATGAACACGCCTGCTTGAATAACTCGCTCGCAATTTAATCTACACTTTGAATCTGAGCCCGACTAATCGCATACATTGATTCCTGCAAATTGAGACTCTAACGACAACACAGAAACGCTTGTCATTATAAACACCTCCTTATAAATCATTAACGGGAGGAGTGGCTATTCATTCAAAACCGTGCAAAAGTCAGTAGGTCAGCTCATCCAACTGGCACTGCTGAGCTAAATAACATTATTGTTTAACTTTTTTATGACTTTGCACCAACTTGTTTCTACAGAATGCAAGGTGCAAGCAAGCTGACATCACGGTCTTGGCAAGTGCACAGAAAAGCAATAAAAGACTGAAAATATACAATGGCAGCTTCTTTGTTGCTTACAATTGAAAATCAGTATATTGTGCGGTTAAAATTAATTCAGTCAGTGGCAATGGCCTTAATATCTTTCACATTAGGATGAGTCAATCATGACATGATTTGACGTGCATTAAAGCAAAACTGTAGTAAGTCAAGTCATTTTTTTATATAGTGCTTTATACAATTCAGAGTCAGACTGTTTCAAAGCAGCTTTACAGTAATACGCAGAATCATAAGTGTTCAAACTGCAAAATTAAACATTTTAAATTTAAGCAGTAAAGCAGCTCTACAGAAGGTAATGGTGCTGTTATTCATCTCAAGTCAGTTCAATGTTAATTCAGTTCAGTTCAATAAATGTTTAAAGTTAATCAATTATGAAAGGAGTTCAGCTCAGCTATAAGCATCTGTACAAAGGACAATACTGTCATTATTCACTTTGAGTCAGTTCAATGTTGATTCAGTTCAGTTCAATAACAGTGTCGATCTTGCGAAGTTGATCAATTATGAAACAATTTAAATTCAGCTTTGAAGCAACTCTACAGAGGACAATAGTGCCATTGTTCAGCTAAATTTAGTGCAATGTTGATTCAATTCATTGATTAAATCAATTGGTTAACTTTACAGCATTGACAAAAGCAGCTCTACAGAAGACAAGTGTCCCTATCCAGCTCAAGTTTCAATCTCATCTGGTAGTGTCGGTGCAGTCCGATAATATTTCAGAATATTACTGAAAAAAAAATAATTGTCTTTTAACATCACTGTTGTCTAAACAATATCCTTATTGTGTAGTTAGTTTTTGCAGCCAAAGAGGTCAAAGCTTCCTAATAACATTCCCATTCATCACAACACACAGGGTAGAATCCATGTGGAGTTTGGGAAGTTCCAGGTAGCAAAGATTTCAGTGCCCAGGGATGATTTTGACGATGCGACAGCACTAGAAATGGCTGACTCCCTTGAGCAGTGCACATATTACAGAACCAGGGAGCATTTTGAAACACACCCATGGATCTGAAAACATGCTCTCCACCCTGACTGATGCATTGGAGGAGTTTTACTGTATGCAAACTCTCCTAGAGACCTACTCCCATAAAAAAACAAAAAACCATTGCAATAATTGACCATTTTTGGTCAATGACAACCTTTTTTCTGCTTAGTGGCCCAATGCAAAGTCCATTCTTCATCATGCAGCGGTTTCTGCATAACTGCATGGTTTTAAAACCATTACCACAACTTTATACTGATTTATCGTTTCTAGTAGGCCTAGGCTATGTTACCCAAAAGTAGTGCTTTGTTTAAGAGAAAGAACCTTTTCAAGATTTTCTGAGACCATGCTGAAATAATGCATTCCTGTGATACCAATATTAACTCTTTCCCCGCCACTGATGGAAATTTTCGTCATTTGTGAGACAACGCTTCTCCGCCATTGATGAAAATTTCCAGCTTTCCGTGTTTTCACTGTTGAACAGTAGGGGGCGCTATTACACATCTTCTGAAAGAGTGCTGAATATTCTGATCAAAACACCGGCAAAGAAGCAGCAGAAACAAGCAATAGCATAGGGAAGCAGATGCATTTGTAAAATAACAAGATCATCAACAATAAACAGCATATAAATCAAAACTTCATAGTGCCTAATGTTACTGAATGAAATGTCGACCCAGGACGAGCTATAACTGTGCAAGCTTTGGGGTGTTGATGGACTCGATCTGCTCCATCTGTGTTTTGATCATCGTTCTGAATCTGATCTGGATGTAATCTTTGACAAAAATCTCAGCTTTTTGCTCAAAATGTTTAAGCTAGAATAAAGCAGGTTGTTCTTTCTTTTGATATATTGCATGTTTAGATATTCATACAACATAGGGCTGGGCGGTATGACGGTATATATCGTTACCACGGTAGAAAATGTCTACGTAACAGATTTTTTCATTCCGTGTATACCGCGACATGTAAATAAGTGGGCGTGGTTAACTCACGTGCAGCGTGCGAGAGACTGAGACACTGAGATTTGTCAAAGAAACATGGAGAAAGCAGATCAAGAGGATCCACAAAGGAATTACGTTTTCTAAAGGGTTGTTGTTAACGTGATATTTTCGGGGGAAAAGGCGCAGCAGTCAACTAGAGCAGTGCAGCACCCATAGGCTACAGTTTAGAGGAGTGCACGATCGCAAAAGCATGAAGCTTACTTGACAACAACAGTTCATATATCAATATATCGTAACGAATAGAAATAACCTTAAATAATGTATAGTTATCTGCATCTTTCTGTCTCTTACTGTATGTATATTTACTTTTTAAACACGAAACTCGCATTCAGTATGACATGCGAGCGGTTGCCGTGCTAATGAACAACCTGCTTGTTAAAGCAAATGTATAATCCTGTATCTGAGGCAAAATTACTAAATGTGCAGCGCGAGTTATATATTTCTTGACAACTTGTCAATCAAATTAACCGATCGCATTTTACTGATGCAAAAGACGCGCGCGTGCACACACACTGAGAGGGAGCGCGGTGTGTCGGTGTTCACCGAGCTATGTAAAATAATGGCGCAGTTACAAGGTGTGTATAATTTACACTACTTAGTCAACACTAACAGTAGCTGCTGTTCGGTTTTCTTACTGCTGTTCTCCTAGTCACTTATGAACTTGATGAACTTGACACTTTTGAACCTCTCTTGATTAAAGCTTTAGGTGACGGGTTGCCAGATATCACAAAAAGAGCAAAACAAGTCCTTTAAAAGCAGACATGGCAAAAATGTACCGGGAAAACATCTAAACATAACTAGTATCTATTAATATCCTACCAAATTAAAAGGAAGTAACTAATTTATTATGAATAGAAATTCTGTGAAAATGATACAAATGCTGGTGGGGAAAGAGTTAACAACTGAACAGGACATTTTTTGGCTCTGAGATTGTGGTGTGGAGGTCTGGAGAAGATAAACCGCAGAACCGTTTGATTTGGTGAAAACTTAGCCAAAAATAAGATGATTACTTTTGGTTTCAAGTTCAGTTTCAGCAAATGCTGTTAAACTATGTGTGTCCCAAAATGACCTGACTACATATTTGTCTCCAGCTCTTGTGACTGTCGCTCATTCAGAAAAGCAAGAAAAGCATCAACAAACGAGCAAGTCATCAAACTTGAGAAAGCATACATGTTAAGATGATGTTATTTTTTCTCAGAACGTGTTAGTACACAGACAGCAACAGAAACCTGCTGAACAGCATTTCATTCACACTGGTATTCAAACAACTCAGAAGTAGTTTTAAGGTGACCAGAGCACAGTTTGACCACTGACCCACTAACAGTATTTCTGCAGAGATTTAACAAAGAAACAGCACGTAAACAAGGCAAAAACACCTACTTGAGCCTGTGAGGTTCCTTTCTCATTTCTAATGTGGTCACAGTCTGCCAGAAGAACACATTCCAGGGTGATCACTTAAGATACAGTGTTGCTAAAGAGCTCTCGTCTTCAGGATTGGGAGCCCTGGAGACACACCTCTGCAAACACATGCTCCAGTTTGAGCCAACAACTAGTTTGAACATGATGTTCATGTTCAGGTGTTTCCCCCCCCCCTGAAAAGTCTATTGATCATCTGTTCACTCTATTAATAAGTTCTGATTTTAAGCCAAATTTTGAAAAAGGCCGATTCAATCTTCATGAGACTGTCTAGGTCATATTTCACAATGAAAACTACTTTAGGACCATTAATATTTTTTTTGCATTCTGGTTGGTATTACTTTTACCACATTATTTGATAAAATATCGCATTACAGAAATGCAGAAAAAGAGACAATGAATTTTCATGATATCTTAATGACTTGCCCGTTGGAATCACTTCAAAAAGGAAAATACAGTTAAGTGCAACATGTGCAGCACAAGTCATATAGGCTACATAAAATTATAATGTGAACACTATAAAAGTGTGCTTGGGATATGGCTTTTAATGGTGAAACTTTTGTTTTGTAATCAGGCTCAAAAAAATGACAAATTTGCCAATATATCGGTTATCGGCTATCTGAAAAGAGTTTAAAAGGTGGAGATAAAAGTAAATTACGGTTTTAAAAAAAGTAAAAGTTAATAAAATTACAAAACTATGTAAGAAAACAAATCTGTAAAAAATGGAAAAGGGTAGGACATTGTTAGGTTTACGGACATTTCCTTTAACCCTAAAACATGGGCAATAAGATTCAAAATACGGGCAAAACATCTATGAAATATATATCAATATGGAAAATTTCTTCATATAAACATTACATTGAGCAATATTTTAACAGACTTTTTATAGCATGCCATGGAAACAAAAATCCTCCAGAATGTCACCGTCTAATATAACTTCAACTTCCATCACTCAGATCAAAGGAACTTCCTTCTTTGAGCAAACATACAGCAGAAAAACTGAATTTTGTTTTAACCCAAGATCTAACTGCTGACTTTTATTTCAACAAGGAGCCATTTTTCAGGAAGCAGCACAGAGGAAGCATTACTGAAAAAATAAAATAAAAAAGCCCCTGGATAAAGTTACCCAGGGTAAGAATTCCATTTCTTTGTTAGAGACGTTTTAATAACTTTTTTTATTACTTCGTTTTACCAACCCACACATGGTCACAACTACTTCTGTTTGGACCTCTCAGATGTCACAAGGCTGGAAACATGAGTCCCTGCCTCTGCAGTCTTATCATCACTGGCAGTAATAGAAAGCAGCGTGGCGCAGAGCGAATCATAGCTCCCACAATCAGGTGATGATGTAGCTGGAGAGCGGAAAATGCTGACATTATGGGTGACGTTTTTTCTCCTGAACTCATGAGCCACCGGTTATGGTAATTCATCCCAGCATGACACAAACTTGGCCAGCAAGAGCAAGGGTGAGGTAGCACAGAAAAAAAAAAAAAAAGAGGTGAATGACAAAAATACAGGCCATTTGAAAGCTACAGAGTCCACACTACCTACTGTACACTGTAAGATCGGTTCATTAACTAGATGATCATCAGTGGTATTTGCTAAGCCAAACCTCACTATAATTGCTCAAACTTAAAGGATTAGTTCACTTCAAAATGAAAATTGTGTCATCATGTACTCACCCTCAAGTAGTTTCAAAACTGTATGAATTTCTTTCTTCTGCTGAACACAGAAGAAGATATTTTGAGGAATTTCGGTAACCAAACAGTTGATGGGACTGACATTCTTCAAAATATCTTCTTTTATGTTCAGCAGAAGAAAGAAATTCATACAGGTTTGAAACAACTTGAGGGTGAGTACATGATGACAGCATTTTCATTTTGAAGTGTAATTTCTTACATTAGGAAAGAAGAGGAAGAGTCCCATTGCATGACTGAAACCAGACTGTAACCATTACTGTATATTTTGAAATGTCTGGTTTAGTAGCTATGATGGTTTGGTGCCTAGATATGGATAAAGGGCCGCCTTGTGTTTGGAGTCTAATAAAGAATTGGGATTTGGTCCATCGGTTGTATCAAAGATCATAAGTCTGATCACTTAGCACACCTCTCCTCAACAAGCCGTGCAATAGGGCGCTGCAGGGATGACACATTTTTAGCCAAAACACAGAAACAAGTTAGCATTTTAGCACTTCCGGTTCCATCATCCTGAGGTCAGTGGGTTTTTTTAATGGGTTTTTGGTTAAATGCTTGAAGGTCTGTGGTTAATAAGCTCAAGATATTTTCATGTTTTATTCTACATCATAATATACACCAGTAATATCCCCTTGTGTTTTTTTAAGCTTTTACTTGTCTTGAAAATGGTGGTTGATAACAAAATGGGACTACAGAGGTTGTCGGGACATTAAACGTCATCTTCACATTTATGCATTATGCATATAGCATATGCTTTTATCCAAAGTGATCACTCTAAACAAGTAAACTCATCTACTGATTAGTTCGCTTTCACCATATCGTTGTCTTTATAATCCAAATACCAATGGAAAAGTTCAACTGGGTTTTTGTCAAGTTTTGGTTCAATGGTTCCAGTTTGGCCTATAAAAATACTTCATTGCAGGGATCTATTTGATTGCACAAATAGAGCAATGTTGCCAAAGTTTAATGGTTGGGGTTGTGGATTTTAACAAACCACTAACCCCAACCATTAAACTTTGGCAATATATGCTATATGCATAATGCATAAATGTGAAGATGACGTTTAATGTCCCGACAACCTCTGTAGTCCCATTTTGTTATCAACCACCATTTTCAAGACAAGTAAAAGCTTAAAAAAACACAAGGGGATATTACTGGTGTATATTATGATGTAGAATAAAACATGAAAATATCTTGAGCTTATTAACCACAGACCTTCAAGCATTTAACCAAAAACCCATTAAAAAAACCCACTGACCTCAGGATGATGGAACCGGAAGTGCTAAAATGCTAACTAGTTTCTGTGTTTTGGCTAAAAATGTGTCATCCCTGCAGCGCCCTATTGCACGGCTTGTTGAGGAGAGGTGTGCTAAGTGATCAGACTTATGATCTTTGATACAACCGATGGACCAAATCCCAATTCTTTATTAGACTCCAAACACAAGGCGGCCCTTTATCCATATCTAGGCACCAAACCATCATAGCTACTAAACCAGACATTTCAAAATATACAGTAATGGTTACAGTCTGGTTTCAGTCATGCAATGGGACTCTTCCTCTTCTTTCCTAATGTAAGAAATTCCCTCATCCATTCTATAAAGAGCTGGAATGTCTGAACTACAGATGAGATCATTTCCTGTGCTTTCATTACCTTTCATTTTCCTTTGATCAGCTTCCTAATTTACGACTCGCTTAAACTGACATTTTTGTGCTAAGAATATGTGGGAAGTAAAATCCTGATTATTCTTGGTCTTGAAAACAAACTATGCAACACATTTAAAGGGATAGTTAACCCCAAAATTTAAATTCAGACATTCCAAACATGTTCTGTGGAACACGCACAAAAACAATTTCATCGTCTTACTCACATTACATTGAATTCTAATGGAATATTTAAGACTTTAAGTACAATAATAAATGGCTCTTTCTCCTACTTACATTATCCATTAGTTTTATATTACCTACGTATTAATTACCTACCATGACTACAGCAATAAGATTATAATTTATCTGAACATGGAGCTCAAGGTTCTGTAATGTACAAAATTTAAGGCTTCGATGAACTGTCTAATCACTAATGGTTTAATATCTTTCCTAAGCTAAAGTAAAGATCCCTCCACAGATTGACAGAGGAGATTCACAGAATAATGAAGCCCCTGCAGGTGTAAATCACTCTAAAAGATTATTTTACGACATCATTTGTAACACTACTCAATGTAAATTAATGTTAATTTAAAATAAGAAAATGTATTTCTATCACAATGCTCTTTACAAGTTCAAAAAGTTTAATGTGCTTTTCTGCTTTTTTAATTCATTGACTCATTCTTCAACTCCAACTCAATTTTTCCACATAACTCATGATTTGACTTGACAAAGAAATGTGGCCAAATTGGATCACATTATGGGTACGTACCAGACTTATTTGAAGCAGCAACATATCATGCTATTTAGCATTTACAGATATCCTATCCTTGTGAAAAGTGGATATGTATGACAAATGTAACGTTGTGAAATAGATGCTAATGAACGCAACATTCTTGTGTTTGAGAAATTACAAAATGTCTGAGTCTAAATCACAACACACAGATTATGCAAACTCATGTCAACAGTAATCTGGCAATGTAACAGCAATGTAATGATGCGTTTGAAATGTATCATAATGTTGCAATGCAAGCATGATAAAAATATCCAACTGAGGGACGAGTCTGAAAATAATTTGTATGAGAAACACTTGCGGAAAATGACAGATGGATAGTTATGCAATAAAAACAAACAATGATTTTGACATTTTATAAGGCTGGGTTGAAAATATAATGTCTCGATTTTGATGAACCGATATGGATTGTTAAATCCCAAGAATCAATCTTTTAGTCTATGCAGTTCAGTTGATGAGTGAACCTTACATACACTAAACATTTGTAGCATGGCCTCCCATCCAATAAATCACAATAAGCTTTGTGCTTTTGATATGAAGCAAGTCTTATCTTCTGTCAATTATGAAATTCAAACAATTAATGTTGTTTTGCCGCTCTGTGGCGTGACAGATCGTTGTAGCCGTGAACAATTATCCCTTCCTCTTTACTACTAGTTATAGCATGAAATAAACATGAATGAAAATCAGAAGGTATGTTGAAAAAAACAAAAACAGTACAACATACTGAAATGTACGGAGCCCCGCACATGATGATTTACTCGATTTACTAAATAGTGCGCACAATTTACCATTTCGTTCCCTTGATTTGCTATATCGTCCACACGATTTAGCAAATCGAGGGAACTAATTAGTAAATCGTGTGCAGGGCTCCGTAGAAATGAATCATGTCTAATGTAATCACTCAATCAGTGTTACAACCACGAAAAGATAGTGTTGGGGTAACGCATTACAAGTAACGCGAGTAACGTAATCGGATTACTTTTTTCAAGTAAATAGTAAAGTAACATTACTTTTAAATTTACAAAAAAATATCTGGGTTACTTTTTCAAACAAGTAACAGTAAACAGAAACAGTAATGCAAAAGTAACGTAATGCATTACCTTCCATAAAAAATAACTAAGTAATGCAATTAGTTACTTTTTTTAAGGAGTAACGCAATATTGTTTGTAAAGCATTTCTTTTAAAAGTAACTTTCCCCAAAACTGCGGAAAGAAGTCAATAAAACAGATTTTAACATTACATTTACCTCAGAAAAGCCAATGTCCATAAAACTCAATAGTAAGCTATAAAAAATAACTATAGGGGAGTATTTTAATAAATATGTGCATATTCATTATACTTTTACTCAACTTGTTCTTCAATATTTAATGTATGTTTGAATAAGTCAGTCATGAAAACAAGTTGTTACTACAACGCCCACCCCTAATAAATTACACACAAATTAAACCTAGCCCAAAAAAGATATTTTGAAGAATGTCGGTAACCAAACAGTTGATGCACCCCATTGACTTCCATAGTATTTTTTTCCTAGTCAATGGGGTCCATCAACTGTTTGGTTACCGACATTCTTCAAAATATCTTCTTTTGTGTTCAGCAGAAGAAAGAAATTCATACAGTTTTGAAACATGGACAAATACCCACTGTGAGGAATATGGGACGGCCACACGCCACAGAACTAAAAACATGTCACTCTGTGATGAATAACATCCTCCTCTTACAGCAAACCCACTACAATTGCTACACAAAAAGACCAGTTTTGCCCTGGCGGGACACACTACTGAGGCGAAACATGACACGCTCCCGAAACCCTGAAACAACACTGAGGGAGCGGCAGAAATCCCGGAGGAATGGAGAAGGCTCTTTTGGCTTCAGGCAACAATGCCGCCCCGTTTCCTGTGTGGGCTTCCTGTTGGTCATGCGTTTGCGTTCCAGCACGCGGTCAGCACTTCGAGTGCACAGACACCGGTCAGGTCACAGCCATTAAATACACAATGCGTTTGTATGGAGGTGACAAAACAACTCCAGAACAAACAAAAACAGATGTATAGAGACATTCATTTTTATCAGTGACTGAAGTACAATATCCTATGAAACATACTCGACTTCCTAAACGTTTCCTCACTTCCCCTACGGCTTGCCAATAAATGCCAAACTCACAATGCGGCCACCAACTCGCTTTCCTTTCATTTCCAACTGAAAAAATGGTTTCCTCCAACAGGGTTTAAAACATTTATTCAGCTTCAGTGACTTCATGCATTATTAGTGAAGTGCTTAGTCAGACACTTCCAGATATTCAGAGGAGGATTCCTTGTAAACAATAACAAATGAAGCAGCTGGCTGCTGTGCTGAGAAAGGGTCTATTTAGATTCAGTGAGATCAGCAAAAACTTCTACCGCTTTGGGTACATTTACCTATAAGCACCTGTCAGTTACTTTCAGAGTAGAATCACACCGGAAAAAAGTGACATGGTCAATAAGTCATCATGGCAACATATGTTGTTGCATTACTTTAACTCATCAAAATGAAGCAATTTCAACTTTTTTTATACGAGATTCAACTTATTTTTAATATAATTCAAGTTGAAATCACCTGTACTGTACAGCCAATTTGATTACACTTTCAAAAAGTTGAAATAGGTGGATTGTTTTTACAGTGTTTGAGAAGATACTCTCAAATGAAACGATTAATCGCGATTAATTGCATCCAAAATAAAAGTTTGTTTACATAATATGTGTGTACTGAGTAGGCTATATGTGACCCTGGATCACAAAACCAGTCATAAGTCACATGGGTATATTTGTGGCAATAGCCAACAATACATTGTATGGGTAAAAATTATCGATTTTTCTTTTATGCCAAAAATCATTAGGATATTAAGTAAAGATCATGTTCCATGAAGATATTTTTTAAATTTCCTACCGTAAATATATAAAACATTTATTTTTGTGAGCGAATGCAGCACAATCGCGAACATAAATGGACAACTTTAAAGACGATTTTCTCAATGTTTCGATTTTTTTGCACCCTCAGATTCCAGATTTTCAAATAGTTGTATCTTGGCTAAATATTATCCCATCCTAACAAACCATACATGAGTGGAAAGCTTATTTATTCAGCTTTCAGATGATATATAAATCTCAATTTAAAAAAATTGACCCATGTGACTGGTTTTGTGGTCCAGGGTCACATATAATATAAACACACACATGCATGTTTATATTTAAGAAATATTTACATGTGTATATATATATATATATATATATATATATATATATATATATATATATATATATATATATATATATATATAATTTATATTATATAAATCACACATTTTCCTTAAATATATACACATGCATGTGTGTGTATTTATATATACAAAATAATTATACACAGTACCCACACATATATTATGTAAACAAATACTTTTATTTTGGATGCGATTAGTCGCGATTAATCGCTCCACAGCCCTAGAAAAACGACTTTCATTTCATTTTAATCTGGTTTATTATCACCTTAAAGGGTTATTTCACTCAAAAAAATAATAATAATTTGGTTACACTTTAATTTAAGGTGTCATTGTTATAGTGTAATTATATATTTAAGTACTGAGTAATAATAATTAACTACATGTGCTCACTATAGGGTTAGGATTTGGTTGAGGGTTAGTTGCATGTAATTATGCATAATTTACTGTTATGGTAAGTACATGTAACATATGTAACAAGGACACAGTAAAATAAAGTGTTACCAAATATTCTGTCATCATTTACTCACCCTCATGTCATTCCATCCAAACCCATAAGAATTTCCATAATCTTCAAAACACAAATGAAGATATTTTTAATGAAATCCGAGTGATTTCCATCTCTCTTTTGAAAGTCTATTCACCCAAAACTCTGAGGGTTCAAAACATTCATAAAGAGAACGTAATAAATAAATAAATAAACTAACCCTTTAAAGACCTGTCAAAATAAGTCAATCCACACAGCCTTGAACATAATGTTCATTTATCAATGTTGTCCTTCCTGTATGATTCATAAATGTGACATCATTGTTAAGCTTGCACAAACAGTCATGTGTTTCAAAAGACGCCCATAGACACAGAAACATGCACACGCCTATGCAAAAACTAGGAATGCATTGCACTACAATAGTTATGAACGTATTCAGGCTGCATGTGAAATCATCAAACCTGATCTGCATAACTGGCTTTCCACGAAACTCCTCCCTAAGCAATTCCACTCATTTCCACCAGGAAACACCTTGAAAGGGTACAGCTGTAAACTGATCTGAAGTCAGTCAGATCTGAATAAGCGGCTTCCCACAGTGGAAGACACAGCCGGTTCTGCCGCATGCCGTCTCAGTGGCAACAGAAAAGCAAATATGAGCGTGCTGAAATTGGCAACATGCAAACTAAAGAAATGTTGCTCAATCTCACAGTACTCAAAATGTTTTGGTAAAGAAATATCCATAATTTGTTTATTTGGAGTCTAAACTAAAGAGTCACCACACTAAAACCTAACACAAATTAAGATATTTGAAATACTAATGGCACATAACCATTCTGAGTGAACAGAGAATATTCTAACATTTATGGAAAATGTTCTTGCCTTACTAAATGAGCCAAAGAAAAGCTGACTACTCTCTTGTGTAACATGCTGAACTTCTGCATGGCAGGGTGTTTAAATGAAATGCACGAGCAGCAAACTTTAATGAGAGGAGTGCTTTGGCAGGTGTATAGAGTCAATTTAATCAGCTGTAATGTTTGTGGCAAAGAAACTAATGAATAACATTTCATTGCATCCCCAGATGCAATACCTCTAATACAGCTTCTACCTCAGTCTGCTCAGAAAAAACAACAAATCCTCAAAACCTGACCTAACAATTTATCCAGTTTCTATCACTTTTTTTTATTCTCCAATTATATTCAAAACTTCAACTAACCAGTCATTTTCATGTACACTGCAAGAATTTGTTTTCTTAATCAGCATGCATGTAATGTATTCCAGTAAAATTTAAGCATCCGTAATTTCTTTCTTTAGTTTAGATTTGATAAGCAAAATTGTGTAAGACAAAAACTAGTTATATCTTGATCTCAGCAAGAAAATAATGACATTCAGTGGGGTTTATTTATGTATATTTTTATATAGCCTATTATTTATTTATTCGAAGGAAAAAAAAAATGTAAATGAGCCAGAAAAATTAACTCAAGATAAATTCTCTACACAAGTCAAGTATTAAGACAAACAAACTGATTAAGGTTTTTAATTAAATAATTAGGCTAAATAATTGTTTTTAAAACTAGTGTAGGTGCATGACATGAATCTTGTCTCAAATACCTTTAAATACATCTATTTAAATGCCTTTATCTGAATTTCTATTTTTAATATTTGACAGTGTCTTTATTTAAACCATTAAAACACAATTTCAATGTAGGCTAAGCAAGACGAGAACCACACACACTGCTGCCAGAAAGACAAGTTTCCCAATTTCACGAGGATACAGGAATAGTATGAGTTTCATAAATGTATTTAATGAATTCAATTCAGCTTTGTACTGTATCTGGTATATTGTATAGTATTACAACATTTCCATGTAACGTTACATGTATCAAAGCTTATTCGTATTTAGCAGTAGTGACATCAAGTGGTGCTTATATTGAAAATATTGACGTTGCTTTACACACGTATGTCACGACATACACGAGCTTTGTACTAAGTTGGCTACAAAGTAAAACATTTCAAAATACAAAATAGACAATTTAGGGATCTGTCATGTAAAGGTTCTAAGTGTAACCAGTAAAGCAAGCTGCAATGCTAGTGTTGTAGTGAAACGCTGAGACGCGTCTACCTGAATCAGGTGCATTTCCGCCACATGCGCAGTAACGAATGAAACATGGCGTTGAAAAGTTTGACCAAAACAAAATGTACTGACATGACAAGAGACGCATCTACTCACCGCATGAACAATAAATGACGGATACTCCTCTTTTTCTTTCAGTGTCCAGTGAAATAGTTTACTGAGGAGCAGAAATTCCCATTGACTCCTGCTGAATTTCGGCGTTAAACTGCTGGACGGAAAAGCGGAAGCGACAGACGACGCACGAAAACACACCGGTAAAGATGTACACTATACATAACACCATAAGCGCATTCGCTCTTATATCTTCTTATTGTTTTGACTCTTTCTTTAGTTAGTTATTTAAATCCTGTAGAGTGAAATGAAAGGTCCCTGCAGTAGTCCTGTGTGCATTACTGATGTGAGTTACTGACTGACTGACTGCGGGCACCTGAGTGTTTTCAGCTGGTTTCGGTGCTGAGGTGAAACTCCGCCTCTGTTCTGTTCTACACTACAGTATGTACTGCAGTCTGTCCCAGTGCAGCACGACGAAGGGAGGAGTTTTCTCCTGCTTTCTCACACTTTCCTCTGCTGTGTCGACACAGAGAAGCTACTTATTTTTGTGGCTGTGTTTCAAGAATTTGCAGAATTTGGAACATATCGGCGTGTCAGCTGAATAAAGCGACGTGTGCATATGGAACAATATTGAAAGTGCACTTGTAGTGTAGCCTACTACTTTATAATCTTAAAAGTATATATTTTAAGAAAACGTGTAGCCTAAGACAACAGCAGGCCTATAATATTAATGAAATAAAAGGCCACTTATCTATATTAAAGAGAGAGTACACTTCTCATGCTTTACACTTAAGTACACTTTTTAAAAAGTGCACTATGTAATAATGTCTAATTAAAAGTCGGAATGTTTTAATCTTGTGTCATGCTTTAAATAAATACACTTATTAAAGTGTTGACTAACATACTAAAGCACAAAGTAGCCTACTATAATTATAATACAGTATACTTTGACCTCCAGTGTGCATGATATTCAATATTACATTTAATGTTAATATAAATGTAAAATAAAAAATATCTAAATACCTGACATACAAGATTCAATAGAAATGACATTAATGTATATTTTAGTTCACCATAAATGGATTTCATTACATTCGGCAGTGCACTTTAACCATATTTCAAAGGCAATAGAAATAATAATGAAATTGCCTGTACTTAAGTGAGTCAAAATGCACTTTAAAATAATTTCATATAGGCTATAATGGTAACATTTTATTTTACAGTGTCATTGTTACATGTAGTTACTATAGTAATTATATAAATGATGTGTAATTACATGCAACTAACCCTAAAGCAAACCCATCCCTAATCCTAACCCTAGAGTACATGAAGTTAATTAATATTACTCAGTACTTATAATTACAGGGTAACAAAGACACCTTCAAATAAAGTTTAACCACTATAATATACTATCAAATAAATAAAAACTATAATACATTTCATTTAATTGTAATTAACATGCAAAACATTGCAGAAATAATACAAAAATACACTCAGTAATAAGAATGCTATACTCTTTTTAAAAGTGTACTTCTTTTTAAGAAGGGGCCTTAATAGTAATGACCTAGAACCAGGGCCATGTACAGAATAGTATACTAATATACTACTACTGTACTCTTAGCTCTAGCTCTCTACTGTATGAAAGAAAGAGGCAATAGTTGTTAAACTTACATAAGAATTGCACTTATGCAGAAATTGCACTAATTTCCACCAGGAAACACCTTGACCAATACATATTGTTAATTGTTTATAATATATAGGACACATGCCCTGACCCGACATTTAAAAAAACAGAAAAAAAAACCTGACAGAAAAAAAAACACACCCTGTGCCAGGCATGCACTGGCCATCAGGAGCACCAGTGGGCCGGTCAAGTAGTGGGCCGATCACTGATGCGAGGGAGACCTCCCCCATATCAGGCGCTGTTCTTTTCTTCTGTCTGTTTTGTTGGTGTTGTTTTTTACAGTAGAAGTCAAGGGCAACCAAAATGGTTTGGTTACATCATTCTTCAAAATATCTTCTTTTGTGTTTCACCTAAGAAAGTCATCCAGGTTTGGAACGACATGAGGGAGAATAAATGATGACAGAATTGAAAAACAGTAAATTTACTTTACGGCATCCTAGCTCCAAATCAATGCTTTACTGTCAAGTACATTTCTATGAGACAAAAAAGAAACATTAAGTGTGTTAACATTTGCAGTGTATTCAATATTATCTATCATTATTTGTTTGTTTCCTGTTTTATTTATCCATTTATTTACTCCAATTTAAGGCCCTATAACCCATCAAAACATTCACAGGAACTTGCAGGCCGGATGGACTGGATCTGTCCAGGGCCAAATTTTAACCCCAGTCTAGCCCTGGTGCCCTCAGAATACACTTCAACCTTTCACTTAAAACCTTGTGAAACTTGCCGTATTTATTTAGACTAACTGGACTATTGTGTGTTGCATACTGTTTTACATTAATAAAATATATACAGTATCAGGCATGTATACAGTGTATGGACCAGCACAGTGTCTCAGTCAGTGGGTAGCACTGTCGCCTCACAGCAAGAATGACCCCAATTCTGAGCCAGGAGGAGTCCTTTCTGTGTGGAGTTTTTTTCCTTGTGTCTGCGTGGGTATCCTTCGGGTGCTCCAGTTTCCCCAACAATCAGAAAACATGTAGTATAGGTGAATTGGAGATGCTAAATTGTAGGTGTGAATGTGTGTGTGAGTCCCAAGCCATAATGGAGAGGGTTGGGGAAAGACCTGGCAACCCCGGAAAATTCATGGACAGTCTCTCATGTATGCCAAGAGATTGCCATAGAATCACCAAGACTCGGATACGACTGAAATGGTAATAGATAGGTACAGTATATTCTGGGCAGTATGCAGTAAGCAGTTCTCTAATATCCTACTGTGAACATAGCTGAAGGGTTCCCATCATATTTGATCAATGCTCATGTATTGACATCTTAAGACCTTTAATGGCTTTGTATTATTTATACTCTTCTATCTGGCGATAAAAGCTGTAGTCTGGTGCGATGTGATGTAAGACTGCTGTTATCTGGACACCATCTGTCCAATCCTGTTACATAAAAAGATGGAGGGGGGGTATTTAACTGTGTTTGAACCATGTAGTCCATTACAATGTGCAATGCTGCTTCAAATTTGAGTCATATATCCATATAATCAAATACCTCTTTATTAGGAGGAACTGTAAGTACTTTTTCACAGCATATACGCCCTGTGATTTGACAAGCAGAAATCCATTCAGTGCTTGACCATTGTGCTGCACTCGATCAAGCCAGTGGAAAGGGAAATCAGGCACATTATTTGAGTGCTCTTAGAGAGGTCATAGTGTATCGGAACGGGACACTCCTTTCCCAAGGAAGTACTTGGAAAGCCCATTTAAGAGACAATGCATTTTCCTTTTGCAAATCTTTTCCCCCTAGGAACATATAATGTTTCCTTTTTTTGATATTCAAGGTCTTGAAATCATTTGCATTTAAGGGATAGTTCACCAATGATTTTTTGTTGTTCTGTTGTTCTGAACCAATTTCTTTCTGTTGAACACAAATTAAAATATTTTGAAGAATGTTGGGATCCAAACAGTTGCTAGTCCATAGTATGAATAAACAAATTACCATGGAAGTCAATGAGGACCAGCAACTGTTTGGTTTCCTACATTCTTGGGGGGGGGCTGTGAGTTTATAGTTTTTTGAAGGGATTCAAAGATTCAGTTTTTCCACTTTGGAGGACCAAGCTTATGATAATAAGAGCATAGAGAAGATTATAGAAGATCATTAGCTGCTAAATGGAGCGTACATTTTAAATTTTACCAGTCGAGTTTGAGCCATGGCTTATGAGCATTAATTGTGTTAGTTTCATTACTCAGTTCTCATGTTAGAATTATGGCTTAATTATATTTCACACTTGCATTAGTTAATTTGGCCCAGTGCATTAAAAGTATTTTAACTGGGTGAGATCCTGAAGGCAGGATATCTTTAAATAATTGGCCTGGTGATGTGTGCCATCACTCACCCTGCTGCTATTGATGGGATGAGGCCAAATCAGTTCATACTAGTTGAAACTTGATGCTTTGATTTGTTTATGACCTTGCTTTGGTAGTGAGTTGAAAGGGGTGGATTGGAATCCACTGCTGCTTCAATGTATATGTAATGAGTGATTATAATTAAGGTATTAATCAATATTTTTCCTTCTAAATATCACACGAGTTGAATGACTTCTCTAGGCTTGTGAGATTTTACTTTGCTATAGAAGTTACCAGTGTGATTACTGAAATGTTCTTTTCATGTATTCTTTAATGTCTGGATTTGATATCTGAATGCAGCCTGGCTTCCAGAAATGAAATAGGGACTTGTTTTGTGTTTGAGAAAGGTCTTCAATGTGTTAAAACATATAGTGGTCATTGAAGCCAGTAGTTTAAGGGACCATTTCTTTGTTAAAGCCTTACTTTCCAGTTAGACTTGTCCTCTCCTTGAGAGAAAGAACGCGTTATCTTGATGTTTTGAGAGGACTCTCCTGTTTATAGTTAGAGCCTGGCCAAATCCAACCTTGGAAAAGCTGTGTGTCAGTGTGTGTGTTAGTCTTTTTGGTTGCAGGTTAAGGAACCACTGGCATTATTGGAGATTGACTGAGTTGTTGTTCGGGACATGTTGGCGCCCAGCAACTCAAATCTGCGACCTGGAAGGTCACGACGTGCCTAACTTCAGGGTCCGAGTATCAGTTGCCTAATCGATGGAGATTTGCTTCCGTTTATCTGTATATGTGTGGAAAATTACTGTTTATCTATTTCTTAGCCAATCAGAAACTGCAACCTAGCTGAACCTTGGTGAAGGGTATAACTGCTGTGATCTTTGTAACTGTAAACTGGGCAGCCTACAAACTCCTGTGTGAGTCTTGAAGCTGACTTCTGCTGATGAAACTGCAAACTATCTTCAGTAAAACTTTTTTCAATTTATTATAATTCTGACTCCGGGTCTTCTTTCAAACATCTGGTCCTTTTTTTCTTGCAGTAATACAAATGATTTGTCCACTATAAGACCAATATAAGACCTAGGCTGCATTCAAAGTCACATACTCTCTTTAGTAGGAACTTATTTTATTAAGTAATTAATTACTCAACGACTGCTAAAAAAGTATGTTCTATTTAGTATGAATGTGTGTAGTATGAATGTAATTTGGACGTACTACATTCATCATGTTGCCATTGTCGTGACCTACCAGCATCAGTTATGTCGCCTCAATGCCATTCATAAATCCTCTTCCGTGGCCTCATGGGATAGTAAATTGTCCATTGTATGCACACTTCAGAATCTCGCCAGAAGTAGTAGGTCATCTGGGTATTTTTTCCCTACTCTTTTATGAGTTCTGTGAATTTGGACATACTTCTTATGTCACATACTGTTTTTCACATACTATGCGATTTTGGATGCAGCCCTAGGAACCTACACACACACACACCCTCCCCCCAACTCAATGCATTTAGGCATGTAGACAAGTTTCAACTAAGCCTCAGAATGGGGAAGAAAGGTGATTTAAGTGACTGAATGTGGCATGGTCTTTCAGTATTTCAGAAACTGCTGATCTACAGGGATTTTCATTATCAACCTCTATGGTTTACAGAGAAAGGTCTGAAAAAGAGAAAATATACAGTGAGCAACAGTTCTGTGGGCGAAAATGCCTTGTTGATGCCAAAGGTCATGGAGAATGACCAGACTGGTTTCAGCTGATAGAAAGGCAACAGTAACTCAAATATCCACTTGTTACAACTGAGGTGGATGGGCTACAGCAGCAGAAGATCACACTGGTGCCACTTCTGTCAGCTAAGAACAGGAAACTGAGGCTACAATTCGCACAGGCTCACCAAAACTGGACAATAGAAGATTGGAAAAATGTTGCCTGGTCTGATGAGTTTCAATTTCTGCTGCAACATTCAGATGGTAGGGGCAGAATTTGGCGTAAACAACATGAAAGTATGGATCCTTCCTGCCTATTTTCTTGGCTCACTTTTGGCCCCTTACTAACAACTAAGCATCGTTTAAACGCCACAGCCTACCTGAGTATTGTTGCTGACCATGTCCATCCCTTTATGATCAGTGTACTCATCTTCTGATGGCTACTTCCAGCAGCATAACGCACCATGTCACAAAGCTCAAATCATCTCAAAGTGAGATGACTATACTATCTCAATCCAGTAGAGCAGCTTTGGGATGTGGTGGAACAGGAGATTCTCATCATGTACGTGTAGCCGACAAATCTGCAGCAACTGCGTGATTCTATACTTTCATTATGGACCAAAATCTCTGAATGATCCAGAACCTTGTTGAAAGACTCAAGAGGGTACAAGCTGGTACTAGCAAGGTGTACCTAATAAAGTAGGCAGTGAGTACTATTTCAAGAAATGTATTGATAATAATAATAATAATTCGTTACATTTATATAGCGCTTTTCTGGGTACTCAAAGTGCTTTACTTGGAAGGGGGAATCTCCTCAACCAGGTATTAATTTATGTTTGTTAGATTAATGTAATTATAATAAAACAAATATTTGTTGTTTTCTCAAATGTTTTAAATTATTTTAATCATCTATACTGCATGTTTGGTAATGTGATCATGTGATCAATTCGGATGTGATTGCTAGTAAATACAAATGTATTTTTATGTTATTCAAAATGTAATTCAAATGAGGCCGCCTGCATTCTGTGGTTGTTAATAGCCCAACATTATTTGCACCAGACAAATAACCCAGATTTTAGTGAATAAGTAAGATGCAATAATGAGCCTACATACAATGTACAGTTCTGTTGAAATTGCAAGTACAGAAATTGTGAGTATTTTAATGTATTTAGAATATATTTCTGGTCCTGTGTGTCTGCTGATGCATTTGGCGAATAAAGTGATTCTGATTCTGCATTTAGAACCTGGGTAAGCTAGATTGCGGGTGGTTGGAGAATAAGATGCAGGTTTTTAATGACTCTGTTGGATGCAAATGTTTAGTAAATTCACCCCTGACTGTTTACCAGGAGATGACTGTGATATATTTTGCTTGTATGTTTACTGTAGTCATGGTAGCACTAGCACTTGCTGTAGATATCACTGGCTGTCTTGGTACTGGCAGTTAGAGCAGACGAACTGGCTCTGACAATTAGGATAAGAAACTATTTTTTCCCATTGACACATCACTGAGAAAAACTGGAGGGGACATTTTCAATATGGTCTGAATATTCATATTCAGTCTCACTACAGTCTCTCTCTTTTCACAAAACATTTGCTTATGATAGAGGAAAGATATGGAAAGTTTGCATAACATATTAATGCAACATGTAGAGCTTTATTGTGATGCTTTTCCACTAGAGATTCTTACACTGATTACATTAACCCCCAATGGTATCAGTCACACTCGAGTAACTTATGGTTACATCATGTGATTTAATTGGACTCATGAGAATGCCAGTTGTACTTAAAATAAAGAACCTTATCCTGCATCTGCACACTGTATATTCCCTATATATATGACAATAGTTTACATACTCTATGCCATTACTTGTATTCCACACACAAAAATGCTTTGTGAAGAAAATATGAGCAGTGTTTCCTGTGCAGAACTTACAGCCACAATATAGGGCATTGTGGGTGTGGTTATTCAGTTGATAAGGGGTTCTGAGTGGTTGCTAGAGTATTTTGAGCGGTTTCTAGGTGGTCGCCCCAAGTCTTTATGGGCCTATTTAAATTTAAGCTGTGTCCAAAATCGCCCCCATATCCTTAAATAGGGCATTATTTGATGGGACAGCCATTTATAGTGGTGTCCGAAACCATAGTGGACATTATCGAGTGCACTCATTCAATCCCATAATGCACCGCAATAATGAGTGTACAACTGATGTACACTCAATGGCTAGAGAATACCCATAATGCACTGTGATGCTCGCGCCAAATTAATTCCTGCGTCTCGCCAGAAGATGGCAGAAGATGTTCTAGCTGAATTATCCAGCATCCATTTTCCAAACCGCTGGTCCAATGTGGGTACAGTGTATCATACAGGTATACATTCCTTTTTAATTGATTATTAAATTCTTTAATTAAGATTTTTACATGCTAGTTTCTATGACATAGTTTAAGATAAATCTTTTCATTACTACTGGAGCTGCCAGTTTGCTAAGTTTCAAATGATCATTATACAGCAAGCACAAATTATGCAAAAGCGGCAGCCCTTCTGGCACACTCAAGTGTCTGAATTCACTCACTCGTTTCATTCACTCCTTCAAGTGGACTATATTAGTGGAGTAATAGGGAACAGTGAATGAGGGTATAGAGGGCGATTTTAGACACAGCCCATGCAGCCAACATTTCCATGTGGGCCTTGATGGGCTGTCACTTAGGCTCTGCATGGGCAACCCAAATGGGGCCCAGAGAAATTTGTCCATCGGCTGCACATGGGCCCCATGTATATTAGCCCATAGAGGCCCCACTTAGAGCCCACTATGGTCCATAGTGGGCTCTAAGTGGGGCCCATTTAGATGTTCATTATATGGGCTTACTTGGCTCCCAAATGGGGCCAAGGTGGCCTACACACAAAAACAACATGAGTGATACCCACAATTGGCCCCTGTGGGACCACAGTGGGTGAAAATTGGGTCCCGTTTATTAATTTCTTTAAAGATTCCAGTGATACATGATAAAATTACATGATCAATTATTTCAACTGTAAAGAAAATGACTTCAACTCGGAATGTGTAAATCAGTGTTTCCCAACCCTGTTTCTGCAGGCACACCAACAGTACACATTTTGGATGTCTCCTTTATCTGACCCATATATTTCTGGTCTTGCAGTCTATACTAATGAGCTGATGAGTTGAATCAGGTGTGCTTGATAAGGAAGAGTTAAAAAATGTGTAGTGTTGGTGTGCCTCCAGGAACAGGCTTTGGAACCACTGATGAAAATCCTTTTATTATTTATTACCGAACTTCAAGATTGAGTGCATCAGGATGAAAAGCTCTTATTCCTGGGCCGTACAGACTCCTCATCTTCATATCCAAAGAGTAAAGAAAGAAAAGACAGAATTAGTAATATTCGGCTGGTCAAATGTGCAAACAGCATAAAGCATTTATTCTAATGCGGTGCTTCTTTATCCTGATCCTGGTTAATGTTGTATGTCTTGTCCACCATATTTAACACATCTGATTCAGATCATCAGGTTGTTAGAAGATTGCTCCATTAACTCAATTTAGTGTGTCAGATAAGAGAGACATACAAAACTTGATAGTTAACTGCAAACATTATAATTTTCATTCTTCACATTCTTCGTTAAAGGAGAACTCCGGTCAATTTTAACATTGAGCTCATTTTTTTGTAAATTTGGAGTGCTGTCAGTACAGAGAACAACGACAAAAATCGGTGTTGCCTACACCGTGTTATCCTCTTTTTAAAATTTGCACCCTGTTGACTTCAATGGGGCAAGTTTTAAACCTGCTTTTAGCCTCTTAACATCCTTGATGTGTCATTACAAGTGCACAGCCAATGTGAGTGATTCCTTCAGAGTGAACACGGTGAATCTGACTGCAGTAGATGTGAAAGATATGAATAAAAATGATGTTATTTCAACCAGCGCATATACCTGTATTTACATCCTGTTTTCGGTCGAAGTCCATTGTCGAGTTCACGCGCATAGGTTTAGTTACCTATGATCACACGCGTGAACTCGACAATCGATTACTATGGACCCTCAATGACAGACGGGATATGCGGGAAAGCAATAATTTTGGCTCATGGAGAAAGGTGATGCAAGTGCTTTCCTTTTGAGCACATTTTTTGGGAGAAATAAATAAAAAGAAATGAGTCAAGGATCATATATTATTATTATATATTAAATCAGTACATAATCATATAAAACAATGAATAAAACAATTTAATCAATAGGTTGAAAACGTTTTCAGCTGCAAAAAAAAAAGTAATTATAAATATAGCCTAATACAGCCCAAATGTGGCCATTGCAATATGAGATCCTCAAATAAACAATAATGGGCAACCGAACTGGGGCCCACATTGCCCACATTTAACCAAGTTGTGGCCCACATTGAGCCCATTAGTGCCCACGCTGATCGTGCCCAGATGACTCCCATATAATCCAGATAAAACTCGTGGGGCGCACCTGGACATGTTGGCTGGGGCTTTAGGCACTTCCTGGGTCTTGTTCGATCATATCGCTTTTTGATTTGGTTTTGCACATAAATGGGTCTCTACAACATGGATTCAGTTTACTATTCTTGCACTCTATACAAATTTACCCTTATGAAAATGAAATACACTTTAGCATACTTTTAAAAAGAGTACTTGTTATTATAATAATATACTTTAAATAAAAGAATATACTTAAGTGTGAACTGAATGTAATATGTTCTGACATTTAATTGCATGTTAACTGCATTTAAATGAAAATGTATTATGGTTAAAATAAAACTAAAATATACAATGTCATTTCTATTGAAATTATTTGTGAATTTTTTTAACCACATTTGTAATGACAAGGTTGCAATTAAGTACAATATATTCTCTTTAAATGTAATATTTGATTTTGACCAAGGAAGCAAGTTTACTCAACATGTACACTTCAGGCATAGACCACCACAATGCAACACGATTGTGATGTCACAGCAGATCGTGCTTAATTTACCCCCACCTCACACAACTTTAGTGTATGATAGTGTTATTCTGACATTTAACTGCATTTAATTCTTGTAGCAACTGTAAACTGACTGTTTTTTACAGTATTAGTTTATTGTATTATTGTTTATTGTATTGTTATCATTTTAATTTGTGTATTTAAAAATATATATATATTTAATATACATATATTAATATATCAGTATTTAATATTTGTCCACATTTAATTTTTTAACAGCCCAAGCATACATACAGGCCTAGTGTGTAAATAAATTTATAAGGAAAAAAATTGTAAATTATAAATCAGCTCCATATCGGATTCCAGTGATCAAGGGCTTTGGCGTTCCATGTAAACCCATTGCAAGGGTTCAGCCAGTAGTGGGCACTCGTTCAACGTAAGCAATGATGTACATCCGAGTGAACGAGACTGAGGGAGGTTAGCGAGGGAAGAGCATTTAAAATTAGGAATGCACCAATATGAAAATTTTGGCTGACCAATAATTTTTTATTTTTGAAAGCCGATAACCGACATATTGGCCGATATATCTAAATCCATATTTTAATATAATTTGAGAGAGCCTGATTACAAAAACAGAAGTCTCGCCATTAAAAGCCATGTCCCAAGCACACAATTATAATGATGTTCTCACTATAATTGTATGTAGCCTATTACGGAATTGTGCTGCACATGTTGCACTTAACTGGATTTTCCTTTTTGAAGTGATTCCAATCAAATTTCAAGCAATTCAAAACCATCATGTTGAAGAGTGTACACCTGAAGCGTCTCAGCTAAATAATCCATTATTTATCAGCTTTAAGATATCAGCCAAATTTTCTAATTGGGCCTTGACGATAACATTAAAAATGAACATATATCGGCCGATACCGATATGGTGGCCGATATCTTGTGCACCCTATTAAAAATTGGACTTGAACGCAGCCCGTGTGATTTGTGAAGCTCCCAATCTTTGGTATCCAGATGTACAGTAGATGTGGATGTAGGAGTAAAGTGCATCAATGTGGCCTAAACAACCACATACACTTACAGTTGGTCAAGTTAGATCTTGTATCCACCTCCAGAGGTGGACTGAGTGATCGGATTGCAGTACATCTCAAATTCGTACTGTACCCATTAGATTCTGAAATTTTGTTGTCCACCCCTGTCTGTCATAATCACATTCTGTCAGTTTATGTAATGGCAGTGTGCCAGAGATCAGTGCTGACTCTGATGACTTAAACACAGGAGTTGCAGGTGCACCCGCATATGTCGTTTTCATTAATACTCACCTTTCTACCATGTCCCGGGAACCTGCTCTTGACCTTTTAGTTATTTTTTGTTACGCCCAATTCAGTTTTAGATCAACAGTGCACTGGCGCTACCTTCTTATGTTATTTGACCACCTGGTGTGACTAATGTCAAGACTGCAGGCCAGTTATTAGTAGCCATTAGTTCAGGAGGTTAATTGAATGTTTATATCTAAAAACAGCAACAGAACATGCAGCATGTGATGTTGGTTTGTTAATGTGAATTAAATTTCATCCACTAAACAGGATATTTATTCCTCAGAGAAGAGTGGCACAGAGAAGATTAGACAAAATTAAGCAATAAAAATAAATAAATATCTGGTAGCAAATATAAGAATGGTTTATTGCTGTCCTTCATCTTTTGATACTTGTATATCTGCAGTATACATCTGTATACTGTGCACATTTTTGTAGAATACCTAGTTCCTCTTCAGTCGGTCACGTCGGGACTGGTGAATAGGAATCTTGCTAGAGAGGCCAATCTACTTTGGCCTTGTTTACACTGTCAGTGAAATGTGACCCAATTCCGATTTTTTGCTCATATGTGACACAGATCAGATATGTTCTATGACAGTGTAAACAAGAAAAAAACGCATGCATTCAGATATTTCGAGATCGGTTTCAGGCCTCATTTACGTGTGGAAATAAATCAGATATGTGCCAATGCGACTGTCATGTAAACAGGTAGATCGGATTTTCTGAGGCATTAGGCAACGTCTCCACGGTTTAATGACGAGTAAAACCCTGATGCGCTTCTGCAAAGGGACGGATGGCCAGACGAAACATTGTGTCGCCGGAGGAGAGGAATGTGGACAAACGTTGACACAACATATCAAAGGTCGGCTTGCTAATCCTAAAATTTCGGACCCACTGCTTCTCGTTAAAATAAAACAAATTTATTTTATTTGTTTACACAACAGCTCTGACAAAAAATATGATAATAAAAGGTTTTGGGTTGAACACCAAATTACAGAAACATTATTAGCCTATGTGAAAGTGAATAAAGTTATGTTACGTGTGTAGTGTTACGTACGTCTTTACACATACTAAAGTAACGCGACGGCAATTGATGCCTTAACACGACCAGAATGTGCTAAGCGTTAACGCGGACAAACAGTGCGTGTTGACGCGGTCAAATCTCACGCGTTTCGTTTAAAGACTATTGGCCCGATTCGCCTTCCATAAATATGCTAATGTTTCATCTAGACGTCACAACGAAACAGCTTATGACTCGTTTGAAAAAAGATTAATTTCATTGACTCAGAGTTGACTCTTACTTTTGAAAGACAATGGGCCCTATCTTGCACCCAGCGCAATTGACTTTGTACACTGACGCATGTATCATTCCTATTTTGCACCCGCGCAAAGCGCGCTTTTCCCTCCACAGAAGCACGTCGCTAAACTAGGGAATGAACTTGCGCTCCCTGGGCGGTTCAGCGCAAAAAAGGAGGCGTGTTCCGGCGCAAACGTTCCTTCATGCTATTTTGCAGGTTTAGAAAACAATTGCGCCACTAACCAGGAAAAAATAGTTTAAAGTCAGTGGCGCGTTGCGCATGTTATTCATATACTATTTTAAGGGCGCATGCTTGGCCATAATCAATGTAGCGAGTGCACAACGCGCATACACTTTGATTCTCTCATCTTCACAGAAGCAGCAGTTTTCATTTTTGCAAATCATACATTATTATGATAGATAGATAGATAGATAGATAGATAGATAGATAGATAGATAGACAATTTATTATAAAAGCATACATCTAGCTTACACATTTACCCAAATTATCATACGCCTTTTTAACCGAAGTTAATTTGGGTGTGTTTCTCCATCCCCAACGTCCCTGACGAGAGCGTTGCTCTCCTTGGATGTGAACCGCTCCTGGCGCGCGTCTGGCAAATCCGCCGTTATAATAGGAATCCGCTTTAGAACAAAGCGCGCCTGCTCTTAAAGGGAATGTGAGATGACGCTCTGATTGGTTTATTTCACGTTACGCCCAAACCACACCTATGAATAATGAAGCTACTTCAGACCAACCCATTTTAGATTTGCGCCTGGCGCAAGAGTCATTTATCCCGCTGGGAAAATAGCAACAGCGCCAAGACCCGCCCACAAAGTTACTTGCGCTTTGCGCTTTGACACTTGCGTTTCAGATCGTTAAAATAGGGCCCAATAACTTTATATACGGTGCACTTTCAGATTTAAAACTTTGCAGGATGTTTTCATTCTTTTAGAGCTATGTTACACACTACATGAAAGGCCATTTTCAAAAATCCATGATAGGGGCACTTTAATAATTTTAAGGCAATGGGTTTCCTCACTATTTTAAGTTAAGTCAGCTGATCACTTTTTACTGTGTACTTTTACTGCATTTGCTGTTTGAAGACTTGAAGACTGAATAGCTGTGCCCAAAGTTAGTAAGTTAAGAGGAAGTAGTCCACTTGTGTAGTTTTAGATCTGACATTAGGGAGGTGGCTCTCGCTGCTCTGGCTAGATGTTGATCAAAGAACAACTGGAACTGGAAACGCCCAACTGTTCTTTACACCATACTGAGTTCAGTGATTTATAGCTTGCCAGCCAAAAAAAAAAAAAAACCCATGGTGCAAACAGGTGCATTTAAAATATATTTATTTTCACAGGTTTAATATGTTAAAAAAGATAAAAGAGAGTTCCGCCAAACCCTTGATAAACAATTTCAAAAGAAACTCGGGGTTACAGTTCCTTGAGGGTTAGTAGGAATTCAAAGAAGCCTGTCAGAGGGGGACGACTCGAGTCTTTCCAACAGCAATCAAACAGACAGTGTTTAGGAATACAGCCATGTCCACTGCGAATGGGATATTGGGTATTTTCTATCTTAGCAATTATTTTGGCAAGTCTGCTGCATAATTTGATCACAGCATGTTTCTAAAAAACTGTGCCCACTCTAAAAAAAAAAACCCCACCTTAATATTATATATTATTAAAATTCCCAAAATATATATTTTACTTAAAAAGTGCTTATTTTTATGACCTGCTTTCTTGAATGGTGCCATTATTTTTATGACAATTATGAAAATTATTACTACAAAAAGTCCTGCACTAGTATTTCATTACAGTAATGAGAATGCCATTTTACTAGCATTACGGAAATGTGAATGAGCTCATTTTTAACATTACGGTATTGACAATAAGATTTAAATTTATATTTTTTAACACAATTTTTATTATTGGAATCATTATGGAAATGAGTTCTGGAAAAAAATCCTAATGGTCCTAAATTGCCTTTATTTATTTTTTTGTTGGTCCTTGGGTGGTTTGTTGGGTGACAATTAAATTGTCATAATTCATAATTAAAGCTGCAGTCCGTAGGTTTTCCTCTTTGTCGCCATCTCTGTTTGAAATCTGCAATTGCAGTCATTCGCGGAGTTATCAACTTTACGTGGGTTGTGCCTCGGCACAGCACGGCGCTGAAGAATCCAATGTTTTGAGGAGAATGTGAGGCTGTCAGTCGCCGCGCCGGTGTGGATACTGTCATTCGCAATCGCAGATTCTACTTTTTTGGAAGTATGACCAACATAAGAATTTTCACCGGAAAATGTATTCAGAACAAGTAACTAACATCTACTTTTGTTCTGTCCAACTAAGGGAAAAAAAGCATTGCAGTAAATCGCGCTGATTAAATCTAACAATCGCTTATCATATCACGTCAAACCGTGCAAATTATACCTTGTTCTTAAATTGTTAATGTTAACAACATCAGCATTGCGTGACTACACTGTAAAAAATTCTGCTGTGATTTTACAGTAAATTACTGGCTACTAATTGCATTACTTTCACAGTAATTTACAGTAAGAAATTTAATGTAAATTATAGTAAAAGCTTACCATTTTGAATCGAGCTAAAGCAAGCAGATAGTTTTGAACTCTGGCTGGTTATGTACTTGCTCAAAAAATTATTTTGGATAATTTTTAACCCAAAAAAGTTACGGTCTGCAGCTTAAAAAAAAGTTTGTTTTTGTACTTTCACATTGTACAAATTTATACAAAAGTGCCACCTCGTAAAAAATAATTACGTTATACCATGAGATCAGGTTGGCCACCATGCACATCTTTAACCCACAGCACTGCTTTAGCATTTATGTAGACTGTGTAGAGGTAAGCATGTGTGTTGACCATACAGTAGACTCACAGTGTATCATTTATTATCAAGTTAGATCATCTGAATCTGCAATCTACACAACAAAGACACAAAGGCAAGCAACTGAACATCAGCATGTTTTGTTCTGACTCAGGCTGAGGCTAATTGGTTGGCTTTTCTCCAGCAGCTTCTGTTTGCCGACACACTCAGTTAGCTATAAGGACTTTACTCAATGTTATGCTGCGGTCAAGGATTTCAACTGCCCAGTGTCTTAAGTATTAAGCAGATATGACAAGGCATAGTCCTGTGCATCCCATTGTCCTGGCTTTCTAAAAGAAAGACAACAACTTTACTTTCATTTGTAATACTACATCCTGTAATATTGGTCACTGATTCTTCTACACTCTTAGAAGAAAAGGTTCTAAATATTTCTGTCAGACGCTTCATATATACTGTAGAATATTATAGGGGTTCCCATCATGAGATAATTTTATGAATATAGTTTAAATTAATTCATGTTTTTTAAATTCATTTTTAATTTTAATCAAACAGCTCGTAAACATACTTCATCATTAGAACATTTTTAAATAACCCGTTAAACATAAAAGTATTATGCAATAATTTAACACATTTCTCTTTGTATAGAAACTTTTTTGGCAGAAATGGTTCTTTAAAGGTACACCACGGTGGCCCTCTAGCAGTTAAACAACAAAACTGCATGCATTTTGCGGAAGAACATTGTTTTGGTTGTGCTTCGGCTCTGCGTGACTATATGGTTATCATACTGCTCATAAAACATTCACTACTAGGCTTAAGAGATATAACCAGTTTAGATCTCAAGCTTACTAACGGAAGACGTTACTGTAGATTTACCCATTAATAAACACGGCACTTCCTTGAAAATAAATTTCAGCACATCGCTACAATAACCATAATGAAATGAACCCTTCACAGTAGATATATGAACTCTGTTACAGAGCTATAGCTACATATGGAAATTAATCTGTTCGATAAAATGCCTAATAAATCATCTCTGAATCACTTTTACAACATTTCACATCCCTCAGTTCTCACCATCTCCGAAAAGCCAAGCCAATGTTGATTCTTGTTTTATTACAAGCTCTGTCACGTTCTCTCTTTCCCAGCAGATTCAGCGTTTGTTTTAAATAGGAGATTCCCCGGAGGTTTGAGATTTTACATATTTTCAATTTACGTAGCCTAGGCACAGGCGAGTGACACATGTACACAATTTCCCGCAAAACCCATCCCACTAGTTCTAAAATATTAACATTTATAATAGGCCTACCATAGTGAATCAGGGTAAGACAAAAACATTGGAAGAAGGATTAATGATGTATTAACTCATTATTTAAATTTAGTTAATTTTGAACAAAAAAGTTACATAGTATACTTTAAAAATTAAGTCAAGAACCCTAGGGTTCTATATAGAACCACACTGAACCTTTTTTTCAAAAGTGTACATGTTCTTAGCAGATGCTTTCTCACCAAATAGAAATTCTGTACCACACTGACATCAAAAACCTTTGTGAAACAAACATAACTATAATTTTCAGGTTTTAAACAGCTAAGTAGATCATCTGTTATGCATAATGTACATAATAAACCACTTCCCTCCCTAGCACCGCACAAATCGGTTTCTACGATCAATTATTCAAAAATATTTGACTGCAGAAGGTCCTCGAGAGCATTGTATGTGATGAAAAATGTCAAAGCTGCTTCTTATTCACCTCGTTTTCCCTTTTATGCCATTGCATCTCTTTTATGCAAAGCACGGACCCAGCTGAGTGTAAACGGGCTGAAGTTGAGCTGTGATGGACATGTGCTGTGCCCATCAGCGGCTGTCTGATCGAATGCAAGAGACAGCAGCCTTACAAAAGGCAAGAGACTCATCGCTCATCTCGGCTGCGTCAGGAAAACAGATTCAATTTGTCAGCCCTGGAGACTCTAACCTTGGTAGTGAAAAAAAACGACACAAGCAGTGCAGTCCGTACAGTAGTCATGCACTACTGGATTCTAATTTACTACTAGTGCATGCTGTGTTAATGCCAAAAAGCTACTTTTGAAAATTGTTTAAAAGGAAACACAAGTTCATTGAATGCTTTATTTATTCAATAATTTAAACAAATGTTGATAAATACATATTTACAGGTCTATATGGGCAGATTGGCAAGCCCTTCTAGTCTTTACATTAGCTTAGTGAAATGGTATAGATCAACATTAGGAGATATTTCCAATAATCCATCAGAAATCAGTCACTGCATGCCATATAATAGCCTTACTTCAGTGTCTTACGTTTTCAGTATGCTACATTTACTTTTTGTTTACATACATTCCAGGTGTTTTACACTTCCACCATATAGTTTGGAATAATTAAGATTTTTTAAGGTTTTTGAAAGAATTCTCTTCTGATCACCAAGGCTGCATTTATTTGATCCAAGTATTATTACAATTAAAAATAACTGTTTTCTATTATAATATATTATGTATAAATATAAAATGTAATTAATTCCTGTGATGCAAAGCAGAATTTTCGTTCATTTGTTAACATTGTCAGGGTCTGAATTAGGCTTGAAATGGTTTGAAATGGTTTGAAATTGACACCATCCTTATATTTTTTACACTAGAGAAGAACACGCGGTTATGAAGGGGCGGGACATTTCCAGAACATGCGCTAAGCGGTGCCAATCACAACACACTGGGCCAGCTAACCAATCACAGCACGTGTCATGTTTTGAAAGGAGGGGCTTCATCGTAAATGACGCGTTCAACCAGACTAGGGAGAGAGGGGCTGTAATAATGCAAAATATGTGAAAAATAATGCAAGCAAATCAAGCATGAAAACATATTCTAGTACACCCCAAAAACAAAAGGGCATAATAGGACCCCTTTAATTTCTTCATCTTTTTATAGTCTTAATTACTTGCCACAAACTTTGGAATGGTAGTATATCATGCTTTCCACAAAAAAAAAAAAAAGAAGAAAGAAAACAACTGTTTTCGGGATTAATAACAATAAGAAATGTTTCTTGAGCAGAAAATCAGCATGTTAGAATGATTTCTGAAGGATCATGTGACATTGAACACTGGAGTAATGATGCTGAAAATTCAGCTTTGCATCACAGGAATAAATTACATTTTACAATATATAAAAATAGAAAAAACTATTACTGTTTTGTTGGTGGGCACCTTGGTGGGCATAAGAGACTTCTTTCAAAAACATTTATAAAGATTAATCATTTTTCCAAACTTTTTACGGGTAGTGTGCCAGTGATAATGAAGTTCACAAAAAACAAGGATAATGCTCAGAGGTCATCTGACTCTGGGATAAATGTGGAAGACATAGATGATATGGGCTCAAGGGAGATGCTGGGAAGTATCAGAGGAGCACTGTCAGCAACCCAGCCTGAGGCGGTTCTGTTGAAGGTGGGCCGTTGGACCCCGGCAGGTGCTCTGGCCATGGGACTTGGAATGGCGTGGCCGGGTTCCACATCAAGAGGTTTAACAGGGACTTTGGGTGCCTTGCCGAAGCCTCCAAATGGAATAGCCACCCTTTATAGAGGAGTGACAGTTAATGAAAGCTTTATGGTTTTGTAAGACAACACAACAGAAACTATCTTACAGCAAAAAGTGTAGCATATACTGTACAAACCCTGCAACATTTTAGATCATTTTACCCACTTCATCAGATTATCTTGCTGACTGGCTCTAATTCAGAGACTGCTGGATGGCATCTTTCCGCTCATTAAACATGTTCAGGCAGGTTTCCAACATATATACTTAAAAGTCAACATAGCACAGCATTTGTAAACCATTTTATTTTTGTAATTTGACATATTTACATATGCGAGAGAATATTCAAGAGAAAAATGGCCCATTAGTATTTTATCCACTGGGAATTGATTTGATTGTGAAAATTAGGCATTATACTAGAAAGGACCAGTGCAATAAGCTGAGCATGTTCTGTAGTAATGTTATTGGTAACTAAGGATACGTTTGCACGACAACGATGTAGTAAAAACGGAAACGTTTTCCACCCGCGAAAATGACTAAAAACGCTGTATTATGCTGACAGGCCAGTAGGTAGCGATGTCACTTTGTAAAGAAACACTACGCGCCTATAGGAACTGACGTCATTAGAGAACGAAGTCAACGAACGTCATTCCAGAGCTGAAGCAAATTTTCAAATTTTTATTAAAAATTACCACGACAAATAAATTTCTTTCTTCTTTGTATTACTTGCACAGCAATGTGCACTAACAAAGTAAATAGGGTCAATTTTGATTTCATGACGACTTTAAGACTAATTTTTTTAATAACTCAAATAAAGCTGAAATAATATAAAATACAAATATTAGCTAAAAACGTAACTTTATTAATGCAAATTATAAATAATTAATTGGCAACGAACTGATATAAAATAAGTTTAAGTAACGTACAAAAATAACAAAAACTGAAATGTAGGCTAGATAAATTAAAAAAGAATAAGAAATGACAAGCACATAAAAAATACTAAAACTGAAAATGAAATTAAAATTAAAAATAAAAATAAAAGTTAATTCAAAACATTAATAAGTAGCCTACTATAAAAGTATATAAATAATAGTAATATAACACTTGTTTAGCATTCCATTATTTTTTATATATATATATATATATATATATATATATATATTTTATGTGCATGAATGAAACACAGTTAGTCCAAAAATTTTAATTAAGAAACTACATTTTGTATGGTTATTTAGATTTCTTACAGGTTTTGAGTATAGCACAAACCTGTTAAAGCTCTTGTATTGAGGTATCTCATGTCTGGTTTCAGGTTCAGGCATGCGGGCGACCAGCGTTTCGGCCAGAGAGGGGTCACTGATGAGGGCCTGCTCCCAGGGGGACTGGTAGGATCTGGGCATTGCTGTACAGTTGAACTTCTCTGCGGGAACATCCTTCAAGGGACCACCATAGCCTGTTGAAAGCATAGGGGGACAAAAGCTTTATTTAACCCCAAGGAATAAACATTTACAAGACATGCTGAATAACAAAAAAATGCTGGTAAAGAAAAACACAGAAACACTTTACTTAAAGCCCTTATGTACAGTATAATGCATAATAAAATGAGTTTTTTTAATGCATTTTTTTACATTTTTAATGCATTAATTATGCCTTATAATGCATATATGATCTCATGAATAATTGTAACCATAGTTATTATAGCACTTATCTATTCATTGAACACAGCTTTAGAAAATATAATGCATTGAAATGCATGACAAACAACCAATTTCAGATGTAACAAGGAATCTGCAAATATAATGCACTTTAACTTTGGTTACAATTATTTATGAAAATATATTATGCATATTAACATACATTATGAATACCTTTACAATGCATTATACATGTAGGCTTTAAGCAAAGTGTTACCAAAAACACAGTTAGGGATTAAAAGACTGACATCTGAAAAAAACAACAAGAAGTGCTCAAGTGAAAAAAAAAGTGGCAGATCAGGACAAAGCACATAATCAGAAAATGAAAAATGAGCATTTAAAAGAGAGAACAGAGAAATGTAGAGCTCTCTAATTGAATTGTTACTGGTAAGAATAAGTGAATATAAGTGAATCACCCCCTCAGTTTACTAAGCTTAGGCTTCGTTCACACTGCGAGCCATAGTGCTCAATTCCGATGAATTGCTCAGATCAGATCCGAAGTAAACCCAGAGAACATTTAAGTAAGCGATTACGAGTTTATTTATAGTGTGATCTGCCATGGAAGCCAGCGAATTTATGTGCAGGCAATGGAAGAAAACAAAAAGAGAGATTTAAATTAAGTTTTTTAAACATTTTTGATACGAGCCCTGCCCTCGTATTTTTGCTTGTTTGAGCTGTCACTGTTGCGCTAGAAGCTACTTATAATACTTATGAGTTCTGACACATCACTGTCCTTCACTGACTACCTTTCTCTACTGTCTTGATAACTTTGGGTATGTAAAATCTTTGAAGTGACTCCCATGAGCACACGATTGTGACGAATGTTGCTCTAGACTAGAGTGACGAAATGTAATATACCGTACTAAGAAAGAGCAACCTCTGTGTCACGTTCGGTGTGGCTTTATAACACTCATGGCACAGGAGATTCAAGGGAACACTCTTTAATAACTCAGAAGAACATACAGGAGAAAAACAAAAGCTACTATACTAAACATTTATGTGACCAAAGATGAACTGAGGGCCCTCATCCTTCACTCGGGTCATTTTGACCCGAAGCTCATTTTTAAATTATTATTATTTTTTTTAATTGAGTGTTCATCAGAGTAGTCCACGACCCTAGGACTTTTGTCGCACTTGAACCACAAATGCAAAAAAAAAAAAAAAAACTTGACTAGATTCGAGGAGTTTTGTGGTTGAAATATAAAAAAGTAACGAATCCTTCTCCGCGGGTCAATTTGACCCCCTTACAAATGAATGGAATGCGAGGAATGCTTCAGTACACATAGAAAAACCTAAAAATGCTCAAAATTCTAACTAAAAATGCTAAAACTTTACCCCCAAAAAAGAGATTTTATAATGTCCACATGTGTATCTGAATGCAAACTGAAAGGACTGACTTTAGGACCCAGCGGAACAGCTCATTTGCTCCATAGAGCTATAAGGCCATCTAGTGGCAAGAGTCATGAAATATCATGTTATATAATTTTATTTCCACAAGAGGTCGGCAAAGACACCAAATGTAAGATATTTTGAACTGAATTAAAAGGGTTATGCATGAAATTGTGTACTAGTAATTTAAAGTAAAAAAAAAAAATGCATTCAAAAATAGATAAAATATTTTCAAAATGAAATAAAGCTTTATGGACAAAAAAATAAGTGTAATTTTAGGGCTTCGAGTTTTTTTGACCCGCGAGGGAAAGATTTGTTACAAAGCGCAAGGGAAGGATGAGGGTTACATACACAGGGAGAGTAATCAACATAGAACAGGTGCCGGAACTAATTAACAACCAAACTAACAATAACTTGGAACTCAGGAAAAACACAGGAAACACAGTGAAAACGGAACCAAAACAGAACATGACAGAATATACATGTTTACACTCTGAGCAATAAAACATTAGAGTCTTGAAAGAGATTAAATCAAGACAATAAAGAGATCGCCCATGTTTCTCACTGTTCATTCTCATTTTGGACCCCTTCTCTCAGAACTTTCTCATGTCTCAGTTGTGTCTACTTTTATTTCTCCTAAGGAATTTTAGAAGAAACATCTGAGACACTGTTGATACTAAACTGAGAGATAAGAATCACAATGGCTTAGGAAAACCAACCACTGATCAATAAATATTTCCTATGGGTACACCTAATACTCCTTTTATTTTATTAATATTATATTATATGCAAGTACAGTTTTTTTTTTAAGTTTTAAGATTTGAAGTACACTACAAGTGCACATTCAATACAATTAAGTCCAATTCTTTTTCACAAGGGAAGTTAAAAAGGGAAAATTGCTTCAGGGTTTAGCTCTTTAGGTTATTGTTATTCTGTATGGACAGCTAGCACACTGTTAGCTCCTGCTAAGGGTATTGTTAGCTTCTACAGTGATATATTACTGTCTGGTCATCATTTAATCTACAGTAAAAGGCTTCACAAGGTTCTAAAACATGCTGTGGAGGGATGGAGGGGGACCCTTCAAAAAGAGTATATCTCAAATCGCTGTTCACTGGCAGGGCCAGCAAGCCCAAAACAGCAGTTATGTAATGTGGGTGTTCTGTCACATATCACCCGCCTCATGTGGACAATCTCCTTCCTGAGTTTATTGGCTTCAAGGAAATAAAATGCATATTTCAGTGCTGAGGGTCTGGGCAGTTCAACGCGCCTCAGAGAAATGAAAATACAGCAGGGGGGATTCGTTTTTAGACACTGTTTTCATGGGGCAGTGCTCCGACACATCAAGATGCTGATGAGCTATGAAACATTTCTCATTAGGAGGCAATTTATGCTTGCTGACTAGTGGAGCACAGGAAAAAGGAATTCGCTCAAAAATGTCAAAAGATGGTGTTAGTGAAAAATATTTGAGACTTAATTCCTTTCTTTGTAATGCATTTACAGGTAACCGCCCAAAATATGTCAAATCAAAGTTTAGTTTTCAGATTTGTAAGCATATTGCGTAGTTGTGCTTGGTGACAATTGTTTGATTTTTGACATCGTAATGAAACATGGCAAATTGTGCAGACATAATTTTTGGTCATACAAAGAGATTATGAACACATGCAAAAAAAAAAAAAAAGAGAGAACCAATGAAATATTAATAACTCATTATGCTGTAGTCAATGTTTTTTTTTTCATGTGAGCTTTTTGTTTTTCTACGAATTTAGTTTTTGCATAGTAAAAACACCTGTAACCATAGTTTGCCTTTTTTGCCAAATAATTTTGTCAGATAAATATTGTTCTATATAAAATATAAATATATATTTCCCCCTCCGGATATCACTTTTAAATGCATAGCGTGAAACCAGTGGCTACTCTCTCTCTCTCTCTCACAGTGAGACTTTGTCTGATATTAATCTTGTTTATTTATAATCAAAAATTCTTCTGCTGGTCTTCGTATCATCCCCTCCCCATCTTAATGAAGCCTCAAAGACACTAAAATAGCAGGACGTACGGTAAATGTGCGCTCATCCACCAATCTACAGTAAGAAGGGTGGCCAAGCCTTAAGGCTATATCAGGGAGTTATAAGGATAGGATCTGTTTAAGATGTTATCATGGACAGCTGCGTCTCTGTGCCACTGCTTAAAGGATACAGGAAACACTTAACAAGCTTCCTGTTAGGACACTACGGCCACTGTTCACACAGGAATTACATGCTCAAGATGTAAATGATGGAGTGTGCAGCATGTACTGTGTATTAAATACATCACAGAAACGGTACATTAATAATCAAAGTTTAGATTCATTGTCACGTGTAGGCTCTTTTGGTTTTGGTTTCTCTGTGTTCTGTTCCTAGTGATGATTATTATGTAATTATGACAGGTTTTTATTTGTAGCACCCTCTATTGGCAGATTTTGACTTTATTTGGTGTGCATCTTCAGAATATCCTGTTGTCTATAGCTGAATCCGAAATCGCCCCTAAACCATCACTCATTCACTATTCCCTATTAGTCCACTAATACGGTTCACTTGAAGGAGCGGATGAAAACGAGTGAGTGAATTCGGACAGCTGTTGAGCGTGCATCGGATGTACAATCGTTAATGCAGTGCAATGTGGGATTGAAAGAGTGCACTCAATAACGTCCACTATGGTTCCGGACACCACTACAAATGGCTATCCAGGTTGGATATAAACTTTGCTGGACAGTGGGTCTCCAGGACTGCGTTCCAGTCCAAAATTGTCATGCCCTTCACTCGCTAACTTCCCTCCGTCTCGTTCACTCGGATGTACGTCATTGCTACTGGCGGAAACTGCAATGGGCTGAATTGGAACGTCCTAAGCCCTTGATCACTTGTAATCAGCTATTGAGTTGATTTATTATTTACATTTTTTTTCCTTTAAGAATTTGTTTAATGCAGCATCCAAATGTTTATAGGTGTGTTTGGGTTGTTTTAAATTAAAAAAAGTATAATTAATATATCATAGAGTTGTCTGTTGTGGTGGTGATTAGACGAGATATGTGGTGACGTCACAATCGTACTGCATTGTGGGACATATAGGTGCCAGAAGTGTACATTTGAAGTAGACTCGCTCCCTCGGTCAAAATCGAGGGAACGAGGGTCTGTCCATATAAACTTCCCTCGTCCACTTCACGAAGTGGAACGCACTTCAAAATGGCGGCAGGGATTCCCCCGAGGGGAAGTGCTTAGGGAAGTTCGCAAGTGCATGTCTAAAAGTGGACTGGAACGCAGCCCAGGAGCAGGGTTGAAGATGTCTGCTTTAGGGCAGAAAATTAACAATTGGCAAAAACAGCATAAGTACAATGCGGTTCCTGCACCTTTGGTCCCTGGACCCCTAAAAAAAAGAAATTGCTGTGGACTAACCTGGGGCAATAGTCTCAGGGTTGAGTGTATTGTGTGCCTGGTCAACTCCAAGACAATTTTCATGACTTAAAATGTTTGTCATTTCAGCACTTGGACCCAGAGAAATGGCATCAAGCTGAGAAAAGAAAAACGGAATGGTCACTACAATGAGAATTTGTGGTTATTTGAATTGTATATAACCACACACAGACCTTCTGTGCTTTTGGACCACGGACTCTGTGTTCTATGTAACAAATGACACTTACGCTGTGCTGTGTGTTGGCTTCATTCTGAATACTTTCAAAGGTGTATTTCTCTGAGCGCTTCTGACGCATCTTAAAGAGACGGGAGCCCCTGTTTGATGCTAAGGAAAGTTCCTCCAACATGATTTCCTTTGGTGCGCTAACTTTCCTTCCTAGATCCATCTCTGCTTCTGTGGAAAAGTGTAAAAACTAAGTAAGTTTACAATATATACGTCAACACAATTTCATTTTAAAAATAGGCAGTATTGGCCTAATGGTTAGAAAGTCAGACTGGTAACCCGAAGGTTGTGGGATCGATTCTCAATACCGCCAGGAAATGACTGAGGTGCCCTTGAGCAAGGCACCAAACCCCCAATCGCTCCCCGGGTGCAACAGCAAAATGGCTGCCACACTGTGTGTGTGACCACGTTTGCAGTGTGTCTGTTCACTACTCTCTACTCCTAATGTGTGTGAACTAACTTGGATGGGTTAAATGCAGAGGACAAATACAGAGTATGGGTTACCCTACCTGACCATCACATGTATTTTAAATGAAGTAATCAGTTGTGCAGCCATAAGCCCTATTCGGACGGGATTAGTTTTACAATGGTAATGTAATTTTACCACAGGACGTCTGTAATAATAATGGCCAATTCGCACAGGATAAGAAATCTCAGTAAAACTAGCAGATGTGTGAGGGGTAACTCGATTTACGCACCTCCGTCACCTCCCTGTCGTCATGTGTGTATTACGTTGCTTTCTGATATCACGTGTGCAAACACAGCCTATATTTATATACATAAAACAGTTTGGTCCGGTCGAACAATGTATTAATTAAATTCAGATTGGATTATGTTGGTAATTGGCACTTACCTTACGCTAAAAGAAGTTTCTCTAAAAAGTGCTTTCGACCTTCTTTTTGATATGAAAGGTATGTGGAAAAAACTTGAATTTTGCCACAGAACGCAACTGAAGGCTTTTTCAAACGCCTTCATACATGAAAAACCACAGAAAACTACTTTTAAACAGGAAATGACTGAATATTTACGTACATATTTACAGCGGGTCTATTCGCACGGGAGTATTACCTGAGGTAATTTTTCCGGACCTTTTTACAGAAGGTAAAAGTCGCCGTAATCTTTACTGACATTGTCCGTAATGATTACTGAGATGGTCTGGTAATAATTACTTTACCCCACCTCTCCATGTTAAACTAATCCCGTCCTAATAGGGCTATACATTCTCAACCAGGGCTGTCAAAATCAGGGCCCGTTTACACGACACAATTTTTAAATAAAAACAGAAAACTTTTTATGCGTTTTGGCCGTTTTTAGTACATTGTTGTTGTGAAAACGTACCCTCACTTCCTAGAGGGCCACAGCCCTGCAGAGTTTGGCTTCAACCTTAATCAAATGCACCTCATCCAGCTAATCAAGTCCTTCAGGCATGTTTGGAAACTACAGGTATGCGTATTGAAGCAGGGTTGGAACTAAACTCTGTAGGACCGTGGACCTCCAGGAACTGAGTTTGACACCCCTGTCTAAACTGTGATGCTGCAGTGTTCCTGATAACTGATCAACAATTCAATTTAGTTGTCAGTTGCCTTTAGCAGAGGCCCAGATTGAGTTATTGAAGGCTGTAATGCAGGTCACTCGGGGGCTCTTACAGGCATATCAAAGGATGAAAATTTATCCTACTGGTATGTTCTTACAGCTGTCAAGCATCATCTTGCCGTCAGCCACTGGCCGATCAGTTGTCCGCTCCCCGAAATAGAGTTTCAAACAGACAACTACAAAAGGATTAGTTGCTCTCGGTAGTTATACATCTCTACGGATTAGTATTTTTAGCTGTCCAGGGTGTGGTTAATCTAATCACTATACAAATGTGATTACACAAATCTTAACAAGTATTTTAATGTAACATAGTGACATGATGTGAAGGCTGAGTATGGGAATCCATTCTCAGAATATGTCCTCAGCACTTAACCCATCCAAGTTAGTGCAAACACATTAGAAGCAGCGAGTAGTGAACACACACACACACACACACACACACACACACACACACACACACACACACACACACACACACACACACACACACACACACACACACACACACACACACACACACACACACACACAACGTTTACTTAGCTATCTAAATGGGGACATTGTATAGACATAATTGTTTTTATACTGTACAAACTGTATATTCTATCCCCTAACTCTAACCCTACCCCTAAACCCACCCATCACACAAAACTTTCAGTTTTGCATTAGCTTGTTTGGGTTTACAGTATGTTTATATTACTAGGTTTATATTACTGTAACTTGAAAGCCTTTAAAAAAAAGAAAATCAAGTCCTAAATTATTTTATTCAGTGAGGATGCAACAATTAAAAGTGCAAGTAATTACTTTTAGTATGTTATAAAATATTTTTATTTTAAATAAATGCTGTTCTTTTGAACTTTCTATTTACCAAAGAACCATGAATAAAAGTATCACAGTTTCCACAAAGATATATTAGTGTTGCATCACAGGAATAATTTACATTTAAAATGTGTTCAAATAAGTGCAGCTTTAATAAGCACAATAGATTTTCTAAATACATTTTAGCATGTATATATACGTGTGTGTGTGTGTGTGTGTGTGTGTGTGTGTGTGTGTGTGTATGTATGTATGTATGTATGTATATATATATATATATATATATACACACACTATACTATACCACACACACACAGAGGTTAGTAATAAATCAATGGTAGTACCATCAGTGGCATGGATCTCTCTACAAATAGCAGCCGCCTGCATTTTCCTCTCCTGTGTTGACATCAGAGTATGCTGAGACATGCTGTCTGTGGAAAACAAAGTTAGGGAATGTGAATCTACAACATTTTGCCCCTTGCAATCTCAAACATTTTCAACCACAACAAACAAACAAACAAACACATAATGACATTCATAGTCCAGTGGGTGACATTTATTACACCTGCTGAACGGCTGACACTAGCACATCCCTTTAAATAACCCAGAGCAACTAAACATGACGTCTGAGCGAAGGCATTGCTCCCTGTGTAGTTCTGCAGGGGACTGTGAATCGATATGCCTGATATAGACCCAACTCGACAGAACATTGCACCCAAAGGTTGTGATGTCACACCATGCGGGATTACCAGGGGAAAGGTGGTAGTTTGTGTCCACATCCATTATTGTGCTGTTACATGCTATTCGCTAACCATGTTACTGTAATGTCTGATGGAAAGCTTCTCTAACATGGCTGAATTTGTGTTGTTAACGTTGACTAAAACTATTAAAAAATAATTTATTTGAATAATTGAAACAAAAAGCTGATATAAAATTAGATTAAAAACTTAAACGAAAATTTGAATTGTTGCCATGTACATACCATGTACCATACTAAAGAATGGTACTATGGTTCATGCCTAAAACATATGTAAAAAAGAAAATGCAATATTTTGAAATGATGTGTATATTGTATGTGCACAAGTGTACTTTTAATCTTAAAATTATATTTAAAAAAATGTACTTGCAGATAATATAATTATGACATAAAAGGTCACTTAAAGAGAGTACACTAAGTGCATTTTAAGTCATTATGTTTTAACTATCTTTAAAAGTACACTTATTTTGATTGGTTGACTAACGTACTAAAGCACATGTAATGTACTTGATTATAATTTGAACTGTAGTTTTTGTTTATTATTACGTTTAAAGTTAATACATTTTAATTGCAATTGCAAATATAGGCCTATGTACATATAAAAAAAAAAATAAACAGAAAGTGTACTTCTTTTTCACAAGGGACCATGCAATATCCCCCCCCCCCCCCCCCCCCCCCCCCCCCCACTAGGTAGAGTATACTGCACCTTGACCTTAGTATTTAGTCTAAGGCATTTTAGTTCATTCTCTCAATGTTTTATTTGCTAAATACACAAACTACATCAATGTAAAACCAACAGCATGCACATATCATAAATGACCAGAATAATCAGTTCAGGCTAATGCAGTTCAGCCCCATATGCAGTCTATAAGGGCCAGTGACGACTGCGACCTTACCGTACTGCTTTGAGACATATAATATATCATTATATGTTGATGATGGCAGTCAGAAAAGTTGCCAGAACTTTTTAACACACTGTACACACAACCCACACATCCCTGCTGCATAAGCACCTGAGGCAGGGGCTCCTTACCTGCGATGTGCCAGGTTGTGTCAGTATCCTTTAACAGAGGTAAGTGGGGTCAGTCTGGATCACTGCAACCTGTGCTTGTTCCCACTCTGACCAGGACTGAGGGACTCTGGTGGAGCGGACTACAGGGGAGAGGGGTGTCAGAGGGAGGGCCAGCTGTTAGTCTGTCCGTTTGAACTAGCACGCGGTTATTAATAGAGCTGATCACACACAAACAGACATACGTTAACACTTTTGAGTGTAATGGACACAGCAGGTGTCTGCTCAGGTTATGACTTCACTGTGTTTGTACAGTTCATTCATTAGCGGGACATTCTTGAGTTTCAGTTCCAAGTTTTGGTTAACATGGTCAATGGCCTAGTTTCTATGATTTGGAGCAAAGATTAAAAACACCCGTAGCAGATTCATAACAACACATTTTATAGAATTTAATAGGTATCATTTATTTTAAGGTGACGTATACATTACTGCATGTACTTAGTAATAACAGTAAATTATGCATAATTACAAGTAACTAAACCAAAACAGTAACTCTATGGTAAGTACATGTAGTTAATTAATATTACTCAGTATTTATTTGAGTAAGTACAATGTACTGTAACTACATCTTAAAATAAAGCGTAACCATTTAATACTCCATATTTTGTTAGTAAAATTAGATTTGTTATATATATATATATATATATATATGTATATATGTATATGTATATATATATGTAGTTACAGTTCATATAATGTTATACAGTAAATACCCTTGTGAAAAAATCTTAAACTTAAGTATACTTTCAAAAGAGTACTTATTATGGAAATAATAATGTTTTCAGGCACTTAAGTGCATTATAATTGCAATTAAATAAAAATGCATTACAATTTATATTAAATACAGTTAGCATTTAACAACTTTATATGTTATTTCATAAATTCTTATTTCATAAATACTTCTAATGTCTTTATAATGTGTACTGCCGAATTTATAAACATTTATGGTAAACTAAAATGCACTTTATTATATTTTCTATTGAAACTTGTATGTAATATTTTTATTTCACATAATGATGAAGCTTTCAATTTAGTACAATTAAAACTTATTAACTTCACATGTAATATTGAATAGCACACTACAGTTTATATTATAATCAAGCATATGTTAATCAACACATAAAAATGAGTGTACTTTAAAGCACAACGAAAGATTATTAAAACATGATGCAAAATGCACTTTAAAGTAAAACTTGTAAGTTGACATTACAAAGTGCACTAAGAAACTGTCAGGTTTGCACAAACGAAGCAGACAAGATGGTAAGTTTGATATTTTAATAGCAGAATGGATCAGACACAGCGTGAAAGGTGAGTAAACAGGAAGTAGATAATCGTATGAAGCTTAACTGAATGATAACCAAGTCTCTCTCTCTCTCTTGCAGATGCAGATGATGACGATACTCTGAAGACGGACTGAAGACAGGCTGATGAAGATCGGAACCAACGGTAAGTATGCAGGTAAGTGATGTAGAGAGTCTGTGTGTCATGAATAGACGAGATCAGACCATGGCTGAATGGTGAATGCAGGTAGATATAGGTGGGTGATGATGGGATCCAGGTGACGGTGATTAGTAATCCGGTGATAATGTACGGGTGAATGACTGAGTAGGCGGAGAGAGGGAACAAGTAGGAGGAGATGGTGATGTAATCCTGACAGTACCCCCCCGTCCCGAGGCGGCTCTTGACGTCTGGGAAGAAGAGGGATGCTGCCGGCGGCGACGTCGACCACGACCCCTGGGAGCTGGACGGTCAGGATGGTCGATATGGAACTGGGAGAGTAGAGCGGGATCTAGGATATCACAAAGTACCCAGGACCGCTCTTCTGGTCCGTAATCCTCCCAGTCCACCAGGTACTCCAGACGGGGACCTCGCGGCCGGGAGTCCATGATGGATCGGACTCTATAGATGGGCTCTTCTTCCACAGGAACGGGAGGAGGAGGTACGTCATCCGAGGTGGAATCTGTGGGAACAGGAGAGACCGGGTCAATGAAGGGTTTGAGGAGAGAGACATGGAAAGAAGGAGAGATCCGGTACTGAGGTGGAAGGTTAAGCCTGTAGGTTACTTCGTTCAACTGCCTCTGGATGGTGAATGGTCCAATGAATCGAGGACTCAGCTTACGGCAAGGCAGGCGGAGGCGAATGTCCCGCGTCGATAACCACACCTTCTGACCAGGTTGATATTGAGGGGAATTGGCTCGCCGACAGTCCGCTTGATCCTTGTGCCTCCGCACTGCCTGTTGTAGATGCACATGAGCTGAGTCCCATACCCCCTCGCTCTGATGGAACCAGAAGTCGACAGCTGGAACCTCCGAGGGCTCACCCGACCAAGGGAAGAGTGGTGGTTGGTATCCGAGAATGCACTGAAAGGGGGTGAGCCCGGTGGTACTCTGTGTGAGGGAATTCTGGGCGTATTCTTCCCAGGGGAGGTATCGGCTCCAGCTGTCTTGGTACTGGTGGCAATAGGTCCGCAGGTAACATCCAATCTCCTGAATCTTCCGCTCAGTCTGGCCGTTGGTCTGTGGATGGTATCCTGAAGATAAACTGACAGTGACCCCGAGAAGCTTGAAGGCGGCGTGCCACACCCGGGAGATAAATTGGGGTCCCCTGTCCGAGACAATGTCTTCGGGAATGCCGAAATTTCTGAATACATGATGAAATAGTGCTTCTGCCGTTTCTAATGCCGTGGGAAGACCAGGTAAGGGTATCAGTTTGCAACCCTTGGAAAATCTATCCACCACGACGAGAACACAGGTAAATCCCTCAGATCTAGGAAGGTCGGTCATGAAATCTACTCCGATGTGAGACCAAGGACGTCTGGGTAGAGGTAGTGGGACGAGTTTACCCTCAGGGAGCTTTCTGGGAGTGTTGGTGATGCCACAGACTGAGCAGCCGCGGACGAACCTGGAAACATCTTCGGAGATGGACGGCCACCAGTACCGTTGACTGAGAAGCGAGAGGGTACGCTTGCTACCTGGATGTCCAGAGCCCGGAACAGTGTGAGCTGAGTCCAGAAGGGGAGTGCGGAGATGTTGAGGCATGAACGTACGCCCTTCTGGACCTCCCAGCGGAGCAGGTTGGCGAGTGTTTTCCTGAGAAATCTGCTGGTCGATGTCCCAAAGAATAGGACTGAGGATCACGGCTGGAGGGAGGATGGGTTCAGAACTGAGATCCTCAGAAGATGAATGATGGAGTCGAGAAAGTGCGTCTGCCTTGCAATTCTTACTTCCTGGTTGGTAAGTAACAACGAAGTCGAATCGAGTGAAGAAGAGTGCCCAGCGGGCCTGGCGAGGATTCAATCTTTTTGCCTCCCGTAGATATTCCAAGCGACGAAGATCTGTAATTACTTCGAACTGATGATTTGCTCCCTCCAGCCAATGCCTCCACTCTTCCAGTGCAAGTTTTATGGCCAACAGTTCCCGGTTGCCAGTGTCATAGTTTCGCTCTGCCGGGGTCAGCTTCTTGGAAAAGGCACATGGATGGAATCTGGGAGGCTCACCCTGCCACTGTGACAGCACTGCTCCAACCCCGGAGGAAGAGGCATCCACCTCAACGACAAATGGAAGATCTGGGTTGGGATGAACGAGGATTGGAGCAGTCGTGAAGGCTTCTTTGAGGCGATGGAAAGCCTGGAGGGCATTGGGAGTCAAGGACATAGACTTGGGCTGGCCTTTTAATGAAGAGGTGAGAGGAGCACTGATGAGACTGTAGTTCTTGATGAATCTTCTGTAGAAATTGGCAAAACCGAGGAATCTTTGGAGTTCTTTGATAGATGTGGGTAATGGCCAGTCTTGAATTGTCTCCACCTTCCTCTGGTCCATCTGGATACCGTGCTGGTCAATGATGTAACCCAGAAATTGAACAGAGGTGTTATGGAACTCACACTTCTCCAGTTTCAGGTACAGCTGGTGTTCTCTCAGTTTCTCTAGTACTTGGATGACATGACGATGGTGCTCCGCAAGTGAAAATGAGTAGATGAGAATATCGTCAATGTAGACAATCACAAAATGTTTGAGGTACTCTCAGAACACTTCGTTCATGTACCCCTGGAAGACCGCTGGAGCGTTAGACAGCCCGAAGGGCATAACCTGATATTCATAGTGGCCAGAGGGGGTAACGAACGCCGTCTTCCACTCCTCTCCATTCCTTATACGGATCAAGTTGTAAGCGATCCGAAGGTCCAGTTTGGAAAATATACGAGCCCCACGGACCTGTTCCAAGGCAGCTGGGACCAGAGGAAGGGGATAGCTGTATTTGACGGTTTGAGAGTTGAGATGGCGGTAATCGATGCACGGCCTCAAGCCTCCGTCCTTCTTACCCACAAAGAAGAAACTTGAAGCGGCAGGGGAGGTTGATGTGCGGATGAACTGTTGTTGCAATGCCTCCTCCACATACTCCTCCATGGCCTTCTGCTCCGGGATGGACAGAGGATAAACACGGCCTTTTGGTAGAGTGGCTCCAGGTAGCAAGTCGATAGCGCACTCCCATGGCCGATGAGGTGGTAATTTGGTTGCCAGCTTCTTGCTGAACACATCCTGGAACGCCTGGTACTCCACTGGAATCTCCACTTGATGATGTACTTCAGGGCTTTCAACCGAGGTTGAACAGACAGGAATTTTGGACCTTTTATTTGACGTCGATGATGATGAGGAAGAGGTCTTCTTGATGGAAGATAGACAGGACAGATGACAGGTCTCTCCCCAGCGCAGGATTTCGCCAGATTTCCAGTGGAGTGTTGGCTGATGTTGGACCAACCAGGGACGTCCCAAGATGAGCTCAGCGGTGGACTCCTCCAGCACCATAAAATAGATTTCTTCTGAATGCAGACAGCCAACACGCAGCGTCAGAGTGGGTGAATAGTGACGAATTCGACTTCGACCCAGCGGTTTTCCCTGGATAGTATGTACCTGGAGGTCTTGAGTGCTGCGACGTTTGCGGATGTTCAATTTTTGGAGAAGCTGGGTGGAAATGAAGTTCCCCGCTGAACCGGAGTCGATGAGGGCTTGCGCTGAGACACAAATACTGGAGGTTAGAAGATACACAGTGGTGCGGTTTAAGGCTTCGATTTTGGGTGAGACTTGAATGGTGCTTACTGCTGGGCGAGGAGGTCGAACAGGACAAGTACTGAGAAGAAGTTTATCAGATGCACAATAGAGACAGAGATTATGGAGGATTCGACGCTGATGCTCCGAAGCTGGAAGGTGGAAGGTGGGAGGAGCCGATCTCCATAGGCTCTGGTGCTGGAGGAGCGATTGATGGAACCGTGGGCGGAGGACATACAGTGGGCACCGGAGAATCACAGGCTGACAGTCTTTGTGAAACTCGAATGGTTTTCTGAATTAATTTCTCAATTCCCAGGCTGTCGTCGTAAACCACCATCAACTGGCGAATATTAGGATTTAACCCGTGACGAAAAGCTGTGATCAGCGCTGCCTCATTCCAACCACTGGATGCCGCTAAGGTGCGGAATTGTAAGGTATAAGTACTCACGGAGGATTGTCCTTGACGAAGGTTGTAAAGTTGATCATGCACTGAAAGGTTGGTGGCCCCTTGACCGAAGACTTCTTTAAAGTGTTGAATGAAGCCGGTGAGGGATTTGATGACATCAGAATTCGAATTCCACAATGATTGAATCTTCAATTTCCTTGTTCGAATATTTCGCCATGTGCGCTCAAAGGACTCTGGAGGAGGAGGGGACCATGGTAGACGGCGGTCAGCAGAAAGGCAAGCCTTCACCGCTGGTCCCGAAACGGAGGAGAGGAAGGAAGAACCCCTCCGTGACTGTTCCGGTGGTCCCAGTTCCGGTGGTCCCGAGTCCAGTGGTCCCCGTCCTGGTGGTCCCGAAACGGAGGAGAAGGAAGACTTCCTCCATGCCTGTTCCGGTGGTCCCGAGTCCGGTGGTCCCAGTTCCGGTGATCCCGAGTCCGGTGGTCCCAGTCTCGGAGGTCCCCGTGCAGTCTGAGGTAGACAGAGCAGCTGAGACTCTGTTGAATTACTTTGAAAGACTATACAAGATCCTAGAGTTTCCCAGAACTGTTCACGTCACGTCTGCTGAGCCTGTGTCTCCGGACAGGATGGCCGCCGCTGAGCCTGTGTCTTCGGACAAGATGGCCGCTGCCGAGCCGGATCCAGTGTCTGCGGACAAGATGGTTGCCACCGAGCCTGTTCACGTCACGTCTGCCGAGCCGGTGGTGCCAGTTCCAGTGCCTGAGCCGTTGGTGGCAGTTCCAGTGCCTGAGCCTGAGCCGGTGGTGCCAGTTCCAGTGCCCGAGCCGGTGGTGCCAGTTCCAGTGCCCGAGCCGGTGATGCCAGTTCCAGTGCCTGAGCCGTTGGTGCCAGTTCCAGTTCCTGAGCCTGAGCCGGTGGTGCCAGTTCCAGTGCCTGAGCCGGTGGTGCCAGTTCCAGTGCCTGAGCCTGAGCCGGTGGTGCCAGTTCCAGTGCCTGAGCCGGTGGTGTCTGTTCCAGTTCCTGAGCCGGTATCTGTCCCTGTGCCGTGGCCGCCCGAGGGGTCTGAGCCGCCCTGGTTTTCTGCCAGGAGTCCGTACCGTCCCTCCCTCCCCTTTCTGTGTATTTGTTTTGATCTGTTTATTTTGTCTGATCTTTGGTCTTGTACGTTTGTTCTTGTCTTGTTTGGTGTCCCTCCTTGGGAACGCCAGGTGGCGTTCCTTTGAGGGGGGGTAGTGTCACAGTTCTGTCACCCTTGTTCTGGGTTTTCTCTTGGTTTGTGACAGAGCTGTGACACTCCCGGTTTGTCATGTGTTTGTGTTGTTTGGTCTGTTGTGAGCACATGGCTGTCATGTTATTTCCTTGTGCCATGTGCTCTCCTGTCTATTGTCTAGCCCCTCCCATCTTGTTATCTGATTATTGGTTAATTTGTTCCACCTGCCCTTCTCGTTACCCTCCTTTGTTTGTTCCCCTATTTAGCCTCCCTGTGTTTGTAGTCCTGTGCTGGTTCGTTTGCTTGTTCCTGGTGTTTCCTTCCCGTTTTGCAATCTGAGTTTTTGAGTTTGTACCTTGTCTGCCGGTTAATAAATTTCCTCTGCATTTGAATCCTCGTCTCACATTCATCCATCCCATGACAATAACTGGTATGGCCGACGCTGACTGTAGTTTACATGTTTCCTCCAGTGTATATCCTAAATAGCAGATTAATTGCAGAACTATTTTGAACACGGTTCAGTCTTCAATGTCAGCTGCCACATAGTTTGGTTGTATGACAAGTACAAGCTCGGGAGTCGAGCCAGGCCTCCCAAGACATTATATAACTAGACAGCAACTTGTTACAGACTATTGGGCTGAAAGCGACTCTCCCTAAGGCTATGCAGCAAACTTTTTCCCTCCAAAAAACTCCACAAAGATTTAAAAAAACAACTATATGCAGAGAGATTTCTACACATGTTACTTTAATAGAAGTGCAAGCATGGTTTTATGTCAGTCACATACAAAAAGTGGAGCTGTAGAGAGTAAATCACACAAGCTACTTAATACTGAGCTATACTTGGGCAAAACAGTATAAAGCGAGCTGCTTGCTCCACTCTGTGTCAGATGATGCACTTGACAATTCAACAAATATCCAAACATATTTTTGTATCTTGACAAAAACAGGTCAAATTTTAGCTTTCTGATATCCTTCTCATAGAAACATTCAGTCATTGAATAAAGAAATACAAGCATGAACAACTCAGTACAAATGAGTATTGTGTATTTTTAAGTGGATTGAGAGCATGCATTGTCACATATGAGAACCCACAGACATTCACAGCAAAATACATTTAAGGAATGATCATTAAATTAGTTTTTTTCTTCTTCCATTTATCAGCAAATAGTAGTGAATTTGTTTAAGTGAATCTGAGTCTGGGGCAACAGGGCATGTGGTAAAGGGTCAGACCGGGTCACTGAAGAGTGATTTAATCTTTTCTAGTGAAGCTTATGTAACAAGACTTACTAATTCAACAGTTTCTGCCTAATAGCTTTGTAGCACAGTCACAAACAAAATGATTTTCTTTCTTTCTCTAATTTTATGACTATGATTCTAGCTGTCATCACAACTGAAGCATCCTATTACTGAATTATTTTAATGCAGTAATTTAAAAAGTGCGACTAATTAAATACGGACAGTGCTGAATGTGTCTCACGCTAGCATTTACATATTATGAAGACTTATTATGTTTTATTTCTTTAGCATGTATCATTATCATGCATGTATCACTTTAATCCATTCATTAGTTCAAAACTTGTGAAAAAGAAGTGAACTTTTGTGAACTGAATGTGCACATTTAGTGTGTTTTAAATCTTAAAAGTATATTTTTAAAAAACTGTAAACTGTAAAATGAAAATTAGCCCATGATTTACTCACCCTCAAGCCATCCTATGTGTATATGACTTTGATGAATACAATCGGAGTTACATTAAAAAATGTTCTGGCTCTTCCGAGCTTTATAATGGCAGTGGATTGAAACCATCAGGTTGAAGCTCGAAAAAGTGCGTCCATCCATCATAAACGAACTTCACACGGCTCCAGGCGGTTAATAAAGCCCTTCTGAAGCAAAGCGATGAGTTTGTGTAAGAAAAATATTCATATTTAACACGTTACAAAGTAAAATTCTAGCTTCCAGCCAAACGCAGTCTACTTACGCCTAATGCGCAATTTACGCAACTTGTGACGTCGGAAGTAGCGTAGTGCGTCAATGGCGTAGCGTAAATATCAGCACTACGTCGCATTACTCGCATTAACCCCCGAAAAGTTCGTGTGAAGTTCATTTCATGAAGACTTTTTTTTTTTATATAACTCCGATTGTATTCGTCTGAAAGAAGAAAGTCATATACACCTAGGATGGCTTGAGGGTGAGTAAACCATGGGCTAATTTTCATTTGAGAGTGAACTAATCTTTTAATGAAATAAAAGGCCACTTAAGGTATAGTTCACCCCAAAATTAAAATTCTGTCATTGATTAGCCTACTCACCCTCATTTCGTTGCAAACACGCAAGACTTTTGTTTATCTTTGGAACACAAATTAGATTTTGATGAAATCTGAGAGTTTTCTGTCCCTCCATTGACAGCTACACAACTACCACTTTGATACTTCAAAAAGTTCATAAAGAGATTGTAAAACTAATACATATGAATTGAGCGGTTTAGTCCAAATTTTCTGAAGAGACACGATCTGATTCAATCTGTTCATCATATAAAAGTGATCGAGTTTCTTCAGATAATCTTGACTAAACGGCTCAATTAATATGGATAATATTAATAAGAAAAATATTAATATTTAAAACTTTATAAAGTTTTATCAAAAAGGTCTTAATTTGTCTTCCAAGGATGAACGGAAGTCTTACGGGTTTGGAACTAGTGAGGGTGAGTAATTAATAACAAAATTTTAATTTTTAAGTGAACTATCCCTTTGTGTCCTTAAAAGAGTGCACTTTCATGTCTACTTAAGTGGTCAAAAACACTCTAAAGTTAAGCTAATTACATTTAATAGAAATTTTAACTATAATACATTTTAATTAAATTGCAATCAACTTGCAGTTAGGTGCACTTAAGTAGATATTTTTTAAAGTATATTATTTCCTTTTTTAAGTATGCTAAAGTGTACTTATTTTTCACAAGGGATGCACATTCACTGCTCAAAATTAGATTAGATTATTGTATTGTAAGTGTGAGTTTTTAAAAGCCAGTTGTAACACTCAAACTAAAAAATAATCTTTATAAACTATATCAACTTATAGTTCCGCCTTCTGACTTTCACCGACCCTCATTCTGCAACATCAACTTCTCTGACTTTCAGTATCTTTTTGTTCAATAGTAGCCTTAAGAATTTTACTTTTCTCACTTTCAAAACACCCCCCTATTTGATTTGACTTTCGCGACCTGCATAAAAAGGGTTTCCCGGCTCTCCTTTTAACTTCTCCAAGAACTGCTATCTTTGGCTTTATAGAGTCTCAGTCGATGAGGCCCCATTTTCTTTGGATTACCCTGTGAAGCCCCAAGGTTAGCTTCTGTCATTGACCTTTGGGGTTGACACTGTCTAAAGGGTGACCCATACGGGACGGGACCAGCTGGTGCTGACGCTGTGCTCTTGGTTGGGGACAGAAAAGTCAGAGGTGATGGACTCAAACTGTCTTTTTGGTTTTTTGGTAGAGGCTCATATGCAACCTTTGCCTTCCACTCGGCCGGGGGCTCGGGTAAGAGCTTAGTCTGAGCGGCATAGCGCAGGTTGGAGGCAATAGACTGTTGAATGTCCAGATATGTAAAAGCTTCATCCACGAGCCCCAATGGGTGGCGTGAGGCAGCTTCCCACGGGCTGGGCGGCTTGTGAACCCTGTCTTGCCGGGCAGTCTGTGGCTGAACAGAAGAGGGTTGTGATGCAGGTCTGGGTGATGGAGAAAAGGAAACCGACCTTGGACTGAGACCTGCTGCTGAAAGTCTAACAGGTGGTGACAAGGATGAGCTCCTAAGCCCCTGAAATGAGCAAACAAATACGTTTAAAACAGTGTTCATGGGAATAAACAATCGTAGTTGCAGATTCATATCAATAGTAAAGACAGATAAAAAAAATGGGGGGGGGGTCACTGATATTACACAGAAAAAACATTGGGGTAGGACTACACCAACAATTACTACACACAAGTAATTTTCACTAGTACATTTTATAATTTTACAATTAATTAAGAAGCAGAAAGTAACACTGAATTAAATGTGAAATTTGGAAGTAGAAGGACTGAAATAGTATTTTCTTGTAAATCATATTCCAATAATCTTTGTTTTATTTACAACTTTGAAAAATCTTTGTACATATCCACATACAAAGACAATTTTCCACCAGGTTTCCACATTGAGTGAACAGATAATTAAGCTTAACCAGAAAGACTGTGCTGCCACCGTCTGGTTATGATATGAACGTGCAGGGCTCTAATTACTACAATCACTTGAAAATCCAACTCTGCAGGATGAATAAAATTAGCATAAAAAACCTATCTATCAAGGCTTATTTGCTTTAAAAACAACAACAAAGGACAGTAGGTTATGAGCTAGTCATGAAGACATGGGATTATATTAATGATAACATAAATTTTAGTGAGTTTGTAGTATGACAAATGCTGTTGCTAAAATCTACAGAGCCCCTAAATGGACATGGTGGTGAAAAAAAAAAAAATAGATAGGAAAATGCTTTTGCGTTCTTTTGCAAATGTTTTGCGTTCCCCCGTGAAACTTTTCGTTTGCTCACAAAACGAAAACTATATTTTTTAGTATTGAAATATATATTTTTCCTCCCATCCCATATTTTTTTCCACCGCCACGTCCCTTTAGGAACTCCATACTGTAGAGGTTCCATAATACGGATATAGGGGGGAAAATTACTTGTCAATGATTTTGCATTTTTTTGCGTTCCCCAGAGAAACTTTGCGTTCACTCGCAAAATGTTTACATTCCCCCGAGAAACTTTGCGTTTGCTCCACCATGAGGTATCAAGGTCTTGGAAGCAGCCCTTTTCGGCGTGCATTACTAATTCCACTGCCGCTGACTTCGCCACTGTTTCCAAGATGGCGGAGCAAGGTTACGTGGTGATGTCGATCTACAAGAGGCTCTTGCGGCCAACATCGCGCCGACTTCGGCTCCGACTTGAAAGTAACGGCCCCTGCTGCCATCCAAGCCGTGTTAATATTACTTATGCTTTAGTCGGAAAATCTGACATGGCCGCTGGATAGGCGGCAGCCACTCTCCAAGCTTATAGAGCAGACTTGCATAAGGAGCTGGACGAGGGAGAGGGCCTGACTCCAGAGGCTGTTAAGGAGCTCAGATGGGCTACTGACTTGGCGCTGAGAGCTACCAAGCATACTGCCTGGACAATAGACAGGTCCCTCATCGTGGCCTCCTGGCTCCAGTTTTAACCATCCCACCGCAGATTGCGCCTCAGGCGGTTTTAGGCTGAGCCCTCTTGACAAGCAATGCCTCAGACACTCCATGCATCCCAGCCTTCGGAGTTCGGAAAAAAGCCCTAGGGTCATGTGCGCATGGCCTGTTTATGACGGTGCTCAAAGCTCCCACTGTCGATGCCCGATCGGTCGATTGGACCGCTTCCTGTTTTAGAGGTTGCCGTCACTCATGTGCCTCGGGGTCCTATGCAAGGAGATCAGTCTATATTGATAAGATCAAATGTGGTCTCTTCACATTGTCCTTCCTGTTTTCGCAGACGCCAGGGGCTCTCTACGATCAGAAGATGTATTGGTACCTGTGGTTTGGCAGTTTCCAAAAATATAACGGTTAAGGCCCCTGGCGGATAACTTGGCCGTGTGGCAAAGCCTGCACTGATCTAACAGTGGGTATCACATACTGTTTGGCACGGTTACACCATCCAATTTCAGAAAGGCCCACCTCCTTTCAGTGGGATTCTTCCCACGAGAGTGTGTCCCTGGGATGTCTCAGCTTTGAGTCAGGAGATTTTATCACTCTTAGAGAAAGGGGCTATAGAAGAAATACAGAATACAGTGTTCAGTTATTAGAGAGCTGTCTAAGTCAGTTCAGGACGGGACGTCCGGTTCACGTAGGTTTAGAACTCAGGGAATCAAGGTTACATACGTAACCGAGACGTTTCTTTGGGGAACGCAAAACTTTTGCGAGTGAACGCGAAAGCATTGAAATATATTTTTTCCATTGCCATGTCCCTTTAGGGGCTCCGTAAAAATCAAATGTAAAATTATGAATGTATTTATTTTGTAAAATTAATTGAATGTGTTGTTTTAAAAAGGCAGTATTTCTAAAATGTTAAATAAAGAGTAGTTTCAGTGGTTGAATGTTCAATGCCAGTAATGACTGGATTAATGCTGACAAATATATCGGTGTTGCTGTTACACATTTTCATTTAGTCTCTGACTTTGTATAAAAAACATAAATGAATAAGTCTAAAGTGATATAAAAGTGACAGGTGCCATGAGGCAAAGTGCTCTCCTCCTCTGCTTTTAAGTCATGGGACCAGAGATCACATTTCTCCAAATATAGCTCCTGGAGCAGGCCTTGCAGGGCATTCATTCATATCATTTCCACTTTTCCCCAATTATGAAGTATGTCTTACTTAGCTCCTGAAAGTATGATGCAACACAGGTTTAAATTTAGAACAATAGTCACGGCTTGCCTTTAGGTCGTACTTATTTTAGGCTGTCAAATGATTGATTAGAAACGTATCACTTTACTGCAAATAAAACTTTTGAAAGAAGGATTGAATAGGATGTAAATAATAATAGAACATATAATTTCATATACACCTAGAAAAATATATGGATTTATAAAATTACATATCTGAAAGGATCTTATGTTAAATGTAATCTACCTTCATTGTGGGAGAGCAAGGATTGAGGGTTCAATTCTAACTAAATTTATCACGTTCACAAATAAGCTACAGTAAAGTAACTGCTGGTATTAAATAATAAATAAAATGTTTAACTGAATTGAATGATTAAACCTAAGAAATGTTTTATGAACATTATTCCATTAAAATATCTACTGACTTTTAATTCTCGTATTAAAAAAGTATCTGTAATGATTAAAAATGATTGAAGTTAAGTCTTTACTTACCTTATTTAAACTAACCACTACTGAAAGATACTTGAAAAGAATTATGAAAGCAGAGAATAGTGAGGTGCAAAAATAATGCAGATTGGCAAGATGGAAGTGATTGATGCTTCAAAGTGATTCAGAAAAATGGTGCATGCAAAAACAAACAAACAAAACTGAAATAGTGATTTTAATGGCACGGTACATTTTACAAATAGTGTACTATGAAGAAAATATCACACAAAAAAATGAATAGAAGACAGCAAAAAGAACAGAAGACAGCAGTCAAACTAAAAATAAATAGTTTTAGAACTCGTCCACTTCTTATATCTGTTTTATTTGACGTTAGTTGAACTAAAAAAAAGAAAAGGAAAAGAAGCTTAACATAAATTCCTCCCTCAAAAAATAAACAAGAATCTACACAAAGTCTACTTATCTTCATAAAAAGTAAAAATGAATAGCTCTCCAACTATGTACCAGCTGTTAAACATTGAAACAGTGACATTATTCAACCTACTTGATAAAACTCACATACTGAGTACATTCATTTCTTCTTTTATGAAGAAAGTCTAAAACATTAATTACAATTTAGAAATATAACAGTGTTTTTTTCTCAGAAGGTGAGAGATGATTGAACCTCCACCATAATACATTATCTCTCAGTTATACAGTATCTCCTTGCACTGTTAGCCAGAAGTTAATACATTGTTTACTTGCATATTCCAAATATCATTGAACTGTTCCTATATTTATTTCTGTCTGTCTACTGAGGTAAAATATTATCATATACACATATGCTTGTGTGAAAGTTGATACTGCAAATCATTTTATGCATTTTAAATATGATTATAGAATAATTTGTTTTTAAAGGATTGCCAGCAAGCAATAGCGTCATTTCACCGTCTAGGTTAACTAAACCCGATATAGTCCAGTTATGGGTAACTTCTAGTCAAAATAACCTTGAATTTGGTTACATGTCGTTTTTGCCAGAGGAACTTGTGAGATGTATGATATTCCATCATGTAAGCAAAGTCAACTGTGATTAAAAGTTATTTAGTTTCATTTCTTTGACATATTCTATGCACAGCCTTTGCGTCTATTCTTGGGCTATGGTTAGACGTCTATTTCGTTTTTACTGACAGCCCAAATTTTGCCTTGTTTTAGCCTAGACGTCAGGGCTGTGTTTGGACGGCTATTAGACGTCTTTTAAATGTAACATTGCTTGCTGGGTTACATCCTTAAGTTGTATTGCAAATTAGTTACTCAGTAGCCCTCATAACAGACCCTTATGTCTATCTCTCTTTTTTCACCTGCCATAATTTTCCCAACATTAAGCATCCATGTTTCTCTTCTCAAACTCACACTCAACACTGATTCTCTTTGACAAAAATTGTCTAACACATTTAATTAGTTGTTTTTGAGCTGACTAAGTACAAGAGCTTTTTACCTGTAGCAAGACAGGCTATAAAATATCAGTATAAATCAGAGCATTATTCTAACATCATGTGATGTCACTTTGAAATGTCTATGCCCTCTTCTTTGTTACTTATTTGACATATCTTAAACGTAATTTGTAACAAACAATATTTTGGTTTGGAAGTTGGATATGTTCTACAAAAAGTATCTGAATCTTAGCTTAGTTCTTGTTTTTACCTTAGGTCTTAAGGTAAAAACACTAGGAGAAAAAATCACTATATCTATTTTTCAGCAGTGCTTGGCTTCCACACCTGAGCCGCACTCTTCTTGGCTGAAAATTTGGGCTTTGGAGCAGCAGTAATACTGCCTCCTGAAGTGGAGTCAGCCCTGGCTGCTACTGGGAAAGATGGCACAACATAAGAACTAGGGGCTGGTTGGTAGGCCAATGCAGGTCCGGCTTGATATACTGGATTAGGACCTGCCTGATAGGAGGGTGGGGAGGGCTGTTGGTAGGGAGGACTTGGTGCTTGTTGGTAAGGATTTAAAGGAGGTTGTTGGTAAGTTTGTTGGGGGTTGTATTCTTGTTGAAATGGGACTTGATGAGGATGTTGTTGATAAGCATTTTGGACAGGCTGGTAAGTAGCAGGAGGGACTTGGTGGTAAAGGCCATCATGCATAGTTGACTGATCAGCCATTCCATAGGGTTGCTGGGCCTGCTGTGGCATAAAACCATAAGGGGGAGGACCTTGGTTAAATGTCATTTGCTGGTTTTGATTTGGAGCACCTAGTGCTTGGGCTTGAATTTGGGCCTGGGCTTCAGCTGCTTTTTGAGCAGCTAGCTTTTCAGCTGCCTCCTTTTCTGCAGCAAGTTTCTCTGCTGCTGGGCCATAGGTGAAAAGGGAGGATTTCAACTGATAGGGCTGATGTTTCATGACATCAAGAACATGAAGAGGTTTCGGGGCAGGTTTTCCCTTCTCTTTGCTTTTGTTCTTGTTTGTTGTTGAAGAGCTAGAGGGGGGAGGCTGCTTAATAGCACCTGGTGGATATGAGGGTGAATGAATCGGATTATATGCCAAAGGCGGGGGAGCCCGGCAATTTGGTGAATATTTAAAGGAATTTGGCAAAGAAGGAGAAGGTGAAGATGGTCTTGCCTTATTTGACTGCACTGTGGTAGAATCCACAATGTACTTCTCCATTCTGGATTGCCTCTTGGCGAAAAGTTCAGCTCCTTTCCCTCTCAAGGCTGGCATCTCGAAAGCTGAACCGAAACCAGACGTTGACATAGTACTACTTGTTGGAACAGGGGATGGTACCTTTGTCCCAGTGGTATATGAGTTCATTCGTCGTGGAGGAGTGGGCTGAGTGGTCTGAGATGGACTCCAAGGCTTGGTTTGTTGGGGAGGCAACTTCTGGTTTGCAGTTTGGGCTATGTTTCCAACTGAACCTTGCTGGTGTTGGGGTGCCCAAACATTTACAGCTGGTTGAGACTGAGATTGTGGTGGTACCCATTGGCTCACAGGTGGCGGTGATGCCTGCTGTTGAAGTTTCGGTGCCCATGGAGGATGCGCCTGAGGCTGAGTTTGTGCCATTGGCTGAGGCCAGGGAGGCTGAATTTGATTCTGTTTAGGTGTCCAAGAGTTCATTACTTGTTGAGGATGTTGTTGAGAAGCAGGTTCTTGTCCCCACTGTGGATGTGGTTGGGACTGGGCTGGCATTGGTGGCCAAGAATTCATGGGTTGCTGCACTGGTGCTGTGGGCTGAGGTGGTGGTTGAGTCTGTTGAGCCCATGGAGGCTGTGCTTGAACTGGACTCTGTGGTTGAGTCCATGCATTTGCAAATGGCTGTGTTGGCTCTTGCTGTTTAGCCTGAGAGACCCAAGGTGGTTGGGGCTGTGACTGCCTCTGAGGTTGAGCCCAAGAAGGCTGTGGCTGTTGCTGAGGGGGTGATGCCCTATGTGGCATTAACTGAGATACTTGGAACTGTTGTTGTTGGGTCCAGGTTGGCTGTTCCTGAGCTTGATTTTGATCTTGTTGCCAAACATTAACTGGTGGCAGTGCAGCTTCATGGGGCTGAGACCATGGGGCTTGTGGTGTTGACTGATTTGGCCTTGGTACCCAAGAATTCATTTGGGATTGAGGCTGTGGATGATGCTTGGATGGGGGTGAAGTTTGAGGCTGTGTTACCCAAGAAGCCTGGGACTGTGTTTTAGAAGACACTTGCAATTGTACTTCTGAAGAATCCTGAGACTGTATCATCCATTGTGGCTGTGTTTGAGATGGGACTTGCAATTGGACCTCATTTGGACCCCAAGTATTTACTGGAAGCTGCTGATGACCTTGAGTTGGAGCTGGATCCCATGATCTGGCAGACAGATCTGGCTGCGCAACAGGTAGTGCGACAGGATGACCAGAATTAATTTGGAGCTGGGGTTGTTTCTCATTCCAGGTTTCTGGTTGCTGGTTCAGCTCCATCTGAGATTCTGGCTGTTTCCAGGCATTACCTGGAGCAAGCTGTTCAGGACAGTGTTGAATAATTTGGGATTCAGGGGCCAATGTAGGTTCTATTTCAGACATGGTTGGGGCCCCTGTTTCAGGGGCAGGAGCAGCCTCAACCTCTGTGACTGGAGCTTCTGCAGGTACTGGGACACTGTTTGCGGTTTGCTGTGGGATGGGTTGGTCAGTAGTTTCTTGTTGAACTGACCATGGGGGAGAAGCGGGGTTAATGTGAGGTTTAGGAGCTACTGGTGGTGGAATTTTGTGTTTCATCTTAGGAGACTGAAGAAAGTTGCAGGCTTCAGCTCCTAAGCTTAAATAATCTTCTTCTGGGCAAGACTCAAAACCTGCCTTCTTGTCATTCCTGTTGAGGAGATTCAACAGAGCAGGATTAGGTGAAACCTTTGGAGACTCTTTGAAAGTGAACATAGGTTTATTGGCACTCCTCCTGGTATCTTGCAAGATACCAGTCTTGATAGCAGGCACAGATATACGCTCATCACGGGAAGCAATCTGTTCACCTTGTCCCAATGAAAACCCAGATTGCTCTTGATTATCTGCACTTGTGGGGGAGGAAAATGGAGCGGCCACTCTATTTTGAATTGAAAATGGTTTGGCACTTCTGTTTGTGACTGAAGCATGCATTTCGTTCTGCACTTGCTGATCGAACGTGCCATTCATATGATGTGAATACTGTTGCACTTGCTGCTGTTGGAAGTGTTGTTGCTGATTGGCTGATTGGATGTTTTGATACATTTTTTGTTGCTGGTAGTCTTGCTGTTGTTGATACTGTTGTTGCTGTAGCTGGTATTGTAGCTGCTGCTGGTAGTCTTGATACTGCTGCTGCTGTTGCAGCTGCTGTTGTTGATAGTACTGATCTTGGTACTGATGATGTTGTTGCTGTTGCTGCTTTTGAGCTGACATGCTTTGGTGTAGATTTACATCCATGTAATTTTGGGTTTCTTGTGCATTCAAATAAGTGCGTTCCTCCATGTGTTGGTATGTTTGATGTGTCTCAGGCACCTGTATCGCTTCAACAGGGATCCCCTTACGTCTCATCTCTTCATGTTCAGCTACTATGTCATCCATGCGCTGTTTCCGCTGGGCAAACATGAGGGCTCCTTTTCCCTTGGTCTCAGGTAGTGCTTCCATATCCTGCTTGTTGTCAAGCTTGCGCTCTATCTCAAGTAATCCGGTATCCCAATCAAAGCTCACAATGCTTTTCTGAACAGAGGCATTGGTAAAGAAATCGTCATCAATTTCTGTTTCACTTGTGGCTAGAACAGTGAACTCAACAGCGTGCTCCTCCTTGTCGTCTTCGTCGTCCTGATAATCTGGCTCGTCCTCACCAGTACCGTAGCTTACTATTGTATACTTCTTGGCCCTCTGTCTATGCTTCTTAAACATCAACACCCCCTTGTTATTAGCGTTGGGGGCAGGGGCAGACAGCAGGAGAGCAATGCGCTTGCATTTGGACTTGGCCTCTTTCACCTGCTTCTCTGAAAGGCTCTCACTGCGCCGGAGCCCTAAGAATGACACAAAAAGCAGGAGTTAAGGGTATGGGGCGGATGAGGTCATAAAATAGGGATATTGCAAGTGGTTGGTCTTGGTGGCCTAATTCACTGAACATATATGAAGCATATAAATAGCACTGTTATGTGAGCAGCCAACAAGTCATTTCAAATGAGAGGTCTTGAACTGAGAAAATACAAGTGTCAAGTAAGAACCATGTCACTAACCTATTTTTATTTAATGTGAAACCAAATACATAATTGTTTGTTAAAATATACATGGGAATATATGCAATTGAGATTTTGTTGTTTAAAATGAAACAATGCATGACAATGTGTATCAACATGTGTATCAAAATGTATTTTAAGAGAGTTGTGGCTTCTCCGCTAATCAAATGATGAATCCCAGATTTAACGGGTGTTAAATGGAATTTCCTTATCCCCTGACCCACATTATTCCCAATGACCCAATAAATCATTCTCCAAACAGAGATTTGATAACAACCTCACTAATTAACTAAATCTCTGATCCATGTATAACAGCCAGACATTAACATAAGCCATTTACAGCTGTGAATGTGTCTAGAGCACGTTAGTGAGGCTGAGCCAATAGCAGATCCAGCGAAGAAAAAGAGAGAGAGAGTAAAAATAGCCCTGGGGCCGTGTGTGGACTTGCTAGTGCCAGAGTGCTAATACAAGCCCATATGTGTAGCGCCAAAAGCTGTAAAAACCTAAACCCCTGCCCTGTTATAGTCAATATATGTACAAGTTCCGTAAAGACCCATATTCCCACCAGACTATGTCAGTCCATTCAAAATAGGTTTGGCTAAAACATGATACATTTCTGATTCTTGTCTTTCCAATCTCAAGGTGGCGATAGCCATAGATGAGTGCTCCTTCCATTTCAGTGCTGCTAAGATGGCCAATTTTAAAGGATCGGGTGACAGGCCAGAGTTGCACATGTCGATGTCTGTCAAATGGCACTTCTGCAAGCATAATTAGCATGCCCATGTTTTATTCTTAACTTTACTAGTCATGTCACCCTGCAAGCCCCCACCCATCACTACATTGAATCATTGCCATGTTCTTTTTTGTTCTATCTATCTATCTATCTATCTATCTATCTATCTATCTATCTATCTATCTATCTATCTATCTATCTATCTATCTATCTATCTATCTATCAAAAATAATTGATGTTAAAGTATTACAAAACATTTATGCATACTCTTGCTCACAAATCACTGAAAATAACAGAAAAAGTAATTCTAAACAGGGGTTAAAAAGAAACATACAAACTGGACATGAATTGAGTTTAAGATTTTTAAACCATAACTTTAGAAATTACAAGCACAAACAATCCACAGCTGACTCCGTCAGTTCACTGATGCAATATTTATAACCTACGTTTTAAAAAAAATAAATTATTGCTATTTTGCAAACAGATACCATATCACGCTATAACAAGCAACTGAAAATCAGATGTTACTTACTGGCGTGCCTTGCCCGGTGCTTGTTGGGCTTGTTGACCTCCCTCTCCGATTCAGAGTCCCACTCCTCTGAGGGATGTCCAAAGGACACAGAAGAGGAGGTGGGAGCTTCTTCAATGTGCCCTCCTTCTTCCTCACCAGAATCCAACCGTTCACTGGCCTCTACCCCCTCCTTTCCAGAACTGCTTTTAGATAACTGCTGCACTGTCACCTCCACCTGTCTTGGCAAAGCAGGGGGTTTGCTAACCAACACACCCCACTGACCAAGGGGTTGCCGGTCTTGTCGGGGTATATATAGAGGGCTATCTGGAGAAAATGCGGTAGTGGTATAGTTGACACTCTCATCCGTCTTTCTATGATGGATGTCTCCCACAAATCCACAAGCACTGCCTAATGCAGCACAATCTGGCTCTTCCAGGGTGGTCTTGGAGAGCGAGAGCTGCAATTCGACCACAGATCCTGGGGTTACATCCAAACTGGTGTCTCCACCACCCTGGGCATAGGTGCCTCTACCTTTATTCCTAGAAGCAGGTATTTGAACTTGCGTCCGGACCAATCGAGTCCCCACAGGAAACTCTCCATCGCTGTCTGTTTCCCCATAATATGCTTCATCCTGGGACTCAGAGATGTATAGTTTCTGAGGGTCTGGATGAAGCCTGGATGGAGATGGGATTCGAAAAGTGGTACTAACCACTTCAAGGCTCTCTTGAGGATGACTACAGCATCTGCAGGGAGGAGAAGTCGTAAAATCATGTTATTTGCAGTTAATCCGTCTACTTCTTTATAAAGCAAATCATTTATTGGAACTAAGAAAATTATCTTAACTTTTAGTTAAAATTGTGAATCATTCAATTTTCTGTGAATCATGTATTAGTGTTTTATAAATCTAAATTAATCTAGGTGAGTGATTTTGTAGTACACAGTGGGTGATTTAGTACGTCTGTTATTTCAAAGGGTCAAGACAGTCATAAACAAGACTTTTTAACAATACTATAAAATGCGAATAACGATACAATTTAATGCATCACAATCAGTCTAGTATGAGTGGCAAAAGAGGTGAGGAGTAAATATTGCATTAAACTCTAATGCTTCTAGAATGAAAAGAACAAAGCTAGGCCTAAATCCGTTTTGCTAAACTAAAAATCTCTTATCGCACAAATAAAAGATGCAATACATTGAAACAAGTAAAGAATCAACCATAGTGCATCAAGGAACATTTGCCCAAGTAATAAATTACCTTTTGACAAGCAGGTGTAGACAGTCAGCAGAGGCTTCAATGAGATCAATAGCATCTGAGAGACTGAGGTTAGAGCAAGGCTTTCCATTCACTGACGCCAGTTCATCATTCTCACACAATCCAGCTAGGGCAGCGGGACTACCATCCTCTATCTAGAAGAAAGAAATCATCACATATTTATTAAAGGGCAGGTTTAGCAATTAAAACTATATAATGTAACATAAACCTAAGTTTATGTAGACATTGCAATGCACACACAAAAAATGCTTTTTTAGACTGTTATTTGAGTACAAAAATAATTACTTGAGTAGTAGCTTAATGTACGTATATAATTAAGAAGAGGAAATACATTTCATAATAAATGAATAAATTGGTTTCAGAAAAAAAATACAGATTTAAAAAGACAAAAACACATTTTTTACACTCAAACACTAATACTGGTGAACTGGGTGGGTGTGTGTGTGTGTGTGTGTGTGTGTGTGTGTGTGTGTGTGTGTGTGTGTGTGCACGCGTGTGTATGTGTGTGGTTCAGGTGAATCTTACGTTATGGCAATATCTGAAATTCTTGTCCTTGAGTGGAGAATAAAAATCAGAATAAAAATCATTATGTCTATGGAAAGTCCACATAAAACATGAAAACCCAACGTGTGTGAGTGTGTATTTGTAAAAAAATGTGCACATGTATAATACTGTTCATATTGGATGAAATAAAGAACTATAACTCCATCCTTGGTTCATAGACAGTGTGTCCTAATTTAGACCAAGAGCCTCTAATTTACGCATCACAACAGCTGCATGTCAACTGACTAAACAGTGCTACAGGCCAGAGCAGGTCTATGACCCATAAGCCTTGCATGCAGAAGCAGAGACACTTCAACATTAGATTTAATATCAGCCATCTGTAACTTTAAGTGCATCACAAATCAACTTTCAACTATAAGGTCAAGTCATAAAGCAAGGTAATTGTTCGTCTAAGATTGGTTGATTTAGCACATGGTATTATTAAAACGTTTATGCAATGACACAAGATACTAAGCTGGCAACTGAAATGATCTAAATTGAACTAGAGATGAAATCTTAAATATTTTCTTATGGATGACCCGAGTAAAAAAAAGTAACAGAATAATTAAGTCCTAAAATGACCTTGTTTATTCAAACATTTGCATTATAAGTCATTCTCAAGTATAATGGCAGCATTATGAAAACAAATCTATTTATGACCATCTGCCACTGATAAAATACCTTCACCTAAAATAAACTTCTATGATACATCGCCTAAGATCCTGAAACTACAGATGTCATGCCTCCTGAGGGCATCATTTATACTGAGCAATTTCAATCAGGAACAGTGAGATTAGTTATTTTAAACCTCAGTAATGTCGCAACTCACCAGGCATGTGCACACAGCTGCTCAGGCCAAAATAAATAAATAAATAAACAAACACATTTGCATTCCATTTCAGGTTTGTACAACAGAAAATTGTTTGATTTGATAAGAATGCTTGAGTTAGCTATATCTTAAGTCACCATGAAATCAAAATGGACAATTCATATATATATTTTTTTATGGAATATTGTAGTATTTATTATGACAAATAATAATATAATAATGACTTATCCATGCACATTATTGTTATTATTATTATTTATTATTTATGTGCTCGATATTTAATAAAAAAATTTGCGACTTATCTTCTCTTCTCTGATGACGTGTTTACTGGCGTGACAACCTGTCACTCACACGAAATCGACCAATTGCAAACCACATCCATCCAATCAAGTCCCGCCCTATACACTTTTTCTTGTCCACGACGAAGCCATTTCACTCAAAACAAGACTATCGCGACTTCCATTTCATGGCGACTTTAAGGTTATAAATGTTCTTGATTGTCTGCCTATCATACTGTAGAAAGGGTCCCAATGATGTCACTTACTAGGTTTCACGATTTAATAATAATAATAAAAAAAAAACAGTTCTGTGGGGAAACAGGTTTAACAGCTTTGTTAGAACAAATTGTATTGTTAGAGAAAAACATGAAAATAAAGAGATATGTTTTACTTTTTGTTAATGTATTGAGTTAGTTTGGCATTTACTGTAATCGATATCTAACGACTACGTTGTTTTTCTCAGGCGAGTCCCTCTCCTATCTAGCCTAAGCTTTTCTAGCTCATAAAATCACATTCTCAAACAAAAAATTTGAGAAAAGACACATACATACATTTTCAACATTTTATCACATCAATAACCTTTGTAAGAAACTACACCTTAGGTGATAATAAGGTAAATTTACATTAATGATAAGTACTATCCTATAGCTTATAAGCTGCACACTCTTGGATCCTGGGTATCAATAACCAGATGACACTAATGCAATAATAACTTTTGATTGCCTTATTAAAAAGCATATTTAAAAAAATCCAGTTTCAAAACAACATGCTCGAAAATGCTGGGCCTACTGTCTTTAGAAGATAGTATATTACCTATTAATCAACACTAGAGGGCAGTGTGCAGTCAATAAAAGACAACTCGTTTCATATATTATTATTCTTAGATGAAAAGTAAACAGTCGTAGTGACATTAACATATCCGAGACTCACAAACCTGCCACGATAACTGTGATTAACCACAATTATGCTGAAATGTACTGTCTTTAGAGGTTTGTCTTCTCTTGAACATTTAGACTTAATTGTATGCCTATAAATATATGTCCAAACCGCATAACACTGCCACAGAGTGAAACATTTTTCATTAACACACAGCTGGCTCTCTGTAGCTTTCCAATACATTATGGTGTAAATATTGAAAACATCACACACTCATATTTACTATGCAAATTCATTTACGGTGTGGCCTAAAAATATGGCTACTCAATCATAATATTTTGCACACAAACATCCTCAAGCCTTTTAAAGCCATTGGCATGATGTCCAGCCAGTTTAAAGGTGAAGGTTCTTTAATTGAATAAAACTATGGAGCTGTGGGATTGTTATGAAGCTGTAAGGGAGACAGCTCTGGTCACCGTATAAGGGCTTTTCAGAGGGACAGAGACGATATAATCACTGCTCAAATGGACAAGAATACAGCACTCATCCAAAAAAGGAGGGGAAAGAACCATCTAGCAATTGTACTTGTGACCTTTGCTTTAAAGACGTACACTTATTTTGAAGCGTTGACTAACATACTAAAGCACATGTAAAGTAATTGATTAAACTTTTAGTTGTAGTGTGTTATTTGATATTACATTTAAAGTTAATAGGCTTTTAAACACTACATTTTAATTTAAACATTACAAATGTTATATTTTATATTTAAATACATGACACAAGTTTCAATAAGAGTTTACACTGAAGTATATTTTAGTTTACCATAAATCCTTGTCAATACATGCAGCAGTAATTCAAAGACAATAGAAGTAATATTGAAATTACATATGAAGATGTACTTAAGTGGGTCAAAAAACAAACTAATGTTCAGCTCACTGCTTTTAATAACATTACTTTATGTAATGTATGCTTTATGTTAGGCAACGCATCAAAATAAGTGTACCTTAAAGTATGACAAAACATAAAAAACGTAAAGTAAATCTTTTAATTTGATATTATTACAAATTGCACTTTTTACTAAATGTACTGTGTGTGCGCTAAGAAACAGCCATGAAAATAAGTGATCTTTAAGTGGCCTTTTCACTCTCCCTAATATTCAGGTGACTAATATTCCCAATAATCCCTTATTTGTTTCTCAGATTGGATTTTATAACTCGCAATTCTGAGATAAAAAGTTGCAATGAACTTTTGTATTTTTTTACTTACTCCCATTAGACAAGCTCCCATTAGATACAGTTGCAGTACACACTAAGAGGGTAAAATGAGACCAAATGTTATTTATCTTATAAGAATGTTAGTTCATGCAAGTGAAACGGGGGAGTGAGTAAAGCAGGAAATCTTTGAAAAAGTAAGTCTTAAAAAACTGCGGCTTCAAACCATAAGCATTCTTATTTTCATTTGTTTGAAAGCAAGGCTGCTTGTGTCATAGTGCATTTGTTACTCGGAGATTGTAATCAAACATTATTTGGCAGAAAATTTTGGAAGAGAAAGTCAAAAGCACAATTACTGCAGTTTTCTTCCCATACAGTAAACACAGCATGCTGGAAAGTTCTCATGCCTCTCAGCTTCTAGTCTCCCACAGCTTACAGCAATTATCTTTCAGTGTTTCCAACAGATATTTCAGGTAAAATGAACCACGGTGGTCCACAGACTGTTAAATCCACATTATCTGGACTTTATAAACTTGTGTTGCATGGGTAAGTTAGGTAGCAGTTTACCGCAGCACACAGGAGTGAATCCAGCTGTAATGTTTATAGCTAAATGACTTAAGGTTAAGCATTACTCTTTATTACAGAGTTCTGAAAGCTTTCCAACGCTTCGTTATGAAAATATTTATGTAGGTGCATGTTTAAGAGACTGTATCAATCTGTACTTTTAATGAACTCACATTGGTCCCTTTTGTAGCCCCTTACATATGCGAACAGATCCATGTGCAAGACAAAATAAAAAAGCAAACTAAAGATTTTTACCATTGTGTAAAAATGTGGTACAGCATATACAATTTATGAAGCATGCAAATGATAAATTACTGCATATGTCTATTATTTGTGATATAAACATAACACACATTAATGCATAAATACCCTACTTGTGCTTTATTGTACTGAATGCGCACTTGTTGTATACTTTAAAATTTTGAAAATATACTTAAAAAAAGTATACTTGTACTCGCAGATAATATAATACTAATTTAGCAAAAGGTCACTTAAGTAAACTTTTAAAAGGTGCACTTTTGTAATAATGTCAAATTAATATATTTTAAAAGAATACTTAAGTGCAAACTGAATATGTTTTCAGACACTTAATTGAATGTTAAAGGAGCTGTATGTAAGAAATGTATTTCCATTAATCATAAAATGGCCTTGATGTGTCACTAGACATTAAGAAATTCATGTTCATTTCAAATACTTATATCACTGACAACAGTAGTACGGCCAGGATATTGTCATTTAAAAGTGATAGTTGCAGCCCTCAACTGATGTTGATGTTGTCATGTTGTGTTTTGGCCTGAAGCGCCACCCTCCACCTATCTACCAATCACGAAGTCAGTTGTGTTTCAGCATCCGGGTTGCCAGCTCTGCTCTAGTTAGCACAGCTGCAGCTACAAACGTGTCAGCCTACGTTCCTGCTGGATCCTGCAGCCTATCTGGCAACCTCGAGTCAGGGGGAGGGGGAGGGGATACACTGCTCTACAGTAATTTGAAAGTGATTGCAGTACCAGTTTTGGCCACAATCTTACATACAGTTCCTTTAATGGGGTGGTTGAATATGATTTCACTTTTCTAACTTTATTTAGTGTGTAATGTTGCTGTTTGAGCATAAACAACATCTGCAAAGTTACAACGCTCAAAGTTCAAAGCAAAGGGAGATATTTTCTTTTAAAGAAATTGCTTTTTAAGGACTACAACAAACGGCTGGTAAGGACTACACAACATTCCTCCCGGGTTAGTGACATCACTAACCCTAAAATTTACATAAACCCCTCCCCAGGGAACGAGATTATCAAGACAGAATTATGCTACATAAATTCACCAACTAACCATTCAGAAATGTTGTCTACATGTTGTCACTTCTTCTTGAGTTTCTCCATCATTGTCTGACTCCGGTTTGAACATAAAAGGCTAAAGGTTTTTGAAATTTCCAGTGCATGTCTGTGTGAGGTAAAAGGACACGAGCTGTTGAAGCTCCGCCCTCTGTGCGCGAGCAGCAGCTCATTTGCATTTAAAGGGACAGACACAAACACTGTGCGTTTTTGCTCACCCTCAAAAAGTGACAACTTTAACATGCTATATAAAAATATCTGTGGGGTATTTTGAGCTAAAACTTCACATACACACTCTGGGGACATCAAAGACTTATTTTACATCTTGTGAAAAGGGCATTATACCACCCCTTTGATTGCAATTAGCTGAAGTTTAGAGAGCTTTTTGACCCACTTAAATAGAACTTTAGTACATCTTTATATGCAATTTCATAATTAGTTCTATTGTCTTTGAAATAAGGATAACGTGTATTGCCAAGCATTTATAAACTAAAATTTACTTTAATGTCATTTCTATTGAAAATTAAATATACAGAATTTGCAATTACACATTTGTAATTAAGTTGCAATTAATTTACATGTGCTTTTTTTAGTAGTCAACACATCAAAATTAGTGTAGGCTACTTCTTTAAAGAACAACAAAAGGTCATTAAACCATAATGATTTAATTTGAACTTTAAAGTAAAACTTTATTTACATAAGTAGTCTTTTAACAGGAGTGCTAAAGTGTGCTTCTTTTTCACAAGGGTACAGGAATAATGACTATTGACACGCATACAAAGAGCATAACATATTTTATACTCAGTTGAACACCATTATGCATCACTGAACAGCCGTCCATCATGAACAGTATTTATCAGCTTTATGTTACATAGATTTTTAGGCATGTTTCTCTGCCGACGAGTTTGCTCTTAGATGAGTCAAGTAAAAGTTATGTCTTCCAGATGACTTAGAGGAGCATGGGGTCAGTCCACAAAGCTGGAAGCACGTATCTGTGAACGTTCAGCTCAATCTCTCTCATGACAGCGCAGGCAAGTATTTGACTGCTCAGCTAAAAGGCAGAGCTCACATATGTCTCATGTAAGAGAAAATATATATTCTGTAACATATTATCTCAGCAACCTCACAGAAAAATCCTTGTTATCAGATGCTTAAAAATAAATACATTTTGAATAACAAAATATATCAGGTATCAGATATGCTTATGGATATGTGTATTTTAATACTTAGTTTAAACTTGTGAGAAATTTTCCTTCAATTAACGCTAAAACATTTAAAAGATGAATGCATGAAAAATGCTTCAGAAAAAAAATCCATGAACAATAAAGTTATTTTTTGTGCTAACTTTTTGAGAACATTGTTAAAGACCAGATAACTTGAACGAATGTTCTATTAACATTACTGTTTATTCATATATCTTTGAAAGAACCTTGCCAGAACGTTAGCAACAGTTCTGAGCACATTCTGGGATGTCCTCTGCTTGTCAACAATGAAATGGATGTTTTTTTGAAACTCAGTGATGACAACCTAATGACAGCTATACTGGAGTGCATGATTAATATTTAAATTGAGGGGGAGGAGATGTGATAGATGAGCAGGATTAATTAAAACAAGGACCATATTGTTTAAATTCGGAGAAACTACAATTTTTTCATCAACATGTACATCCCAAATTAGTTTAGAAGTTATTTTAGCAGCATGTATGCTTATTGTTTAATTGTGCAGTCCTAAAATATATAAACTAAAATAGGCAGACAATAGTTTTACTCGGATTTATGAGTCAAGGCTCTGTGGGTACACTGCATTTCTCCAGCAGAGATTTATTTTAAAGGTTTTAAAATGATAATGACACAAAAAACAGAAGCTTTCTTTGCCAGTTATACTTTTATGAGGGTTTAACTTGTGTATAGTCAAAAGTTTGCTAATTAGAGTTTGCCAAAGCTAAAGTGTGGGAGTCTATACTAAAAACAGCCTGTAAGGGGCCATACTAATGGCTATTACTGTTTTACTGAATTGTAAAATATGTCTATATTTTGTGAAAAAGCACTTTATGGAGTTACACATAAATGAGCTTTTCAGCTGAGAAAAAAAATGATTGCTTAACTATTTTTCCACTGGCCAGGAACACTGATCATCCAAAATGACCACTAGGTGACCCCAGACTTAAGTCTAGACTGTTATTGTCAATTATCTGTCAGTTCTTGTACCTATACAGTAGCTACATTTACCAGAGTATTTCTTTTGCTGTGTATCATCAGTTACATTGCTGGACACAGAGTTGGATTTCAATAAGCAACATGTGGAATTAAAACATCTATTTGTATTTTATGCAAGAGTAATTTGAGCGAGTGGTGTTCCAAGTGTGCTGTATAAAGGACAGTTCAATTCTGTCATTAATTACTCACCCTTGTGTCAATATGATAAGAGACTCGATCGCTTTATATAATGAACAGATTTAATTTAGGCTTTTATTCACATGTAAACATTCATCAGCTCACACATCAGTTGAGCTTCAGCAAGAACCAATGAGGTTCGGTTGAGCTTCTGTTTATGGTCTCTGATCAATGTTTTTATGGTGAATAAAAGCCTAAAGTCAATCTGTTCATCATATAAAGCGATCAAGTCTCTTCAGAAAATTTGGACTAAACCACTCAATTCATATGGATTCGTTTTACAATCTCTTTATGAACTTTTTGAAGCACCAAAGTGGTAGTTGCGTAGCTGTCAATGGAGGGACAGAAAACTCAAAAAGATCTTAATTTGTGTTCCAGGATGAACGAAAGTCTAACGGGTTTGGAACGACATTAATTAATGTACAGTTGACAGCAGCCATTGACTTCCATAGTATTTTTTTTCTTACTATGGAAGTCAATGGGGTCCATCAACTGTCTGGTTACCAATACCAACATTCTTTAAAATATCTTCTTTTGTGTTTAGCAGAAGAAAGAAACTCATACAGGTTTGGAACAACATGAGGTAGAGTAAATAATGACAGAATTGTACATTTTTGGTGAACTATCCCTTTAAACATACTGTTTAAATACTATTTCATGTCTTTGAAGATCTTTTAAACTTGTTAAGCAAAGAATTTTGAGTATAAACATGCAGTATGTCTTTGTCTCCACATGCAGGGTCAGAGACCGTGTTGAGAACAGTCAGAATATTCATATATTCTAATTTGACACTCACAAAACCTGCCAATATAAGAAAAGAAGTTTTACTAATGCTCTTTATCACTAAATCAATGTTTCCTCTATAGTAAAAAAGATCAACAGATGATTCCAGCCTCTCAATACTAACAGTTTAGATTCTTGATTTCTATGGAAGTGAGGACAGATACCCTGTACTTGGCCAACAAACATTGTTAGCTTTGCTGTGACCATATAAGGACCCTTGCTGAAGTCTGGGACAGGCAGAGACTGCACAGCACAGATCTCCCTGTAAAATTCAGCTAAAGAAAAACAACTTTGGCAGTGAACATTTATCAAAACAACTGCCGATTTTGAACTCAGCGGGTGGCCACTAAGATGTGTTGTCATTATGCAAGAATCTGTTTACAACATTGCCCATATCCATCAAAGACAGACATTGTTTTGTGTTATTTCCTAAATAAGAGAATAACTATATTTATAAAACCTTCATCCATGGCCATACAGTGTAGACAACTCTAAGGACCAGCCAATTATCTTCCACATATTCTCAAATGTACATTAAACTCACCTTTATCCAAGACTGTATCACCAAAACTTTCATGTTGCCTAACATCAACTTCAGAAAACTTTCACCCTGATGAAAAGAACTGCTTAAGCCAGCCTAAATTGGTTTGCTGGTTTAATCTCAGTATGCCCACGCTGATTTAGGAATTGGCATCATGTCTATCCATCTAAAAGTGCCCAAAACCCTACTAAAGCTAAGACCACCAGGGTCTTGTGAAAGGGCATCTGTGTGCTTTATTATAGCATTTAAATCCTCCAATGAGATAAATAGGAGAAACAGCAAGCCTACAATAAAAGAAAAAGAAAACTATGGATATCCATCAGCGTCATCAGGTCCTCTGCCAACACGTACTAACAACTGCGTCCTCATCATCACAATAGTAGCCTATAGTCTCACCTCAAGCACCTGGAGAGGATGTTGAGGGTCTTGCGCGTTCTGGAGGAGTCTGAATCCCCACGGCGCGCCGCCACGCAGCGTCACGCACACAAACTCCCCCGTGCCCATGGTCCTCCTGCAGCGGTCCTCCAGTGTGAGAGAAGTCCAGTTTGTTCAGTGAGATATCGAGGCTGGCTGTGGTGGGTGTAAATTCACAACATCTGGAGTCCGGCCCTCTTTTCGGCGTCATCCTTCAGAGACTAAAGGAGAGGAACTATTCTTGACTTGTACGCAGGGTTAACCGACACTGGAAAGCAACGCACCACATACAAATGCGTTAAATACGTATTAAAAACTTTGTATTCAACTTTGTGAAAAATATGCTACACCTGAAGTAGCGTGCAGTGGTGTTCTGAAATGAGGAGGCAAAGTCCTCACAGTTTATCCCCCCCCCCCCCCCCCCCCAATAACAATTTTATTAATGTTCTATTTATTAAAACCAAGTATAATCTCATCAAATTAGGGGTTTTAAGCATTTTTACATTTATTTCAAAAACAACTTTAGTTATGAAACAGTAATAATTTAAACAATATATTTCCTTTGTGAACTGAAGTTCAGCTGTTCTAATAGTCAATTTATTTTCAGGCCATTTCAAGTTTGATTTTGACGTGACAAAGCGATGATGGCTAAGTGGCTGTCTGTGTTGTTTACTTTTTTATTAGTATTCCCATTAGCTGATTAGCAAAAGCAGAAGACAAGAGGCAGGATTTATGAGTATGGGGCAGGCGCGTAGCCAGTAATGGGCCAGGGCGGCACTGGCCCGCCCACTTTACTCACTGGCCCGCCCAGGCAAGTTTGATCAAAATACATTTTTAGTTGCAGGGTTATTTTTATTATTCAAATGTATTTAAGAAAATATGTTCATATAAACCTGAATTATTGTTGACTGGTGTGTGTGTTTAATTTTTTTTCCGAATAAAATGGAATTGTTGAAGCAAGTTGTAGAAAGCCTATGGTTGCTAGGGCGACAGAAGACTCTCTGAGCGGCGGGCTCTGGCGGCCTTTAGCCATAGACTGTAAAAAATAGCAATTAACATCGCCACAATAATGGCTAAACAAGTTTCTTTAATGTTTTATTAAAAAAAAAAAAAAAAGAGTTGAGGAAGAAGACACGCCATTATTGTGCCGATGTTCAATTGCAGTTAGATCGGCGGGTAAACCCGCGTCAGGCTGACCGGGAGAGAGCACTGGCACTGCCGCCAGGGAGAGAGCGGTGGCCGCCATCAGCGCATTGACTTTGTATGTAATCTACTCGCGCAAATAATTAAATTCGCGTTTGGTGTGAACACGCCATAAGTTAGCCGCCTTGTGGCGGCCACCGCTCTCTCCCTGGCGGCAGTGCCAGTGCTCTCTCCCGGTCAGCCTGACGCGGGTTTACCCGCCGATCTAACTGCAATTGATGAACCACCTTCACAACCCAATCTGAAGGTATTTCCCTGCACTGTCAAGAATAGAAAATAAAGGAGCTTCTCATCAAAGTGGTATGGACAGTTTTCTTGGTTGTATTATTTGTAGCTTTTTTTGGCACAAAAGCTTAATTTCCACCAGGCTGATTGCATTGTATATGGTTGATTTAACAGAAATTAGGGAGTGTGTTGTTATTTATTTCAAACCGTGCTCTGCTGAGAGTTTTCATTATTTGAATTTCTTTTATTTTTAGCCTAATTTATTTTCGGGTGAACTGTCTTTGCACTGCTGAGTGCTGACTAACCTGAATAAAATAGACAGGTTATTGTCTATGCTGGTGGTTTGTCCAGCCTTTATTGAGCTCTGTTGGTTGAACTTGATGACAGAACAGTGTTTTGTTATTGTCTTTGTCGAATATTGCAAAATAAAGGTGTAACTGTTTTTGCAGTTTGTCTATTCTTTTTTCTTCTCTCTAAGGTTTAATTATTAAGTCATATTTTTTCTAAGAAAAACTATAGGCCCACTCACTTTTTCAATGGCCCGCCCAAAATACAATTTCTGCCTACGCCACTGGTATGGGGTCTCTGCGGAACAAAAGTGGGTGTTTCTAAATTTGTGGGTGTTTTCAAACTAGTAGGTGTTTATCAGGGGCGATTCTAGGATTTTCATTTTAGGGGTGCTCAGCCTCCAATGAGGGTATAATTTAAAAAAAAAAAAGTTAGTTTATGGTCTAATGCGCATTATTAACTAGTTTCATTCATTCATCCATTAACATGGATATGGCAGGGTTTTATAATCACTGAGGTACCGAATGTGAGGTATTTAGGGGGGTTCGGGGGCATGCTCCCCCGAGAAAATTTTGATTTCTCTGATCTACATATGTGCATTTTAAGATGTTTTGAAGGCCAAAAAAATTGAATAACAACAGCTTTAAAACCATGTGCGGGCAGCTGTTTATTTTTCACACCTCATCAGCATCACACTCTTTTTCTCTTTGTTTTTCTCTTGCTCTGTCTTTTCCCCTCCTAAAGCTGAGCTTTGACTGATATAGGCTTTTCATTTTTGTCTGTCAGTGAAGAAAGTAAACATAGGGTCAACTGATAGGTTGATTCATGAATCATTTTCTCAGACAAAGCTACCAGGAAAGCTAGGTTTATTAAATTCATTCACAATATGTACACATTCATTATTGATCTAGGCCTAATACATGGCCGTAGACAGGGCTTTATAATCAAAGAGGTCATAAATTTGAGGTTGTTATGGGGTTAAACATTTTTATTTCTCTGATATGTGCATTTCAAGACGTTTGAGGCCAAAAAAGGATAAGAAATAGATTTAAAACCTGCTCTCTCCTCATCTCCATTTTTTCTCTCAGTCTCCTGATCTTGCCCTGTCTCTTCCCCTCTAAAGCTGAACTTTTTTAATTTACTGAAGGCTACAAATTGTATTATATTAATTCTCAACATGTACACATGCATTATTAATCTTGTGCCTATGAAAACGGCTTTGTTAATGTTTCTTGTCCCCTCACAATGACATAATTACACGTTATAGGCCTATTTTCAGCTCAAAATGGCGAAATTAGACAAAGGTTTATTAGTTTTCTAATTATTTTTGTCATTCGTTTAACATTTATGACCTAAAAAACTGTCAAATATAAAATGTTTAGTTTAGCTACTTAGGCTACATCTTCTTAACTCGCACTTGACCGTAAACTGAAGCGTCAGTCGTGCTGCTAAAATTCGCGCTCAGCAGCTTCTGTAAACATAAAGCCCGCCTACTTTGATTTGATTGGTCATCTCAAATATTCTGACATTGACGAGAAGTGAAAGACCAATGAGGCTCAGATGAACAAACACACACACACACACACGCGCGCCTCTGTTTCTGACCTGCGCTCTGCTTGGCGCTGCTGCGGATTTAAGATGAAGAACATTATTTAACCTTGTCAAAGACAAAAAAAAAATATATATATATTTTTTTAGAATAACAACATTTCTTACTCCAAGTTTTAGGGGTGCTGAGCTCCTTTTTAGGGGTGCTGAAGCACCCCTAAAAAGGGGCTAGCCTCGCCCATGGTGTTTATAAATCATGCAATTAAAATGATGCCCTTCACCCGACCCCACCCCTAAACCCTACCCTCTCTGTGACGTGGGCAAATCAGGTAACACGGTGGAAAACGCCCCTCTGTTTATGGCCTCGCCCACTGATCTGGTAACTCCTATTACTGTCCTGCAGAGACCTATACTTGGGATTTATCGCATGAACCAATCATATCATACTAGCGCGACGGTGGCATTGCCTCCACTCAGGTGACATTTCCTCATTCATTCTTAATGACCCCCCACTGAACCCACTGCAAGGGGTCTGCTAAAAATCAATGGGCTCAGGGGAGGCACGAGTGACGCAGTGTCCCGCTGTAACTTTACCTGCTGGTGTCGCTGTTGGACAGTGTTACTTTAAAAAAAACATGCGATTTATAAACTTTTAATATCACATTTTGTAATATTTGAGTTGTTTTATTTTTGTGATATGGATTATTTTCACATTAAATTTTTTTGAGGAGGGGCTGCCTCCCTTGCCTCCTCGAAATGCCCTGCATACTTCTAAAAATAGTACTTATTTCAGAAATAATATGCTATAAAAGAAAAGTGCAAACTGAATGTAATGTTTTCGGACACTTAAAGGGATACTCCACTTTAAAATGAAAATTCTGTCATCATATACTCACCCTCACCCACCCAGACAGTTTCTGGTCTCATTGACTTCCATAGTATATATTTTTTCCTACTATGGAAGTCAATGGGACCAGAAACTGTCTGGTTACTGACATTCTTCTAAATATCTTCCTTTCTGTTCAGCAGAAGAAAGAAATTTATACAGGTTTGAAACAACATGAGGGTGAGTATATGATGACAGAATTTTCATTTTAAAGTGGAGTATCCCTTTTAACTGCATGTTAATTGCAATTAAACAGAATAAAGTGTTCTCTGGACATTTCTGTTGGCCAAACCAATATTTTTATTATGTATGTTAGCTTTTTCACTTTTGTTGTTTCATGAATTGTTTTGTTGTTTAATTATTGCTAAAAAAGCCTTGCCATTCATTACAGAGTTTTTTTTTCTTTTCTACTTTAGATACCATTTTAAATATCCCCTAAGGTATTCTTCTCAAAAATATTCTTCCATTGTGACTGGACAACAACACTTTTAGGTAAGTCAATGTTTGAAGTCTCACAGAGCCAAAGCAGTGTCAGTGGTAATCAAGATGCTCATTAGCAAAATCAGATTAAATCAATCAGAGACACAAGGACAGAATATTTAACATGCCATATGCCACTGTTCATATATCTGTGGGAGCTCAAAAAGATCAGCGGCAGTGTTAATATTAGTAAATTGCAGTATAATAAACTTGACAGATCAAGTTGGGGTAAAAGCGAACAGTCTATCAAAGACAAACAGAAAGAGAACTGACTTTATGAAGTCCATTTTCCCATATCTTATAAAATGAGAAGTGTGCTTAGTTGTATTTATTGTGCACTTTTACTTCAAATCTTAAAAGTGTTTTTTTTTTTTTTTTAAATCTACTTGGAGATAATATCATACTAATGAAACAAAAGGCCACTTACAGTAAGTGTTCTTAAGGAAAGTACACTTCCATGACTATATTTCTTAACACACTTAAATACACTTTCAAAATGACATTTTTGCATAAAACTGTACATAAAGTATAATGTAAATTATGTTTTAATAATCTTTTGCTAAGCTTTAAAAAAGTAGCTTACACTCATTTTGATGTAGGACAACACACTAAACCTTATGTAAAGTACTTCATTTTTATTTAATTTATATAGCCTAATAAAAATGTAATATAATAAATGTATAGAAATAAATACATTTTATTTTAATTTAATTTAGTGTTATTCGATAGTGCATTTAGTTGATTCATTTAAAATTTAATAGTCAATAAAATTTTGGTAAATTTCGATTTCAATAAAAAATAGGCTATTGGCGTAATAAGAACTTTTTCTAAAAGTAGGCTGAAGTGTACCTCTTTTTCACAAGGGTATAACCTGGGAGACACAAAACAGAAATTATATAAATAAAATAAAAAAGGCTGATCAAAAGTAGTCCTTAAGTTCTCATAGTAGTTTGACTTATGAGTTTCTATTTTCTATATGGGAAAACAAGAAACCTGAAATAGTGAATTAGAAAAGTATATGTTATAATGTCTTAAGAATCCCTCAAAAAAATACAAAGTATTATAACTGCAACAAAATGTTTCTCTATAGTGACTGGAGCACTCTCATTCATTCAACATATTGTGCACAAAACGAAACAACATAAAATATGCCCACGATGAGCAGTCTAGAATAATATGATCTTATTTTGCCAATTTATATTATTTTTTCATCAATTTCTCATTCTCTGTATCTATACAGGCCAGCACAGAATGGCTTCTGCTCGCTACGCACATCTGTGTACTTGCTGACGTGTAGTGGTTCCCACCAGTGTGCGCATGCGCAGAGGCGCCTGCTGTATGACGCCGTGTACGCGCAGACACCGGTGCGCTGTGCTGGAGTTTGACGTGGCACTCTCGGCACGCAATTCAACATCAACAGAGGAAAGGACGCAGTTCATCGTTTTCTCTCAGGTAAGTCTCTATTATTTTGGTATGTACTAGTAAACAAACACACTAAAGATGTTTTTTTGAAAGGCACCCTTATTTTGAATGTAGGCTAGTTTACTAGCGCCATTCTTTAAATCATAAGTTTGGCTTATACGTCAGTTTCCGTCTCTAGCAGAAAATATTTCGTAACTTTGTATCACTGGAGTGACAGCTGGTGCGCGCGCGCTTCCTTATCACCGGTAATCAATCGATTCTTGCTGAAGTGTTTCAATATGGACTTTATTCAGTAAAGTCAGCTGTAACTCACTGAAAGATTACAGGTCTGTCATAACGGTCTTTGACGTGGCAGTTTCGGGCAGTGGCAGACTGATACTGTACTGTATACTGTATCACTGAAGCATCACTGTTTCTTCTCTGTTCTGAATATCGTGTGTGTTGAATAATATTAGGACTACTTGATCTCACCATGAGTCGAAGTTCTAAAGGCCTCTTACAGAAATACTGACATGATTTCTCAGACGGGCCACTCTTGACAATAATTAGAGAGTAAGACCAGCCATGGTCAGTTTAACAAAGTTGTATTTAATAAACCAGAGGACAGTTTAGTGTTTATTTCTGGAGGTTTTTTTATAGCTCTGCTGTGTTACATATGTAGTAGAATTTTTATTTATTTTGATAAAACGTTTATTGTAACTATGCGTACTGTGGGCCTATAATTACATAAGAATCTTAGTTTTTTTAATGTGGATTCAGTAAAAGTTTTAATTCAGTAAAAACCTGATAATTGAATAGCTGTGAAAAAACAATACTATATTTGAGAAAACCATGTATTTTACTGGTTTATTTAAAATAAACTAAATATGAATCATCTTTATGGGAAATTCCTTGCATGAACCATCACTTGTTTGCCTTGTTTTTCTTTTGAGTGTTTTATGTAGTGTTTTATGCTGCATTTTATGTTGCGAAGTTGCATTTAAAAATAAAATAAAAAATGTAGGCCATTTTAGGCAATTTTAGGTCATCATGTGGCCTTCCATTCTCTTACCACCATTATAAACACCAGCACATTTTCATGTAACAAACAGAGTGAAAATCTCACATAGGTTGATATATTAACATTACATGATTTAATCAAATACAGAGTTAAGACATTTCAAATATACAGTTACCAAAATGCTACCGTATTATTTACGGTAAGTTATTAAGTTAATTAATGTGATGGCTGAATATATGGCCGGTATATTCACATTTTGTATGTGCTGGTTTGTGTTATCATAAACTCCTCTTATCTCAGTCAAGTGTCAAAGTTCCTGATCACAGTGCTTAGGGTGCAAGTAATGATTTCAGGGAAACTCAAAACTGTAGAAAACTTTTCATTATCTCATCTTTATACCCTAGGCAATATTTTACCTGGTGCCCCATGCAACACAGCCCATTTCACCCCGTCATTGTTTTCATGATATTATGTATGTATGTATGTATGTATGTATTCATGTGTATATATATATATATACACACACACACACACACACACACACACACACATATATATACACATATTAGGGCTGTCAAAAGATTAATCGCGATTAATCGCATCCAAAATAAAAGTTTGTGTTTAAATAATATATATGTGTGTACTGTGTATAATTATTTTGTATATATAAATACACACACATGCATGTATATATTTAAGAAATATTTGCATACATATACTGTATATATTTATATATCATTTATATTATATATAAATATATTTTTTTATATATAAATAACACATTTTTCTTAAATATATACATGCATGTGTGTGTATTTCTAGATACAAATTTAATTATACACAGTACACTCACATATATTATTTAAACACAAACTTTTATTTTGGATGCGATTAATCACGATTAATCTTTTGACAGCCCTAATACATATACATATATATATATATATACATATATATATATACACACACACACACACACACATATGTACATACATACACATATCGATCATAACCATTAACCATCATCAGCCTTTATATATGCATGTATGTATATATGTATATAAAGGCTTATGATGGTTAAACTAGTGTGAAGAAAATAGTGTCATAGTTCAGCTTAAGTAAGTTCAGTGATGGTTCATTTTTGTTGTAAAAAAAGTTATTAATTTAGTTAATTTATATATATAGCCGCTCTGGAGAAAACAGTAATGTCATCGTCCAGATGTCATTCATGCATTAAGCACTAGCAAAAGTGTGTGTTTTCCAGTTGATGGCAGTGATCTTCCACTAAACTATGGCACATTTCATGTTTTCACCGTGAATGAAACTGAGATATGTACTGTAGATCTTCTTTAATGTGAATTTTACATAAAACGTTGCTAGTTTAAATAAACCTGTATATAAATATCATTACTAATTTTGGCAAATACATTTTAAAAATATAAAAGGAAAACATTAATAAAAAAAGTGATAGTACATGCGTCTAAAAACTGACATGATTTTTAGAAAGTCACTGTCTGGGGCATTTGGAAAACCCAGAACAGCTGTTAACAAAATTTAAGGTAAAAAATATCTGCCATTAAGTTATAGTAGGTGTAAAGTGTGAATCTTTTGTTAGTATTATGCTGAATGCAACCAATTTGAAGTAACCGTGTAAAGGTGATGTTTCAAAACGAAACGTTTATGTCTATTTCTGCATTTTCTGTTAATGTCTATTTTAAACCTGCAAAATGAATAACATTTGTTGGAAACATGTGGGACGTGACATTGAAAACATATAGGCTAAAGTAGGTTGTAATTCAGCCTGTTTTTTTCTTCTTCTCCAGGTCACCTTTTTTTTGTCCCAGACTGGAATGACAGAGGTATAACAATAGGATGAGTCAGCAAGGTTATGTTGCCACCCCTCCATATTCCCAAGCCCAGGCTGGAATGGGGGGATACTCTACTGGATTTGGGAACCCCCCACCTCAATCGCATTATGGGGCCTATGGATCCCCACCACAGGGTTATTCTGCCCCACCGACAGGTAAAATGAAAATTCTTATGTTGATATTTTTAACTCGTTTTAGTACTGGCAAGTTTAATATTGGAGTCTCAGCAAAGCCTCAGCCTAAATGAACCGAGACAAACCATTAGGAAACTGCTCTTCATTAGTTTCATCTGATATATCATCCCTTATGTTCTTGTAAGGCTGCTTGATTATGCCAAAAGTCATGCATCCAATATATTTTCTAAATGATCGCTCAAGATAACCTACTGCGTTTATGTGAAAACTCGCCATTTTACAATGGTCACAATACATGATTTGACTGATTTGGGGGAGCACCTCTTCATAAAAACAGCAGAATCCAAATACTCTGTAGTTTATATTCTGTGGCTCTTTTTATTATGGACTCTGCTGTTTTTCTAGGTGTGCTCAAGCCACCTGGCTCCTCTCCTTCTGGGATGCCTCCAATACCAGTAGCCAGCCAGTATGGTGCTAACATTCAGCAGAACGGGGCCCATCCCAACAGGTAAACAGTAAACACTTCTTCACTGTTGTTGAAAGTGAATTACTTAATAATATATAGTATATTAATAATATGCCCTAATATATTTTTTGACTCCCATCAGTTTCGCTCCTCCTGCTGCTTCAGCTCCATCTATGTCTTCTTATGGGCAAACTCCTCAAAGTGCTTTTTATAGTATGGCACAATCCCCTCCTCCAACTCAACAGCTGACTAATCAAATGAGTTCCATGAATATTGCAGGATATGGTAAGTTCGATACCATTTTATATTAATTTGAAGTTCAGATAGTGGATGTTTAACTGGCCCATTTTATACCCATGCACCGTGATCTTTAGGTCAAAGGCCAATGCAGTCTCCTTCAATCTCAGCAGCGCCACAACAGTTTCAAACATCACCACCACAACAGTTTCAAACATCACCACCACCTGCAATGGGACATCCTCCTCTTTCTCAACATGGACAGCAGCCGCCTTCATTAGGGTCTCCTCCACCAATGGCCACTATGGGATCTATGTCAGCTCCACCTATGGGAATGTCTGGCCCTCCTGGTCCAGGTGTCCACCAACCACCACTTGGACCCCAAGGCTATCAACAGCAACCAGGTTAAAACTAGGAAATTTTGCAACAATGACAAAGAAAGAGTTCAAAAACTTACATTTAAAGGTGAAGTGTGTTGTTTGTAAGTGTTAAAATGCTGTTCTGATTTTTCACTACTGGTCAAAATGTTTTTTTAATGTTTTTGAAAAGTCTCTCATGCTCATCAAGGCTCCATTTATGATCGAAAGTAATAACCGTAATATTGTTAAATATTATTACAATTTAAAAGATCTATTTAAAAATGTCATTAATTCCTGTGATGCAAAGCTAAATTTTCAGCATCATTACTCCAGTCTTCAGTGTCACATGTTCAGTTATGCTCAGTTATTATTGGTACTCAGTTATTCATAATGGTATTTTTTTTAATTTTTTTTTATCAATGTTCAATACAGTTTTTGCTGCTTAATATTTTTGTGGAAAATGTGTTATATTTTTTTCAGAATTTTTTTGATGAATAGAAAGTTCAAAAGAACAAAGGATTTCTTTTGTAAAATTATATATGACTTTTGATAAACTTAATGTGTCTTTAATGAATCTTATTCACCCCAAATTTTGAATGGTAGTGTATAATGATTTCCATGAAAAAAATATTAAGCAGCAAAAACTGTTTTCAACATTAGTAATAATACGAAATGTTTCTTGAACAGCAAATCAGCATATTAGAATGATTTCTGAAGGATCATGTGACACTGAAGACTGGAGTAATGATGCTGTAAATACAGCTTTGCATCACAGGAATAAATTACATTTTTAATTGTATTAAAATAGAAAACTATTCTATTGTATTACCATTTCAGTCTTATCCAAGTCTTGGTGAGTCTATGGCCATCTCTTGCCATAAGCGAGAGACTGTCCATGAATTTTCTTGGCAGGTCTTTCCCCTATTTTTGATCAAATAAATACAGCCTTGGTGAGCATAAGAGACTTCTTTCAAAAACATTACAAAATTGTAATTATTTCAAACTTCTGACTGGTAGTATACGTATTAATCCTTAGTCCTTGTAAACACCAATCCACCTTCACAGAGTTTGCTCAATCTTTACCGGTTAGCCACTGAATCCTGCTTCATGAGACGGGCCTCAGCCCAGCTCAGCAACATTTACTTAAGCACTGGTGTGAGTTTGGGACGGGACTATCTGTCTGACCAAATGCAGAAGGATGGTGTGTTGTGTTTGCAATACCTTTTTGAGAACTATCTGTTTGTTGATGTAGAAACTATACACTTCACCTCTACACTATTTTTAGGGGCAAATGTTGACAAGCCTAAAAAAAAACATTGTTATTGCTTCTGGTCTAAAGGAAGCCCAATTGCAGGCCCGTATGGTGCACAAATGGCAGGACCACAGATGGCAGGGCCACAAACAGGTGCTTTCCCAGGAGGCTTCCCTGGAGCTCCATCCCAAATGGCAGGCCCTCCTCAGAAGAAGCTGGACCCAGACTCTATTCCAAGCCCGGTAATAAAAAAGAGAACAAAATGCTACAGTGTAAAAGTATTTTTATCTGTGCACATTTCAAGGTACACTGACTTGTCTCCTCCAGACACAAGTGATTGAAGATGACCAGGTTAAGAGAGGGGGCCAGGTGTACGTCACAAACGTCAGGGGCCAGGTGCCTCCACTGGTCACCACAGATTTCACAGTACAGGATCAAGGTAAGCATCTTTTCACTTCACTCTAAATATTAGCATAAAAGTACTTTTGTTTAATATATAAATTTTTTGTTCTATTTTAAGGGAATGCCAGCCCAAGATTCATGCGGTGCACAACATATTCCTTCCCTTGCACTGCTGACCTTGCAAAGCAGTGCAAAGTGCCTCTGGCAGCCATTATCAAACCCTTCGCTACCGTGCCCAAAAATGAGGTATGCAGCATTTTATCAGCACTCTGATTTTTTTTTTTTTTTGCAGTTCTTCAGTTTTGGGTTTATGTACTAGATTTCTATTTTTTTTATTATTTTTTTTACATTTATTCATTTAGCAGACATGATTTCTAAGTGAGGAATGCTACAACATAAGTGACCATTTCTAAGGAATTTTTAGTTTTAAAATGTAAAAACAAAACATAAGGAAAGCATTACTCTTACTCTTTAAGTACAAGTATGCAAAAGAGATTACTCTATTGCATACTTGTGAAAGTGTACTTGACACAAATATATATTTATGTATTTAAATGCAAACTGAATGTGATGGATGTATTCGGACACCTAATTGCAGATGAATTGCGTTAAAATAAAATATGTGTAGTATTATTGTTTCAATTTATATGAAATGCTTTTAGTTGAGGGCTTTTTTGACAAGTACATCTTCATAGGAAATTTCATAATGGCTTCTATAGTCTTTGAAAAATGGTTATAGTGTACTCCTGAATGCACTGAAAAGCATTTATGGTAAACTAAAATATTCATTAATGTAATTTCTATTGAAACTTGTATGTCATTGATTCAAATTTTAGGCCTATTTGTTACACATTTGTAATGAAGTTGCAATTTAGTACATTGAAAATATATCAACTTTAAATGTAATATTCAATAAAACTACAGTTACATTATTACGCCAGTCAAAAGATTATTAAAACATAATTATTTAAAATGCGCATTTCTTTAAAAAGTCTACTTAAGTGTTCTAAGAAACAGTCATGAAAGTGTACTCTCATCAAGTATACTTAAGTGGCATTTTATTTCATAAATACTACAGTGTGTGCAGAATTATTAGGCACGTTGATTTTCTGATCATATTTTATTTCCAGGAACATTTTGCCAATTCCAAACCATATTAATCTTAATAACTACTATTAATTTTGTATTTAATCATGTATAAGTGATATATAATTGTTCATGAAGGCTGGAAATGAAAAATGTCTTATTTTCAGGTGTGCAGAATTATTAGGCAAGTTTTCTTTTACAGATAAAATAAGCCAAAAAAGAGATTTAACTCAGACTGAAAAGTTAAAAATTATTAAATCCCCATGAGAAGAATGCAATACTAATGCAATACTAGAGATTGCAGTTAAGGCATGACCATTGGACAGTGAAATCCTCATTGGGTCAGACAAAAACAGGTGGAGAAGAAAAAACACATGTCAACTGCAAAAGAATGAAGAATTAAGGTGAAGAATTAAGTGTGAAACCATCAGGAACCCTTTAGTCTCCAGCGCCACCATTTTCCAGAACTGCAATCTACCTGGAGTCTCCAGAAGAGCAAGGTGTCAGGGTCTCAGAGACTTGGGTTAGGCAAAGAATCTTAAAAAATGACCCCCCTCTTAATAAGAATCACAAGCTGAAGTGTAATAAAATACATGAATACATTTTTTTATAGGCTTTATAGACAGACAGATTGAGAGTGACTCTTGAAGGACAAGCACCACATCCTCTTCTACCACTATTTGAAGAATTCATCTTCCAGAATACGTTTTAATAAGTTTTGTGAGTTTATTTTTAGTCTATATCCTACCCTGAAGTCCGTTTTGCAGAGATGGACTAAAAATTAACTGGATGTGGATGTGGTGCTGGTCCTTCAAGAGTCGCTCTCAATCTGTCTGTCTATAAAGCCTATAAAAAAACAGTCTTCATGTATTTTATTACACTTCAGCTTGTGATTCTTATTAAGAGGGGGTTCATTTTTTAGGATTCTTTGCCTAACCAAAGTCTCTGAGACCCTGACACCTTGCTCTTCTGGAGACTCCAGGTAGGTTGGAGTTCTGGAAAATGGTGGCGCTGGAGACTAAAGGGTTCCTGATGGTTTCACACTTAATTATTCACCTTAATTCTTAATTCTTTTGCAGTTAACATGTGTCTTTTCTTCTCCACCTGTATTTGACTGACCCTGCTGACCCAATGAGCATTTCACTGTCCAATGGTCATGCCTTAACTGCAATCTCTAGTATTGCATTAGTATTGCATTCTTCTCATGGGGATTTAATAATTTTTGACTTTTCAGTCTTAGTTAAATCTCTTTTTTGGCTTATTTTATCTGAAAAAGAAAACTTGCCTAATAATTCTGCACACCTGAAAATAAGGCATTTTTCATTTCCAGCCTTCATGAACAATTATATATCACTTATAAATGATTAAATACAAAATTAATAGTAGTTATTAAGATTAATATGGTTTGGAATTGGCAAAATGTTCCTGGGAATAAAACATGATCAGAAAATCAACGTGCCTAATAATTCTGCACGGCCTGTATATCATCTTCAAGTACAGTAAAAAATATATTTTTAAGATTTTAAATACAGTAAAAGAGCACATTCAATACATTTAAGCACACTTCTTTTTCACAAGGGTTGTTCTAGTCTTAAAATGATACTAGGGGTTTGCCTAAATGAAAATTCGCTTCAAACCATATGACTTTCCTTCTGTGATGCTCAAAAGGAGATGATGAAGATTTTTTGGTAACACTTTACAATAAGGTTCCTTTATTAAACATTAGTAAATGTATTAACTAACATGAACTAACAATGAGCAATACATTTACTACTGTTTTTGTTAATCTTTGTTAATGTTAGTTAATGAAAATAAAGCTGTTCATTGTTTGTTCATGTTAGTTCACAGTGCATTACCTAATGTTAACAAGATTTTAATAAAGTATTAGTAAATGTTGAAATTAACATTAACAAAGATGAACAAATGCTGTATAAGTGCAGTTCATCATTAGTTAATGTTAACTAATGTAGTTAACTATGAACCTTATTGTAAAGTGTTACCGATTTTTTTAATACTCTTTTCCATGCTAACAAGGGAATGATCCAAAAATGACAGAAAGAGCACAATAAAAGTATCGTAACAGTATTTTATATGATTTGTGCTGTATTCCCAATCTTCTGAAGTCATACCATAGTTTTGTGTAATGAACAGATCCAAAATTAAGCTATTAACTTATAACTTATTTCTCTCCACCGAAGGTCTCTACTATCTTTTGTGTTTGTTTTGAATATGCACATATTAATTAAGCATCATCTTAGATTATTTAATGTGATTTGAGAGGGGTTTTTTTGTCCCGTTTGTACATCATTCACTTTCATTGTACGGAAAAGAGTTGTGTGAATAATATTCTGCTAAACGTCTCCTTTTGTGTTACATGGAAAAAATAAAATCATACCGGTTTGGAACAACACAAGGAAGTAAATAATCCTTTGTTTTAAGAACCAACACTGTTGTCTTTGGAAAATACTGCCTTTGGAATATGTTCAAACCCTAATTCATGGCTGTCCCCTCAGTTTATTGTGACAGTAATTTAATAGTGGTTTTGATATCTTCAAGACTTGTTTAACTCTGGAATCTTTCATTGCTTTAGCCTTCATCATTATACTTCAGAGCCTTTTTAGGAAGTGTTAGTATTCTCATGAGAGGCTAGTGGGTTTAAGTGCAGTCTCCAAAGAACGTGTCAGATAAATATATTATTGTACTGTCAAATTAAGGAGGAAATCACTCCACATTTTGATTTTGATCTATATGACTCCATATTGACTGAAAAAAGAAATTGAAATTCAATATTATATTAGCTTAACCTTTTTTTTTTTCATTTTAAGATCTATGTATTTTATATCTTATCTTTGTAAACATCATTTGAACTGCACAATAACCACAAAGCTACAGATCAGTATGATGCATTTGTTTGTCTTCAGTTAATGAAGGTAACAATTAAAATTTTCCATCTAAAATGAAGTGATTTAAAAAAAATAAACCGTTGCATACACTACTGTTTTGATTAAAATACAGTAAACGTAATATTGTGAAATATTATTAAAATGCAACTGTTATATATATATATTAAAATGTATCCCTGTTATGGCAAAGCTGAATTTCCAACATCATTACTCGAGTCTTCAGTGTCATGTGATCCTTTAGAAATCAATCACATATGCTGATTTGCTGCTCAAGAAACATTTCTCATTAATATCAATGTTGAAAACAGTTGTGCTGCTTACGTATGTGCGGCATATGTTACAGTAGGTCTTATTTGTCATTCTCACTGTGATCTGCTTGTGCTCTATAGACTCCTCTGTACATTGTAAATCACGGTGAGACTGGACCAATCCGCTGCAACCGCTGTAAGGCCTACATGTGTCCTTACATGCAGTTTATCGATGGAGGACGACGCTACCAGTGTGGCTTCTGCAGCTGTGTTAATGAAGGTTGGTACTGTACCATTGGACACTGCTGAGATCTTTTTTTACACACAGCATGTGTACGCTGTGTTTCCTGTCAGCATATGGTAGGGATTATTCGTCTGTGCAATCATTGCAAAAAAAAAAGTGTGTTTCTAAAAATGTGTTTCCTCTACCTTAGTTCCAGTGCAGTATTTCCAGCATCTGGACCATATGGGGAGAAGAATGGATATGTATGAGAGACCAGAACTGTCTTTGGGCTCATATGAGTTCATTGCCACGTTGGATTACTGCAAGGTATCAATCTTCATAACATTCAGGTTTAAACAATGAGAACTTGCTTTTTGTTTTTGTTGTACACTTTTTATAGAAGTCTACAATAGTCACAGTCAGATTTGATTAGATTAGTAAGGTTTATTATTAATAGATTACATTTGATTTATCTAAATAAAGTCAATTTCCCTCTAGACATGTAATGGTATAAGAGAGTGTGTACATTATTAGAGAATGTGTGTTTTGCCCAAATGGGGTCAGCTTGCCCCGGGAAGCAGCTGAGAAAGGTTTCTTTCTTGGCAGTCACATCACATATTTTGTTCAGGCATATACAATTAAAGGGGTCATGAACTGGCTTTTTAATTTTTTTTATATTGTTGTCTGAGGTCAACTTATGACATTCACTTGGTTTTTACATTCAGAAACATCAAAACAAATTAATGGTTTTGAGCCTAGCTCCTGAAACGCTCGGTTTTTATGGGTGTGCCGCATTGAAGACTTGGAAGTAAACGCCCACTGCTATGATTGGATGACAGTTTTGCATATTATAATGAGTTTCATGTAAAGCGCGAATCGGTGGGCGGGGCTAAACAGGCAGTGTTGAAGTAGGCGTTGATCTTCTTCTGCGGAGGCGTGTTTGATACCCTTTGACGTCATAGATCCCCACTTTGAAAAACCTGTCGTTCGCTGTGCCTGGTGTCAATAAAAGCTTTTATTGGACCAAAAAGGAAGTTTTTAGTTCTGAAACTTACAGGATATTCTTATAGTATGATGACCTCTTATAGGTCAAGGAAAATTTTATTTCTCAGTTCATCACCCCTTTAAATCTTGAGAGTAAACATATGATATGTTTAAAACGAGGACAATTATTTATGCTCAGCAAACAAAAAAATGACCCTTTAATTGATTATACAGAGGCAAGTTTGAATTTAGTGAGTTGTAAATTTTTAAGCTGCTCTGTCAGCAGGTCAGCTGAAAGTTAACTTGCTTTTTTAGAAATGCATACTATTAATTAATATGAATGAAAATGCAATACAAAATCAAAATATTAAATTCAACTTGCAGTATCTGTAGAATGTTAAAATTGTAGTACTGCTGTATATAATTACAGTATAAGCTATTTCACATTACAGATGTTTACATATAGTCCACAAGACAAAATAAAAAGTGAATAAAAAAAAAAGACCTTGAGTTTATGCTTAATTTTTATAACTGTGTCATTACCTGGATGATGTACGACCTGGATGTTCTTTGTTTGTCCTGAGCACAGGACATTTGAATCCTTTCCAACAGTGACTATGATTTTGAGATCCATCTTTTCACACTGAGGACAATTTAGGGACTCATACATAGCTATTACAAAAGCTGCAAACATTCACTGATGCTAAAGAGTCAGTGAGTGTATACTTTTGAAACCTTTGATGCATTGTGTATTACATTCTCACGGTTCAGGGTGAAAAGTAGCTTGTAATCTCAAATGAACTTGATTTCAATTCATTTATTGGACTAAAGAGATCCATGACACATTTTTGGCCCTAGTCCGTGCCTGGCTTCCTCATCTCAGCCTGACACCATAATCTGCTGTCTGGGCTCCTATTTCTCTCAGATGTTTATTAATACTTGAGGATCAGCTCCTGCAGTGTTTAATAAAATCATCACAGCTCATCTCTATTGCATAGGCCTATTGGGAGTCAAAATAACCAGTCTTTACCTTGATCCTACTGCCTGTGTTTTGGGACTTTGTAATGCGTTCAGCTTGCCATTTCTTTATATAAAAAGATAAAAAGCTTTCTCATGCAATTGATGTGCTTTTACATAATAATTGCTAACTTTATATGTATTCTCTGCCATATGAAATGGCTCAAATATGTACCAAGTCTGTAAAAAAGCAAGCAAAAATAGCCACTTTGAAGTTCATGAACTAATAATTCATTCAGTGATGTTCTTTTCTGTCTTTAAGAATAATAAGCCTCCCAATCCTCCTGCCTACATCTTCATGATCGATGTCTCTTACAACAACATAAAAAGTGGACTGGTCAAACTAATATGCGAGGAACTGAAGACATTGCTTGACCGACTTCCAAAGTAAGTTGAGAGATAATGTTTGCTGTCTGTATTTAAAATGCATGTTTGAGCCGTTTTAACTGAAAGCAACTTGCACTAACATATCTTAAAATTTGTCTGTGCCATTGTTTTGTCTCAAGATGCACACCAGTACATTTTTTTTCTAAGGCACATATATTAAAGCTACTTAAATGTCCTGGCGAAACCAGGCCTATTTTATTGTTGCTCTTGGATTTTGTATTAAGACTGTCAGGTTAAAAATCTATGTTTAGGGAAAAGTTATATTTTAGGTGCCATGTGCTGTTACTGGTATCTGTCCTTTTAAACCATTTGTAATCACAATGTTGGCAGTTTACCTAATATTTCTTGAATACATTTTTAATTATAGTATTCTTTTTAAATCTTAAAATATTTCATAAATTGAGAAAATGTTGTTCAAAGGAGATTCATATGAAGGATATCATGTGTAGGGCATTGCGGAATCCAGTGGATCCAAATTGAAATGTCACCGAATTTGCCAAAATTTAGATGAATACATCAAAAGTAGGGCTATACAGTAGACTTAGACTTAATCAAATCATGATATGGCCTAGTGTCTGTGAATATTAAAACCGCACAAAGACTGCCATTTAAATATGAAGTCTGCATGTTCTCTGTCTCGTTTGGTTGAGCATCACAGTTTTGTCTGTTAATGTATACAGTGAAACTGCATTTTGTTTGCCAAAGGAATTGTTAAAAAGTTTTTTTTTTTTGACATTTTAAAATATTAATTAAGCCTCTAGCACTCTTCTGTCATTTTTGATCAAAAATGTTTACGTTTTAGTTTTTTAGGATTTATACTTCATCAGAATGGTTCGAAACTTGTAAAGGTTTCAGCACTTGCTATGTGAACACACACACAAAAAATTATGGACATGATTTGAAAAGGTTAAATGGTCCTGAAAAAAAGAGTCACACTTGTGCTCCTCTAGTCAGAAATGACTGCTTTGGAAATTAATGGGATTTCATGAATCTAAATTTCATCTAGTGGAAACGTTCGGTACTGCGCCCAAACAAAATCTTACTGAAAACTCTTTTTTTGAGATATCAACCTCAGATTTGGAACACAACTGGTTTAGATTATATAGCTTTGATTTTCTCACAGTCTAAGAGTAAAACATGTTTTAAAATATATATATATATTTCATATAAAAATTGAAAATAGTATTTTTGTGCATTTTTCATAACAATAAAGTTAAACTTCTATAACCTTTTTTAATTTCCCCTTTTTTAAACTTTTCACTTCACATTAATATGTCAAGTGTCTTCTTTAAAAAGATACCAAAGAGATTTATGACAGTTTAAGTTGTAAATTTAATTTTCAGGTCCATGCTCAGAAAGTGGTTAACAGGTAATAAATGGATTATAACTACTATATAAATATAATTATATCATCAAATAATAAAAATAAAATATTAATAAAAAAACGTTATCAAACTAAAATATAGTACATTCATTTAATAAAAAAAAGTGGTACTTTTTGACCACCATGGAAGGGTTAAATGTTAGTTTTATGCATTCATTAATTATTGATAGTAAATTTGTATTAAATTATAACGCACACAATCCAGAAAAATTAAAACAGACAACACAAAATATCTGAAAAAAAACAAACAACTTCTTAGGGCACTATTGTTTTTTTAAATGTGAATAAATTATTAAAGTTTTATAAATTGAATTGATTAGACATCATTTTTATTATTAAAATGATCACAAAATCCAGAAAAATAAAAACAATACATTTTTTGTGGAATTGTGAGATAACAAAGCAGATTTCATAGGGCCTTACATGTGTCACACTGCTTGACATGTCATGTTAGCTTTCCATGTGCTTCTTTCGACTCTGTAATGGCCAACAGGCTTAAAAGTGTCAGTGCGAATAGATCATTATAATAGTATTTTATTGTCTGCACAGTTTATCATGCAATAATCCAGGTTTGAAAGAAGATATATGATTGCTTTCATCCCCCATCTCACACATTGACGCCCAGCTCCAGGTGTTTGGCTTGGAGGATCTGTGGAGTAAAGTTGAAGCCTTGAGCAGAAGCCACCCCTCCGTATTCTTTCGGCACCTCTTAGGTGGAACACATGTTCATCTCAGCTACTATCATCCTGGAATGTGAACGAATCCAGTTGAAAAAGAGCCACGATCCACTGCCAAATATGGTAACTGGAGAACAAGCAAGAAAAAAAAAAAATAGGAAAAGAAACAATTCCAGTATCTCATCTTTTGAAAATGTCTGCCTGAAGGAAGTCAGGAGGTTGAACGACTTTAGTACTGCAACATTTCCAAGCATTTAAAAGTTTCGTGGGACACATGGCTCCAATTATACCGTTTATTTGGGTGACGGCCAGCTGAAAGGTGAGCTTTGATTCACCTCTGAGGAACTTGCATATTTCAGACTTTTTTTCGAACTCCCAGTCCTTACCTCTCATCCGCTGGTTCCTAAGGGTACGTCCTTATTTGTCTGGGAGCTGACCTCACTCTGAAAGCAGTCCGGTAGTGCACTCCAAATAAGCCTGTGGTATTATATCTGATTTCTCTCCTCTGTTCCTGGCTTTGCTTGCTAGATTACTTAGTTAATGAAAACCACATTGGACACTCTGAGCTGATGGGGTCGGTTAAGATGCCTGATAGGGTTTGTGTTGGAGAGTTTGTCTCTAGTTTAATGATAGACTTGGCATATATGGACTGAGTGATCCAAACCATCGCCATGTTTTACAATCTTGTAAATGTAGCTATAGAGAGCTACAAACCCCAGATGCAGACGTCAATGTGGGATGCTTGTAATTACCTGGCCAGCACAGCTTAGATGCAGCTCTCCACTATCAGCTATTAAACAGTGCTCTGGTATATGCTAGTTGGTGAAATGTGCACATTTCTTTATTTTTAGTTTCTTTCTTCTGCTGAACACAAAAGAAGATATTTTGAGGAATGTTGGTAACCAAAGAGTTGTGGGTCATCATTGACTTCCATAGTAATTTGTTAGCATAGGCTAAATGCAAAGATATATTTTTTCTTTTAGTTTTGAGTGTGACTTCAATGTCCTAATTCTTTTAGCTTTTTGTTATTGTTATTTATCTTTTTGGTGTTACTGATCGGTAATTGGTGATACTGCAGATATTGATTGATTTTTCTGATGTTCTTTGTGTTTTAAAGAGAGGAGGGAGCCGAAAGTTCAGCCATCAAAGTGGGCTTTGTCACCTACAACAAGATCCTGCACTTCTATAATGTGAAGAGTGCTCTGGCCCAGCCGCAGATGATGGTGGTCTCTGATGTGGCTGAGATGTTTGTACCTCTTCTCGATGGATTCCTCGTCAACTTCCAGGAGTCTCGGCCTGTCATCAACAAGTATATTCATTTCTATCTGAAGACACTTCTAGGCTTCTTACATCGAGTCATATACAGTATTCACATATATCTGCATATTGGTTATTCGATACTTAAACATTACATTCATGCATTTGGCAGATGTTTTTATCCAAAGTGACACTGCATTTAAGGTATACATGTAGCCTATGTATACAAACATATTTTTCATTTCTCGTAATTTTTTTGCAAAAGAATTAATTTGTGATGAAGAATTTTGCATACATCACTAACAAAGCCACACATGGAACCATTTTGATGTTACAGGTATGAGTGTTGCCTTAGAAATATGAATAATTTCTCAGAGAATGTCAACAGCTCAGACTAGAACTACAGACTAGTGTGTGTGTGTGTGTGTGTAAAGATATAAAGGTTTGAGACACACACACACACACACACACACACACACACACACACATACACAGTGAAAATATAATAGTATACAGTATATACACTTCAGTTCAAGGCAAGCATGCTTTTCCTGTCTATCACAACACTGCTCGTTATATTTAAGAATGGCTTGACTTTGAGACACGCGTTGCCTATTCTTGCTGTTAATGTAATTTTGTGTATTATTTTCTTAAGCCTTTTAGATCAGATCCCTGACATGTTTGCTGACACCAACGAGAGTGAGACTGTTTTTGCACCAGTCGTGCAAGCTGGTGTGGAGGCCCTAAAGGTACATATTAATAGGCTGAACTATTTACCAAAACTATTTACTCCCTTTCTAAACGTACTTGCACACTTAGTTTTTATTTCTACATTGTTTAACAAAAGTGCACTTAAATACTGCACACAATCTTTATTTGATAAACACATAGTTGTTTCTAGGGTCGTCATTTCAATTCACAGGCCTGGGACAATGTTTCCACTTGTCATCACTGGCGACAGCACTGGTTGTTTCATAATCTCAATGACATGTTCAGTCTGTGACTTAAGTTGTTTTTTGGTCATTTGTTTTTTGATCTTTATCAAACATTTTGAATCAAGTACTCCAGATCCAAAAAATAAATAAAAAAATACTGTTTTAAAATACTGATTAAAACTCATATGAACAGATAAAACCATAAGGCAATGAGAATGTTTTATGATTTTATTAGTGCTGTCAAATCGATAAATCACATCTAACTTAAAAGTTTGTTTATATATGTGCGTGTTGTGTGTATATGCATGCACGCACGCACACACAGTATATATATATATCTCATATTTATAGAAATATAATAGTATATATACACACACACACATGTATTATATAAAAACAAATTTTAATGTTAGATGCGATTAATCACAAGTAATCATTTTGACAACCCTAGATTTTATATTTTCTATATTTTTTTTTCTCTCTCCTCAGGCAGCTGAATGCAGTGGCAAACTCTTCATCTTCCACTCCTCCATCCCAACAGCAGAGGCTCCAGGAAAACTGAAAAACAGAGATGACAAAAAACTAGTCGGTACAGAAAAGGAGAAGGTGAATATTTATTGAATATGAAATTGAACGAAATTTCCCTATTCAAAAATCTCAGCTACATACTTGAATCTACATAAAATAGTATTAAATATCAAAATCCTAAAATGAATGATTTGTTTGTCTGTGTTGTCAGACTCTGTTCCAGCCTCAGCGGGGTGTGTATGAGCAGCTGACTAAAGATTGTGTGGCTCAGGGCTGTTGTGTCGACCTCTTCCTGTTTCCCAACCAGTATGTGGATATCGCCACCATGGGCGACGTGCCCTCACATACTGGAGGCTCAATCTACAAGTACAACAACTTCCAGGTACACACGTGCACACACTGAAACACAGACATCTTGAATATGGTATCAAATAGGGGCTGAACTCTGGGTTTAAATTGCTGCCCTCTTGTGGTCAAACCTCAAACCTTTATATCTTTTCAGGTGGAGGTTAATGGTCAGCATTTTCTCAATGACCTCAAGAGAGATGTGGAGAAGTCCATCGGATTCGATGCCGTCATGCGTGTCCGTACTGGCACAGGTAATAACATTCTAGAGAAAAGTACTTGAAAACTATGTAAGGTTAAACACACTATGTACACTACTGTTTAAAAGTTGAGTAGGATTTTATTTTTATTTTTTCAAAATAAATGAATTCTGTAATATGGCAAGGATGCATTAAATTGATCAAAAGTGACAGTAAAGACATTTATAATATTACAATTAATTTCTATTTCAAACAAATACTGTTCATTTGAACTTTGTATTCATCAAAGAATCCTGAAAAAAATGGTTCCCACAAAAATATTAAGCTGTCTTCACCATTGGTCATTATCATTGATAATAATAAGAAATGTTGCTTGAGCAGCAAATCAGCATGTTAGAATGATTTCTGAAGGATCATGTGACACTGAAGACTGGAGTAATGATGCTGATAATGTTGTAATTCAGCTTTGCCTCAAAGGAATAAATTATATTTTAAAATGTATTCAGATAGAAAACAATTATTTTAAATGGTAGTAATATTTCAAAATCTGACTGATTTTACTGTATTTTTGATCATACAAGTGCAGCCTTAGTGAGCTTAAGAGACCTATTTCTAAAACATTAAGAAATCTTACCGAACCCAAACTTTTGAACGGTAGTGAGTGAATGTATGGCATATCTTAATGTCTGCATGATTCTCAAGGCTTCAGGGCCACAGATTTCTTTGGTGCCGTACACATGAGCAACACTACAGATGTGGAGATGGCAGCAGTGGACTGTGACAAGGCCTTGACGGTGGAGTTTAAACATGACGACACACTCAGCGAGGAGTCTGGAGCTGTGATGCAGGTCAGTCTTCATGTGTAACACTGAGCTTTGAGACAATGACAAAGACAAGACTGTTAAAGAATACAAAAAAGACATTTGGGAATGCTTACTGCATCAAAACTGGTCACATGTTAAGTATCACTGTTCGACATAATCTGTAATACAGTTGTTTGATGCCTAATATTTTTTTCTTGGTAACTCGAGTGCATTTGAGTCCTCATTGAACTGTTTTGTTGTGATGTTCTTGGAATTCACTTGCTGGCAAGAGCAACACAAATAAGTTTACTCTGGTTTCCCAGTGTGCTTTGCTCTACACCACCATCGGTGGACAGAGGAGGCTGCGAATTCACAACCTCAGTCTGAACTGCAGCGCACAGCTCTCTGAGCTCTTCAAAAGCTGTGAGACAGATGCCCTCATCAACTTCTTCGCCAAGTCAGGTGACCAGCTTTCTCTTACAAGAACATACATGAAAACTTCATGCTATTGTTACAGATTTGAGCATAACATGTGACATAATGCAATTTTTGAAAAAAATGTGCAATAATAATCAATCTGTAAAAACCGTGCTTTCTGATGCTATCTGATCTTTTTTTATTTATTTTTTATAGTGGAATAAAGCGTAATTCAGGGTTTTCAAGTCTATTCCAGTTGTGCTTTATATATATATATATATAATTGTTTTATTTTTTTTATTTCAGTTTTAGTAATTATAGCACTTATTTTATTTCAGTTAGTTATTCATTCAGTGATTGTGGTGGATGCTTTTCTCCTTCAGCGTATCGGGCCATGCTCAACCAGCCACTGAAGACGGTGAGGGAGATCCTGGTAAACCAGACGGCTCACATGCTGGCCTGCTACAGGAAGAACTGCGCCACTCCTTCAGCAGCCAGCCAGGTCAGTGTCACACTTCACATTCATGTCCATCCGTGTTCATATGACATATACACCCTTATAAAAACATCGTCTCCCGTCATTAATGCTTCACACACGTCATGTGTGAACTAAGTTATAATGCAGCAGTGCTATTTTAGTATAAAAACAGCAGATTATGCACAATTACAAGCAACTAACCCTGAACCAAACCCTTATCTAACCCTAATTAGTAGTAAGTAAACAGTTGATTAATATTACTCAGTACTTAAATGTATAATCACACTGTAACAAGGACAGCTTAAAATAAAGTGTGATCTAATTTAGTTTAAGTTTTAGCCATTTTGTTATGTGCTTTTGTCATTGTTATTAGTTTTCATTTTAATATTTCTATTTAACTTTGATTTATTATTATTTCAATCTGTTATTTTAGTTTTCAACTAATTTTATTTCACTAAGGCAATATTTCAAGTTTTTCAATATTTATTTTATACTTTATTTAAATCAAAGCTTTAGCTCACGCTGAAATTCAGAAATCATTTGTTAGACATTTTTATATCTTTATTAACTTTATTTTTTAGACCTTTTTTTTTCTTCAGCACCATGTCTCGTTCATATTTTAATTATATTAATAGATTCATATCATCATCTTTGCACTGCACTGTAAGAAATAAATCACTAAAAAACAGATAATATCCTAGCAGAAAATGATCATCAGTACCTTTTTCGTTAAATTTACAGCTATTTCCTTCAACCATAAAACACAATGCAATGCGTAAGTCAAAATAAGGGTAGAACACCTGTAAAAAAAAAAATTCACATTCACTCATTCTCATCCTTCTCACATCAGACTTTTTTGAGTGTGTATCTCTGATTTGACATGTAAACTGACTGCTCTTCTTGAACATTTTACCCTACAGCTAATCCTGCCTGATGCGATGAAGGTGTTTCCCGTCTACATGAACAGTCTGTTGAAGACTCCATCTCTTGTGGGCAGTACTGAGCTCTCCACAGATGACAGAGCCTTCTACAGATTCATGGTTATGGCGATGGGAGTGGAGGAAACCCAGGTCCTGCTCTACCCTCGGCTCATCCCGCTGGTGAGTTACACGCATAACATGTATATCGTTTCTATCATTAACTTCAAACACTGTGCATTACAGTTTAAGCATTTGCTCTCTCTCTCTCTCAGCACACTATGGATGTGTCCAGTGAGTCAATCCCAGCTCCAGTGCGCTGTTCTGAGGAGCGGCTCAGCGAGTCAGGCATGTTCCTGTTGGAAAACGGGCTCTCTATGTTCCTCTGGCTGGGACAGGCCTGCTCACCTGACCTCATCCAGAACCTCTTCGATGTGCCCTCTCTCGGCCACCTGAACTCAGAAGGGGTATGACATTATTCTTAATAGAATAAAACCCATCAATATTTAATCTCTTAATAGAGCAATACTGACCGATATACTTAAATCTCTTAATAGAACGAAACCAATCAATATTTAAATCTCTTATTTCAACAATAATGACCAATATTTAAATCTCTAATTGCCTTGAGTGCTCAGATGTGTGCGAGAGTCACTGCGGCACTGATATATGTGCTAGACAACACTATAAATACAATATAGCTAGATCAAAATCTGGAGAATCACTTGAGTCAATGTTATACATCGTCATATCTCCCAGCACCAAAAAGTTTGCTGTGGTAAAGCTATTATTGACATAACAGTATGAATTTCTGTAAAACTGCTTTGAACCGATGCATATTGTGAAAAGCACTTTACAAATAAATTTGACTTGACTTGACATATAAAATTTGAAAAAAAAAAAAATAGATACAGAAGAAAAAAAAAGAAATAATTTATCCTATACAGAAGTTTGAAACTATATGTAGGTGAATAAAAAAATAAAAAGCTTTTGGGCAACTATTATTTAACTTGTGCTTTTATAGTACTTATCTTTGCTTAATTGGATTATATCTCTAACTAATAACCTTATTCCTCTTTGCACTTTTGATCTCACTGGTTATGTTGCTTTCAGGGTTCGTACGGGTGCTTGAAATCCTTGAAAGTGCTTGAATTTTGATGTGTTTTCAAGGTTTAAAAAAAAGTGCTTGAATTTTGGATAAAATGCTTGAAAATGCTTGAATTTGTAACTGTTTCTTTCACAAGAAATATCTTTCTGACGAAATAGTTATTTATTAGATGGAGAATTTTTTTTTAGCCCTTCAGAATCAGATACAGACTGATTTGCGTTAACGCTGGCCAGAGCAAAAGTAGGTGGAGTTTTCATTTTGATTTCCGCGGTTGTTTGGATGCACCGTTTTTATTGGCCACGCAGCGGCAACAGTTGAACTATTTTAAACTTTGACCGCGGCGTGCGAGCGAGCTCGTTGAGCTCCGTTTTGGTCCGAGTTGCGCGGCGCAAGCCATTGAAATATATCGGTTTCATTTCATAGCGCAGCGCGATCCGCGTCCTATCTGAAAGGGCCATTAGTGACTGAGAGTACTTGGTGTGACAATGTAATGTAAGTATTGCATGTCCGTTATGTCACGTTCATTTGTGGAATATGCAGTGAACATTGCCAAAATTACAGAACTGTAACGTGCAAATTAACCTGCAAACGTTAGCCCAGTGCATAACAACAGTCGTTGATTGCTGAACTGAAATCAGTCAGTGTCATAAGTTAGTATACTGTTACTGTAAGGTTTAGGATGGCCCTGTGCAATATTTACACTGCTCTATTCCAGTAAATGTATTAGCTAACGTTATGTCTTGGCCCAAGACATCTTGGCAATGAAATACATTTATCAGGCAGGTGCCTGTGCACTCAGATATTGTTCAAACCTTGTCTATATCAAGAATGTGTCCCAAAACGGGAAGGCCGGTCAAATATTTCTGTTCAAATCTTCAAGTCTTCATATTTGAAATTAATTCAGTTTTACAGCCTATAAATCACATTATCTGGTAAGCACTATTTGGACATTAATATAATGAAAAGTATATTATTCATATGGCTATATACTTAGTGATACATTTTGAAGAATGATTGGCTTAAATATTAGGGCTGCACAATATATCGAAATATTGCAAATGTATATATTACAATATGCATAATTGCATATTGCAACGGCTTGCAATAACTGGGGTCATGAACAAAAGACAAAGAAAATCACTCACTGCTTTTGGCTGAATAGGCTAACTTTTGTAGCTTTAATAAGAATCAGTATATTTAATTCATGCAGTGAAAACTAAGCAGTGTTTATTTTTACATTTGATTAATCAGTTTCTGTTGTTAAATAAACCTAATGTAGGAATAGGATAACCTAAACCCCAGTGATGTTAAAATAACACTTCTTATGCTACTGTAAAACACTGATGTTCACTGTCAGAAGTTGTAGGGATATTTTCTTATCACAAAAAGAATGTGAAACACGTATGTGTAGGTTATATCATTTTAAAGACATTTTATAGATAATTTAAGTGTGTATATGACACACTTTAAGCATTATCGTATCGCATATCGAATATCGCATTATTTAATGAGTTATCGCATATCTCATTTTTCTTCAATATCGTGCAGACCTCTGCTATTATGAAACATTTGGCTGTTTATCTCTTTTGATGTGATAAAAACACTAAATAATAATTTTAACTATGTATTGGTATGTAATTTACGGTAGTGTAAGGTGCTGGAAAAAGCTTTAAAATGGACCTGGAAAGTGCTTGAAAAGTGCTTGAATTTGACCTTGGAAAAAGTGTACGAACCCTGTGCTTTAATCAAGGAACTGCTCTTTTAGTTCTTCTCATTATGGAAACCAGCGTCAGAGCCGCAGTGGTAACTGTAGAGGTGTAATTGTCTTTCAGCAGACGTCATTACCTGTGCTGGATAATGCTCATTCCAGGAAACTCCATTCAATCATCTCCAGCATTTCACAGCAGAGGGCCACATCCATGAAGGTACAGCTCTCTCTCACCATCTCCTCTCTCCTGCATCTGTCTCGGTCTTGTCATAAAGAGGTTTGGTGTTACTGTGATTTTCAGCTTGTAATGTGAATTATGTGATTCTGAGGCAGTATTAATATAATAAAATGAATATAATAATTAGACATTTAATTACTGCAAACTTTATACTAGTAGTTTCTCATATATATAGTAAATACACTACCGTTCAAAAGTTTGGAATAATTTAGATTTTTTTTTTATGTTTTTGAAATAAGTCCCACCAAGGCTGATTAAAAATACAGTAAAAACAGTAATATTGTGAAATATTATTTCAGTTTAAAATATCTGTTTTCTATTTGAATGTATTTTATAATGCATATAATTTCTGTGATTCCCAGTCTTCGGTGTCACACGATCCTTCAGAAATCATTATAATATGCTGATTTGCTGCTCAAGAAACATTTCTTAATATTAATGTTGAGAACAGTTTTTGGTGCTTAATATATTTGTGGAACATTATACACTTCCATTCTAAAGTTTGGGGTAAGTCAGCAAGGACGCATCAAATTGATCACAAGTGACAGTCGAGACATTTATAATGTTACAAATGATTTCTATTTAAACTAAATGCTGTTCTTTTGACATTTCTATTCCTCGAAAGAATACTGATTTTTTTTTTTGTAATAATGTGTAATAGACCCATTATTAATAATTGATCACCAATAATGATTAATAGTAACTGAGCAGCAAAACGACATATTAAATATAATTTCTGAAGGATCATGTGACACTGAAGAGTGGAGTAATGATGCTGAAAAGTCAGCTGTACCATCACAGGAATAAATACATTTTTGAAGTACATCAAAATAGTTATAGCGTTCCACAATATTACTGTATGCAACCGGATCAAATAAATGCAGCCTTTGTGAGCATAAGAGACTTCTTTCAAAAGCATAATAGAAACCAAACTTTTGAATAGTAGTTTTTTTCTTTCTCTGTCCTGATCTGTGATCAGCAGTGTAATGGATGTGTCTCTGTGTGCAGCTGCTGATAGTGAAGCAGAAGGACAGAGCAGAGATGTTGTTCCGGCAGCTCCTGGTGGAGGATAAGGGTCTTCACGGAGGGGCGTCTTATATGGACTTCCTGTGCTACGTCCACCGTGAGATCAGGCAGCTGCTTACTTAACTCTCTCTCACACACACACACACACACACACAGATAAGTGTGTTATAGCGCACAGGCATCTTCTCTTATAACCTCTGCAGCTGCCTATGATATATGAACAAAATCTTTTTCTGCAGTTGAATATGACCTTTGTGCTTTATTCCTTTCTGTTTCACGTGAGGGATGCTGGTAAGTGGGTGTTTAGATCGAACACCTTCAAATGCGCCACATCTCTCTGTTCTGAGAAGCCATTATGTTGAGAATCTCTCAATGACTTTATTAAATCATCCCTCCAGATTTAATTTACCAAAGGGAAACATTACTTTGAAACCTTCACACAGTCAACACACAGCAAAATGAACAAAACAGGCTCGTAATGTGTGGATTTGAGTGGAAAATCTGTGCTGTGTCTATTAAATTAATAGATGACATCTTTGTGACTGGAACTATACAGTACCAAACTTGCTAATATATATTTTTTTTGTATGACTTCAGGGAGGACACCATCACACATAACTGAAATCTAGTCATGTACAAAAATTAAAACCATTTTTTTTTAAAGAACATCTTTGTCTTAATTTTTTTACTCGCTGTTATTTTGCGCATCACACGTTTACATTTTGTGTGTATGTTTCCAATACTTCAAAATGTGTAAAGGGATGGCACACTCCTTTTCAGCATCATGCCTGTGATGATTTCCATAAGACTTGAGCTTTCCTGTTTAACCATTGGACATTTAAAGAAACATATCAGAACACTTTCTTAAATCAAAAGAAGTGAATGTTGATTAAAGGTGGAACGTCCCTTTTATTTTGTAATTAATGTCAGTCATTATTTGTCATTTATACAGTTTTGCTCTTTGAAACATTTCCAAAGTTGAGATGTTTTATAAAGTGAGCAATTATTACACTAAATTTGCCTTATTTTTTCTGACTTCTAATGGTACGTCTCTGGACCAATACTGTACATTTTATTACAGTTTGAGATGGATTTTAAAGACTCGTAAGCAACTATACCTCAGGTCACATGCATTTAGCCTTTGTACCTGCTCATTAATACTTTGGATCGGACACACGTGTGCTTCTTCGTACTGAACACAGAAAAGATTCAGTTCTGTAAGCCAAAGGCAGCCTGTCATGTACATTTCAATTTGAAGCCTTTATACAGCTGTTTTTGAATAAAGGTATAGTCCCTGTTAACCTTGTAAAGCGTGTATGTTTTGTGTTTATCTGAACTCAAATGAATGGCTTAATCATAGATATTTTGTAGGCATTAAGATTACCAATGACTCCATATACAATGAACCAGCAGGGCAGTACATTCTGAGCGGTTTATTGACTATGTTACAAAATGCACTCATCTAGTTCCACAGAGAAGCTTGGGATAGGCACACAGAGCACTAGATCTGCTCCAGACAGCGCTACCCATCACTAAGGGCCAATCACTAACACCGTAAAGCAGGGGTAGGCAACTCCGACCCCCGAGATCCATTTTCCTGCAGAGTTTAGCTCAAAACCTAATCAAACACACCTGAACAAGCTAATAAAGGTCTTCAGGATTACTAGGCTGCGTTTAACTCCACTTTCAGATATCGGGAACTTCCCCTCGGGAGAATCCCTGCCACCATTTTAAAGTGTGTTCTGCTTCGCCAAGTGGGAGAGGGAAGTTTATTTGGACAGACCCTCGACCCATCGATTTTGACTGAGGGAGCGAGTCCACTCATGTACACATCAGGCAGATCCATAGACCACAATTCAACACGATTGTGACGTCACAACAGCAACTCAATTCCAAGGCTGCATCCGAAAGTTTCCAAGGTAGGAAGGCATCAAGGCACGTCTGAATCCAAAGCAAGCCTCACATCCTGTCTCTTGAGATACCTTCATCCGATCGATTTTTTGAAGGCAGTATAGATGCGAATCCTTCGCTGGCTTTGATATCCCACAGTCCAGTGCTTTGCATTCTGTGACAGTTGAGCTAAAAAATAAAGATGGCGTCTGAAAGTTGTGGATGGTGGTCAGTTTGTGTGTAAATGTACATTTTGGACCAACATTTTCCACTTTTGATGTCATTTCTAGCGATACATTTTTATAGTTGTAATCAAATATTTGCTTAGTTTCCCCAAAGCTCACTCTTTTGCTGTAGATCATTAAACCGTTATGCTGTCTCAGAAGTCTGTCCGAAATCAGTTTCGTGAGGTACCTTCGTTCTTAAGGCAGAGAGGCAACAAGTCAGCTGCCTAAGTTTTCAGAAGCAGCCCAAGTGATCAAGGGCTAAGGGCGTTCCATTGTAAGGATTCCTCAAGTAGTGGGAACTCATGCAATGTAAGCTCATCTGCCCTCTAGATCCCATCCCCTCACACCTTCTACAAGCCACACTTTTACCAGCTCTCACACACATCATCAACACATCTCTGTGCGTACTGGCATTTTCCCCACCGCATTCAAGCAGGCTCGGCTCCACAGCTTAAAAAACCCACATTAAACACGTCACTTGTGGATAGTTACAGACCTGTCGCTCTCCTAGCATTCATAGCGAAAACATTTAAACAAAGTGTTTTCAACCAGGTGTTTTCAATCAATCTTTCATCTCACAGAATAACCAGCTGGATGTCAACCAAACTAGTTTCAAGAACTGCCATTCAACCGAGACTGCATTACTGTTGGTCACTGGATGGCGAAAGCTGATTCCAAATCTTCAGTTCTCATTCTCCTGGATCTATCTGCTGCTTTTGACACTGTGAATCATCAGATCCTTCTGTCCACCCTCTCATCACTGGGCATCACAGGAACTCCACTTCGCTGGTTTGAATCCTATCTCAAAGGTAGGTATTTCAGGGTTGCCTGGAAAGGGGAGCACATCAACTGATCACCGGGGTTCCTCAGGGTTCAGTTCTTGGACCCCTCTTCTTCTCCATACACACTACATCACTGGGACCCATCATACAGGCACATGATCTCTCCTACCATTGCTATGCTGATGACACACAGCTCTACCTTTCATTTCAACCAGATGATCCCACTGTAGCTGCATTAATCTTAAGCTGTCTGGAGGACATCTTGCCATAGATGAAGGAACGTCACCTGCAGCTCAACCAGGCAAAGACTGAGGTTCTCGTCTTCCCTGCCAATCCGACTCTACAGCACAATTTCACCATCCAGCTAGGTTCATCATCAATTACCCCATCAAGACGGCAAGAAAACGGAGTAATCTTTGAGGACCAGCTGACCTTCAAAGACCACATTGCAAAGACAGCTCGGTCATGCAGGTTTGCACTACACAACATCAGGTAGATCAAGAAGGCCTTTCCTAACAGCATGCAACACAACTTCTTGCCTTTGATATTCCACAATCCAGTGGAATCCAGTTTCCATCCAGTGACAGTTGAGCTAAAAAATAAAGATGGCATCTGAAAGTTGTGATTGGTCAGTCTGTGTGTAAATGTATGTTTCTGACCAGTGTTTTTTTCTTCTGCTGTCATTTTTAGCTAAAGATTAGTATTGCAGTAATTACCCAGACAGTAACATAGTGTTGGCCCAGATCCGGGACACTTCTGGTACATGTGGTTTCCACGCGGGATCTGGACCGACACTATGTTGCCGTCTGGGTAAATATTTGCTTAGTTATCACCAAAACTCTCTGTTTTGTTGTAGATCATAAAACCTTTATGCTGCCTCAGAAGTCTGTCTGAAGTCAAATCAGTTTCGTAAGGTATACCTTCATGCGCAAACGCTGCCCGCAAAGTGATAAGGCAGAAAGGCAACAAGACTTTCAGACGCAGCCCTAGAAAGCTACAGGCTGGTGAGTTTGATCACGGCTGGAGCTAAACTCTGCAGGAAAGTGGATCTCGATGGCCAGAGTTGCCCACTCCCGCTGTAAAGCCTTCTTCACGCTCTACACATGCAGCTGGTTCTCACGTCGCTTGCAGGAAATTGTGCATTATTAGAATGTTATTGGGAAACCTCAAATACAGCAATCAATGACAGCATTGTTTTCAGAAAAGGACTTAAAAGGATCATGTTCAACGCTGAAACTCAATTACAATGAAGTCAGACAGAAAATACAGTTTGGGATGAACATTAACAAAGAAAGGCACTGATTTCTAGAGTAGGGAAAAGCTCATGCACTCTTCTCCTGAAAAAGCTAATGTCATTCAGGCATGCAGGCATCGCAAAACTAAAAATTGACAGACAATCAAGTGTTCTTATTAGACAGTATATAGAACCCAAAACAATAAACATTTCTGAATAAATAAGAAAAATGTAGGATCTGAGGAAAAAAAAAAGAGATGCATCAAAAATGCCCATTTGTACGGAGCCCCTAAAGGGACATGGTGAAGGGAAAAAATATGAGATGGAGGAAAAAATATTTGTCAATGCTTTTGTGTTTGCACAAAATAAACTTTGCTTTCCCTCGCAAAAACTTTTGTTCCGCTGCAAAGCGCAAAGAGCTCAAAAGGTTTCGCAGGCGAACGTTAAGTTTCTCGGGGGAACGCAAAAGCACTGACTTATTTTAATCTCATATTTTTTTTCCACCACCATGTAACTTTAGGGGCTCCGTACTTTATACCTTATGAAATATCTACACACATTTTAAATACAAATCAGTGTAATCATTTATTTTCTACAAAGCCCCTAAAGGGACAAAAAGCATTGACAATTTTTTCCCCCTCCATCTCATATTTTTTTCCTTTACCATGTCCCTTTAGGGGCTCCATACTTTTCAACCCGATGTCTGGACTGGCCTCTATTTATACAAAGTTATAAAACTCTTCTTATTATCTCTCTCATTCTCTGGTATACAGGTTATCTTTAGACTTCCATTAAAGCCGCATGATCACTTGTCAAACTTTGATAATTATTGTGTGGTAAATGCTCCACGTGACTAACCAAAATGCATGTTGAAGGAAACATTTGCATCCAAGGATTCAGCTTATATTCATATACTAGTTGTGATTATGATTGTAATGGAACTTGTTGCAACTGGGCCCATGTGTTTCTAAAGACAGCATTAGAATATTAGAACGATATTGGAAAATCTAAATATAGACAGTTTATTTTGGCGGTGTGATTATCCAATTTTTTTCTACATAAGTATGTTGTCAGCCACGTTGTGCTGCAACTGAAGTCACTTACCACTAGGTGGCGACGGTGGAGAACATTATAACTCTTGTTGGACTACATTTATAATTGATTTGTTTTATGATTTGCCCACAGTTAAATCATATTCTATGAAAATTCGGTGGGGGGGTAATACGTTTTAACATCCTGAAATCAACTGAAGATGCTAATAGACAGAGGTTTATACAATGCACCGAAAGACACGAGACATTTCTTTGACATTAACAGAGCTCTTTTGCAGACACAAATACTGATGGTCAAACAGAATAAAAACACAGACTACTGTACGGCTACAGGCAGCCTGATACGCTTATAAATAAACCCACACAGCAAGATGCTTTGAGAACAGTGATACAGTGTTAGAAACATGTAAACATAATGTGACATTTTTCACAAGGACTTTAACTAAGATACATATAAGCAGCATTACTTTGTAACAGTGTTTCCTAAGACAAATACAACATGTGTGCTTTGATTCGCTTCCAAATCTATAATATAACATCTTGTTCTAGTTGGCAAATGATTCTGAACAAAAAAAAAAAAACTGTAAAGATCTTTTTTAAATATATTTTAGAAAACAAACATCTTTATTTTAATCTTTCCACCGGTTTTGGCTGGACCCGCTGTTGTAATAAGAACATTCTGGAATGATTCTGTAGAAATTTAAAGGCTGCAGATTCACGTTTGTACTTATGGAAAGAAAGAAGGCAAGAAGTATGAATTATTACTGATTGTTGTGCTTAAGAACACCATGAATCTGTGTTATGTGATGAATTTGTACTATGCCATGTACCTTTATGTGTGGCACATTAGTAAATTAACAAATGAGTTGATGTGACAATGAGTGTTAAACCATGAGGGCCAAATGGTTGTTCAATCAATGAGTAATCATTGTAATTGTCTGTCAAATATTCTTTGTAAATTCCTGCAATTTATGAATGGAGGGCAAATGTATGAAATGTACCTCTAAATGTAAAATGGCTTCTAGTCATTTTCAATTTTCAGAAAAAGCTGATTTATGAATCTATAGAATGGATAAAATAAATAAATAAAATTATATTTTTTATCATAAATAAAAAAGTAAATTTTTCAATTGCAGGTTTATATCTCACAATTCTGGGTTCCGCAAGTAAAAACTCCATTCATTTTCTCCATAGGGAAATTGATTTTTAATGATCATTTTTAAAGAAACCTACTGTGAGCTACGAGGTTGTAAATCAAATAAAATAATATTGTTTAAAATAATATTGTTTAATTTGTGGTGAAAAACTACATTATCCATGATGCTGAACAGAAAATCCACTAATCAGAGATCAAAACAATCAGAAGAGCTCTTTAGCTCCGCCCGAGTAATCGAGTCTGCCTCTTAAAATACATAAATTGTTGTTTATATATATGCATATTTTGCAGTAAACTTAAATTATGCTGTTAGAAATGATTCATGGGATTGTAGGTCTTTTCAGTCAGATTTGTGAGATAAAAAGTCACAATTACCTTTTCATAGACAATTACCTTCACATTGGCTTTTCATAAATTGCTGTACTCTAAATGAAGGTATAATTTTATATTATAAAAAAAAGTAATTTTTCTTTGATATTAAAAATGCTGTAAATTTTGGTTTATGGGTGAACCACTGCTAGTAATCAGACGTGTCTCATCGAGGACTTCGGAGTTTGTGGAGTATAAAGGTGGTTATATGAGCTGGCCCGCCAACAGAGTCCATTCAGACGTTAAATGACGTTCTCAAAAAGCTGCATTGATCTCATGATGTTCTCATCCTGTGGGGAGCAAATGGACACAGGTAAACACTTTAATAATGGACAGTCCTCAGGATGACACTCTGCCGCAGGCTCAATGAATAAGAAGCTTTTCTCTTTACTCAAGCAAAACCTATTGTAAATGTTTTCAAGAAAGGCATTCATGCAGAACATCACATTCATACCAAAAATAGGCTTACATTTTGACAGCAGTCTATAAATTCATCTATAGTGACCACTCCATCCCTGTTTTTGTCCATTTTCTGTCAAGACACAAAAAGGGTCACAAGGTCAATGTGCTCATTTGAGCTTGCTCATAGTTGCTTAGAATTACATCTAGACAAGCTATGATGACATTAGCAGAAACTAGATCTGTAAGATTACTGTGATGCATAACAAGACATAGATAGGAAAACATTCTGGAAATGTACTTGCTTTACCAGTAAATACTGTGGTGAAGTACTATTCAGTCCCACTTTATATTAAAGTGTCTTTAACTGTACATACTCTAATGCAATATATAATACACAGTATATATATAATTATATATACGGCCGAATCACAGCTGTGCTGATATACAGCCATATCGCACTGCTCCTCGTGTAATAGGCTCATATATATATGAGCAATGTGTGTGTGTGTGTGTAGTAGTAGTAGTAGTTAAAGGCACCTAATATAAAGTGTGAGCCCAATTTCTATTTGAAAAACAATCAAGATGGAATAAATTAGATATGGAATATACTGCAAATAATCAATCTCACCTGGAAAAATATCTCCACATGCTGTCGTGGAGTTTCCTCTTTAAGTGTGGGATATGTGCATCTTCCCATCATGTCATAGATAGACTTTATGATATCTAACATTTCCTGTGAATACCAAACAATAGACAGGCATGTTGTTTGTTGGTGTTTTTACATAATCGCTTGTCATGTGAGTGATTTTCTGACAACATTAGTTTATGCATCTTCATGAACCGAAATTGCACTGGAAAAATCATGGTGTAGAAACATTTCCACTCAGAAATTGCTATAGTACTATATACTATTAGTACTATATAGTACTATATACTATTTACTTTATATACTAATTAGTACAATAATTTTTACAGTGTGCAAAATATTACAGCATTTATTAATCTAGGTAATAATAGTTCCCTTTCTGTCACTCACTTCGACGTTGTTTCGAATGAGAGACAAACACCTCTGACGTTTTTTTTTTGAAAAGGCCAATGGAATTGGCGTGTGGAATTTACATCTCTGGCCACGCCCATGACTCGTCTGTGCTTCCACCTTCAGGTGTGACAGTACAGTCTGAGGCTGACGCAGTTGGTAGCCGTGCTTTCATGGGCCGCCTCGGCATTGGGCTCAAGTGGACTCATCCGGTCGCAGTTGGATGATTGGTTCCTGGGGTCTTTTCCTCTCCATTTTGGCCTTCCGTCCACACTGAGACAGCATTTTCATTCATGAAAACAAAGCTTTTTGAAAGCGCTCTCCAAAGTGGATAAATTTGAAAACGCTGTTTTCGTGCGGGTGTGGACTGTGAAAACTGAGGTATTTGAAAATGATGACGCATGTTTAATCGTAATGCATATTGAACCCAAAGATATTCATGTTTATACCGGTATGTGCCTCCGTCTTCACGGAGATCGCAGAGGCTGCCCTTGCCTCGCTAAGGGACGTGTGTATTTGCATACTTTTCCTTAAACGACAGGCTAATCCTAGCCCACTCGTGAGAGTTGTTGTGTGCACACAGGGACCTGGTCCTAGATCACCTAGCCTGATTGGGACTTCGGGTCAACTGGGAAAAGACCAAGCTCTCCCCAGTGCAGAGCATTTCTTTTTTTCGGTGTGGAGTTGGACTCGCCATGACAGCGAGAACAGTCAGTGCTGAACTGCTTGAAACTGTTCAAGCACAATAGCGGGTAACCACGACATGGTGGGTGGCAGGTCTTTGGGGAAGCACAACCTGATTGTTAGGTTCCTGTGAGGTGCACAGAGGTTGAATCCTGCAAGACCTTGCCTTATCCTCTCTTGGATCTTTCTCTGGTCCTACACTCCCTCCTGATGAGTAAGATGAGAGCTTGTCTTTGCTGTGTCCGGTGCACGCTTTGCACATATACCTGGACTGCATGCAGAGGTTCAGGAAATATTAGCAGCTATTTGTCTGCTTTGGAAGCCAACAGAAGGGGAAGACTGTCTCCAAACAGAGACGGGCCCATTGGATCATGGACACCATACTCCGGGCTTATCAGATCCAAGGTGTACCGTGCCCATTGGGAGTAAGAGCTCACTCCACTTGGAGTATCACAGCCACGTCAGCTCTGGCGAACAGTGCTCTGCAGGCTGGGCTACACCCAACACCTCCGCAAGATTTATAATCTCTGTATGGAACCAGTTTCTTCTCGAGTCTTAGGTAACAACAGGTAAAATTCGGGCAACTGGTCCAGTTAGAGTTTCCCTTGAGTGGTGAACCCTGGGCCACCCTTCTCCATCATTAAGCACTGTTTGTATTCCACATACTTACCTCCCCTTTTGGGTAGGATGTGGTCTCTGTAGTGTTCTTTTCTCAATGAGAAAGAGAACGCTTCTCAATTTTAACCAGGTGTACTTCGGCCTTGAAATAAAACTTCTTTTGAATCAGAAGAGGCCCTACGGCTGGAGTGACCTCTTCTTAGAGATGAGGAGGTCCCCTTCTTAGGGAGACCTGATGTCATTTACCCTAGGAGTTGGTAGGTTGCGAGTTAGCGTAGCTGTACTTGCTGTTGGCACGTGGAGGCTTGCCCACATCTGCACCGCCATGTCTCGTGACATAGTTCATTTGTGGCAATTATTATAAGCACCCCTTGTGTCTCTCATTTGACAATGTCGAAGTGAGCGACAGAAAGGATACGTCTCGGTTCCTGGTGTAACCTCTGTTCCCTGGTGGAGGGAATGAGATGTTGTGTCCCTCCTGCCACAACTTGAACTGTCATTGAGGGGTTGAGACGCCATCTCGGCTCTTCAGAACAAACCTGAAGTGTATGATGCATGCCTTATATCTAGGGGCGTGTCCAGACATGCAAATTCCACATAACAATTCCACTGGCCTTTTCTGAAAACATCAGAGGTTTGGGGCTCCAAAGTGCGACCCCTAGTGTCTCAATCGACACAACGCCTCATTCCTTCCATCAGGGAACGGGGGTTAACACCAGTAAACCGAGATGTTTTCAAGTTATTTAATAATGTATGGTGTGAGTTACCCCTCAATTTATTTCGGCATGTCGAAATGGCGTGACCTGCGGTGTTTCACTAAATGTTGGAGGAAATCCTGTAGCTTTAATATTAATTTATAAAACCTGAAATATTAAAACTATTTGTGTATGTTAAAAGAAACTCTAAACTAGAACAATAAATGCTGGTCATTGTTAGTTCATGTCACCTATCAAATTAATTTGTTAATGAAATGACCCTTATTATAAAGTTTTACTGATTTTCTTCATGTTACCTCTTTAGTTATATATCCATCTTTATTAATATCGTACAGGTTAAATGCCCAGTTAAGCTTCTCTTGAACGGTGCCTCGTAAGAGAATGGAAAGACCCATGACAAAATCCTGTGATAAAATGAAAGACATTGAGAAATCAGTATAAGTTGCATCACAACATAAATGTGTAATTTACAGCTAGAACATGATTCATGATTATTCTGCTAAACAAACTGTTTCATTTCACAAGATGATGTTATAACTCATGGTATTTTAATGGTTGTATTATCTCACTTATTCAGTCGGCACTCAAAGGGCATAATGAATGGTTTGAGTTCACATTTCTCTTATGTGAATGGAAATAAATGTCTTTAATAACCACATAACCATTTTTCTCCAAAAGATGAGAGAAATTCTTTCTGGCTGAATTTTTCACATGAGAATTCAATGTTTTTAATTACCAGATATGACACAATAAGTCTTAGTGGGAGCAAAACGGCTAAAGGACAAGCCAAGCGTTGTTATTAAAAAACAAGATGAGTATATTCTCATTTAGTTTAATTACTGTATCGCTGGGGACCAGCGATGTTTGTTTATAGCCAAAGAATGAAATCCTTGTTATGTGCAAATTGAAGGTTCAGTGGTGTTTAAAATATTTCCTAATGTCTCAGTAAGATTCAAATAGCACAATATGTTGTCAGTCAAGACACTGATGCAACAGCGGTCAACTTGAACAAATCATTTATTTCTGTAATAGCTCCAATTGTGTTTATGGGTAGTTGGTGCATAACATGCCACTGTTTTGTTTTTTTCTTCAGGATTTTAGGTTAAAATCAATAGGGGAAAGAGTATTTAGGTGCTCTGTCTGGTAGAGCTGCACAATTCTTGATTGAGAATTGAGATTTAATTTTTTTCCCACATTTTAAAATAGAGATCACTATTCTCCCACGATTCTGAATATACAACGGAACAAAATAACATAACATCATATATATATATATATATATATATATATATATATATATATATATATATATATATATATATATACACACACAGTGTGTGTGTGTGTGTGTCCAAATGTGAAACTGCAATCCAGTATAAATGCTGTATTATTAGGTTTACTATTAATGCCATGCATGCAAGAGAGATTGCATTCAGTCAGAATGCTCCATTAGTATTATTACTTACCTCAAAACTGACAGAGCCATTGTGGTCAGTGTCGAATGCATCGAACAGAAAATGAGCATACGTTGATGCATCTGAAAAATAAAACAGAAAACTGCTTAGCTTCAGTCACAGCAATGTCATCAACTCATTGCACAGCTAATTATGTTCAACAACCAAGGGGATGCATAAGCTATGATCCATTATACTATAAATAATACAAATAGTGTGTGTATGTGAATGGGCAGGAAATGAGTAAGGTCACGTGAGAGAGATTTGTCACAAACCCTGACAAATGATGTAGAGAAGCTCAAACCTATAATTATAAAACTACTCATTTGACTGTGCAGTGGCACAAATCATGTGACTCGAAAGAGAAGAGAATCACCATTTCCTCTGAGAGACTTCCAATCAGATCAGTGGTGTGTGTGGTGGACTCCTGAAATGATGGCTTTTTAGTCCTATAAGGTCATGTTTGATTTCTATTTTATGTTATACAGTTTCTACGTTGAAGACATGGGGAACATCATTCACCTTACACTATTAATAACAAAACATTATATTATATTATTTAAGGAATAATCCACAGCTAGCGTATGCATTACATGATTTTAATGCACAACGTGGAGGCAAAGAACTGCCCGACATGAAGCAGAGTGCATTTGCACAGTTAGCCTTGGATTATCCCACTTATAGCTATCATGGTCATTTGCCAGCACTGACAAGTTAAAGCTGTTACTGATGTTTGCAGCACAGTATTTGACCGGAAGGGTATTATAACGGTTATTTTCGTCAGCTACATCTTGTTAGATCTAGCATTCTGCTCACTTTGAATCAGACACAGCAATAAAGTAGTGCAGTAAAATTACATTTATGTGAATGAATGAAATATCGAAATTAATTATCGATAGAGAGAGTGAGAGAGAGATGTGTGTGTGAATTACCTGCGTCTGTGCAGCATCTTTCTACTAATAGTGAAGCTGTGAGGTTCAAAAACAGCGATGTTACCCTCTCTCTGCTAAGAAATATAATATAGCGTTTCAGTAGCGAAGATATTTATAGTCGCGGGGCAGCGTTGAGAAATTTCTGTGCTCCTGAATGTTTCTGTGTGCGCGCAGCTAAATCTCCGATCTCTGTGTGCGAGTGCATTAATATACTGGAACTACATGTGCATTAAATGGTTTTATCCCATGGTCTGTCTGAATACTCGATTATGATTGGCTGGAAGGTGTGCATTAAAACTGTTAAATGTATTTATATATATATAAAAAGTATTTCTAAGAGTTTAATTCAATGTGTAACTTTAATTATTTGTGAAATTTACCAGCAATCCTTAAGAAAATTCTTGTTTTTAAGTAAATCCTACGCCAAATATTTTTGAGAGTACTCCAGGTTACACCAACAAAATATAATAAAAGGTCAGATCAGGTTATATTAAAAATCACACTATACTGTATGTGGTGTAACTGTAAAGGAAATAGTACTAGAGAATATATGACTTTAAACACACTCACCTCCCTGTGGAAAGAACTGAGAGTAAATTTCCTTAAATGTGTCTTCATTGACCACACCACTGGGGCATTCCTGCAAACACAGATACAGGCATTTCCATTACAATCTTATTGAGATGATATTGTGGAGTGATTTCAGCAAGAGAGCCATTATGCGCATACAAATCCAAATATGAAAAGACATCATTCCTAAGCAATAAACACAATATCCATTGTCCATTCTCGCCATTGTGATGCATTCTAATGTGCATCATAAATGAAAATGAGAGTGAAAGTGCATTTGCTGCATTGAACATATCATATTATGACTCTCCATTTCGAATAAATGAGCTCAGAGAGATAGCAAATGCATGTCAGACTTTTTGCCCACTCTGTAATATCACTTATCATTAGATAATGATAAACCTCATATACGATTTGTCTAGCATTCGACATTGAAGTTTGCATTTGATTTTAGTTGATGACTTGCACTAAAAACGATGCTCTGAAAAATGAGATTGACCTCTTCAAGATGACCAACCAATAGTTTAAGCTGTCAAACTCGTCTGATGAAACGGTCTCACGTGTTTTAGTTAAGTAACACGTTTATGAGTGGCTCTTCTGAAATGATCCTTTCAAGCCTGAGCATGCACTGAACATGCATTATGAGAGGATGGCTGGTGCCTCAGAACATTAGCAATGCAGTTTATTTATTATTCTTGTTAAGGGAATTGCGATGGCTGTTATCCAAGATGTTTACTGAAGCCAAAAACATATTTTATTATTTTCGAAATTGCAGTAGATATAACAGATGTACATTAGTGTTGTTATTCAAATGTCATAAACAAGTGATAGTCTGACAGATAAAGTGATTACAGACTAAACTTTATAAGACCTGTATTTAGCAAACCTTTATTAGCCAGTTTCAGCATTACTCATGTGCTTCCCCTGATATGATAAACCAGCTAAAACAAAGGGAAATCACTTTTTTAACAATACATCTCCCTTGATGACAGACATGAAAACAATATAATGTCTTTGTCTCGAGGAAGATGCCACCGCTTTCTATTTTGAATAGTTAGATGTATTGTTTTAATTCACATGTTTATACCAAAAGAACGGAGAGCTCTAATGTTCTTTTAACTAGTTTATGGAAAGCACAATACAGGTTTCTGACATCTATATTACATTTAACTTTATAAGGAGAAACAGATGAGTAAAGTAGCAAAGAAAGAGTAGCAGTAAAGTAGCTTTAATATTCAATTTGAGGTCATGTATTCATCCTGCCTGTTGCAATTTAAAGTGAGTAATAGAGGTGTCATTTTTGCTGACAAGCTGTGCATTTATATGATGATAAATACAAAACATCTCACACAGTGGAAAACAAAGTCAAATCTGATGTTTATGTCCATTTATTCTTATTTTGACCATTATCAGCTGTTTTAACTGGGCTTTTATGCCTGGAACTTGTGTCCTATTTATTTTGTCCTTTAAAAACATATTTTGTAGTTCCATAAATGGCATAATTTAAGCATTCTACTGCACTCCTGCAGTGATAAACACACAATTCTGTATGTCGGATCTTAACAAATGATCAATCCAAAGGCACTATCCAACTTTAAAATGTCTGGAACTGTATTTGGACCCCAGGAATTAGATTTTTCAAGATGATTGCTGTTGCTTTATCACAAATGGTTTGGGAATTGCAGCAATTAAGAAATACGCTTTTAAAGTATAACTATTTTAAGCAAGGTAATTGCGGAAAATTGCTCAGATGTCCTTAATCCACAATAAAGAGAGGTTTCAGTCATTGTCTTCAGTTATTATCACAAGTTACTAAATAATCTAAATCATCCACTTCATTTATATACATATATATATATATATATATATATATATATATAGAGAGAGAGAGAGAGAGAGAGAGAGAGAGAGAGAGAGAGAGAGAGAGAGAGAGAGGGAGATTGCACTCACAATTGCACTCACAAAGAACAATTTTATCAGCGGAAATAGTTCAGAGTTGAGCATAGAAAAATGTACATCTTGTACAAATGTACATGTACGTCTGTTGTAAGATGTTATTAATTCCCCTGTTTTTCTCATGGAACTGAAAAGCACAGTTTGAAAATTGTGCTTTTCATTTCCTTGCCTGATATTTCCAGGTTTACCATAGACTGTAAAAAAAGATGGACGAAGCATCTCCATTTTCTTTTCACTGTCAAAAAGTGAAGCCAAAATGTCCCAGAAATGGCCGTTGACATCATGCGCCGTTGACGTAATTTGGAGTCTGAGTCAGCTTAGTAGTGATCATGGGGGGTGAAGCCCGCCCCCAAAGACTCAAACACAAGCACAGCTGTCAATCATGACGTTACACCTATAGCATCAAATAACTAACTAAAACCAAAGTTATTTGAAAAATAAACGCTTGCTTGAACATACATCACTGTGATAAGAACTATCTAAAATGACAGAAACTATCTTTGTAAAAAAAAAAAGGAATGGTAGTGGAGTAAAAAAAAAGAGTAAATGGTAGTGGCAGCTCATCAGGGGAGGCAAGGGAGGCACAGCCTACCCAGAATTTTGAGGTGAAAATGGAAGAGGGACGATTTAATGTTATTAAAATTCACAGTTATTAATTCCATGTCTCAGAATGTGTATTTTTTGTTTGTAATTTCACCATTCTTGACCTTGCCCATTGGTCTTTGCACAGCTGCACGACGTGCCACAATTCACTCCATCTCGCCCAGAAAAAGCGCACAAGCTTTGAGAAAACAAGATGAACAAAAACACATGAAAAACAACTCATGTACTTTCTTCTCTGAGGCGAATATATCTGTTGTGTTTGTCATCGCAAGAAGTTCTCATTCACATTTGTCAAATTTTTTTGTCCATTTGATCGAAAGATCTGAAAAAGCCCGCACATTTACCCGCCAATAGACCCTCCCCTCAAAGAAATAAAGTGGTTGAAAGTGGACAAAAGAAACGGACTAAAACACCAGGTGTAAACGAGAATGTGTCTCCCTCATCTACCTGCGATTCGATCGACCAAAATGCATCTTAATACCAGGTGTAAACAGGGCCTCAGTGAAGAAAGTACACAGATACTTTTTTGGGATTTCTAGGCATGTATTTCATGTCGCGTTTTTGTTCATCTCGGTTTCTCACAGCTTGCTTGTTCTAGGCAAGATGGAGTGGACTGTGGCATGTTGTGCGGTGAAAGTCAAAAATGTCATTAAATAATACATTCATTTTTAGGTTTTTTTTCACCAAACCCTATTGTATACCACCAGAACACTTGGAATATACGACCGACATGTGTTGCATGGGATCATTCTGTGATACTTTTGTGTAACGGAAGCAAGCTAGACTTGTGGGTGTAAACCTCACTCCCCTGGCATCACTAGTGACTGACGCTAGAGAGTACTCTCTTTAGGACCCTTGTTAGCGCGTCCACCTCCCAAGCCGGAGATGCCGGTTTCGAATCCTGCTCGGAGAGGGTTGAGTAGTTCCGGTTACATTTGAGTCTTTAAAAAAAATCTTTATGCTGGTTGCTATTCACTGCCATTATATGGACGAGTGCGAGCGGTACATTTAAAAAAAAAATGCTCATAAGAAAGAAAGGCATACAGCATTAGCACAACACCAGGGTGAGTAAATAATTACTTAATTTTCATTTTAGGGTGAACTATCCCTTTAAGGACTTCACAATGGGAGACACATTGTAATGTTTGGAGCTGAATAGGAGTCCGTCTGCAGGGCAAACTTATTGAAGTTTATAAAGTGTGCACATGTAACAGAACATGGCAAAACTCTCAGCAATAAAATAACATGAAAATCAAATAATCAGAAACCAGCCTTGGGCATTCAGAGCCAGATATGAAACCTCATTACAGTATTCCCTTTGCGGTGTATTGAGCAACTACAGGAGGAGGACTGGGAGGTGGTGTGTGCTGAGCTGGGAAAATCTTGCAGTTTTTGATACAAGCACAGTACAGGAGGGATTTGTTCTTTGATCATTCTTCAATAAAATACATTGTAAAACTGTCTGTTACACTTTCAGAAAACAGTTTGAATCTGCTGGCCCGGTTAAAGGGATTCAGTCATGCATTAATGGATTTACTGTACAGAAACATTGTATATCTTTAATATGCAGTATTAAGACTTTGTGAAAGCTTGACCTCGTGATGAACTTCCACTGTCCCTTTGTGCATTTCATCCGAGTACAGTGATGAAGCCAATGTAATCTCTGCTGTGTGCTCTTAAGAGTTTAGGACCTAAAAAAACTGTATTTATCAAGTTTTCTGGAACAAATCGGACTCAGTTGATGCCTCTTAACACATTCAGTTCATACTCATTTTCCCTTGAGACTTACATTTAGGACATACATAGGCTATAGATGATAAGCTTCATCTTTTTGTTACAAAATTTTTAAGGAGATGGATGGACTAAATACCAGTATAATACTAATAGTATTACACAAAATGTATTGTCAGTTTTCTTTCTAAAAGACAACTACCACAAGGCCATAAACATGTCTTTTAAACATGTCAGGGTGTAATGGTCTTTTTATTGACTATTTATGGGATAGTAAAGTGTCCATCGTATGCAGACTTCAGATTCACGCTGGACGCTGTAAATTCTGAACATACTTCTTTTGTCACATAATGAATTTCGCCTACTAAAGTAGTGAAATAGCCATTGTCTCCTAAAAGAAAGAATCGTTTCTGAAATTCCAGTCTCATTTCCTGTTATATACCCACATGACAATGTACCCAATTGCATAAGGCCAGCCTATGGTCTTCATTGGCTGCCCGCGAACAATGTCTGCTTTGACCCTCAAACACTGTAGTTAGCTGAGACAGGAGGAGTTTGGTTTGTGTTGTTGACATTCCATCGACTCCTACAGTGGGAGTCGGGAGTTGGAGTCAACTCCGAAAAACTGGAATCGAACACCCCTAAATAGGCGTTTTGTTTCTGACATGCGTTGTAAGCGGTAGACAAATCACAACAGACTGGGCCGGCAGACCAATCAGAGCAGAGTAGATCAATCACAACAGACTGGGCCAGCTGACCAATCAGAGCAGAGTAAATCAATCACAACAGACTGGGCCAGCTGACCAATCAGAGCAGAGTAGACCAATCACAACAGACTGGGCCAGCTGACCAATCAGAGCAGAGTAGACCAATCACAACAGACTGGGCCAGCTGACCAATCAGAGCAGAGTAGATCAATCACAACAGACTAGGCCAGCTGACCAATCAGAGCAGAGTAGATCAATCACAACAGACTGGGCCAGCTGACCAATCAGAGCAGAGCAGACCAATCACAACAGACTGGGCCAGCTGACCAATCAGAGCAGAGTAGATCAATCACAACAGACTAGGCCAGCTGACCAATCAGAGCAGAGTAGATCAATCACAACAGACTGGGCCAGCTGACCAATCAGAGCAGAGCAGACCAATCACAACAGACTGGGGCAGCTGACCAATCAGAGCAGAGTAGATCAATCACAACAGACTAGGCCAGCTGACCAATCAGAGCAGAGTAGATCAATCACAACAGACTGGGCCAGCTGACCAATCAGAGCAGAGTAGATCAATCACAACAGACTGGGCCAGCTGACCAATCAGAGCAGAGTAGGCTCACAGAAAGGAGGGGTTTGGAGAGGCTGAATCTTTAAACAAACCGTTTTCAGACTCTTTGAGTGATGAGGTGATGTGCAATATTATGAGAAAATTTACGTGATTTTTGACCTTTGATGCATGAAAATCTAATGTAGGAATTGTATTTAATTTAATTTAAACAATTGAACGTGACAGCTATAGTGATCACAATGAATATTGCACATTTTCTTTAATGGAAAAGAGCAGATTAACATTTTGATATCTCCTTTTGCATTGCTACGGAAAACATAAAGGCGAGTAAATATTGACACAAAATTCCTTTAAAATGTTGAAGATCCTTCTAAAATTTAATTTAGTTTTATTTTATTTGTGACGGGGTTAGACTGACCTAAATTAAACTTAATGTTTACAGTACATTGTCACAACATGCATGTTTTACACAACATTCTGCATCCAGATTTGTTTTTTTAAATAAATAACAACAAGAATAGTAAGAAATGTGTCCTGTGCACCATCAGTTACCTCGGGCTGTGGTACACGAAAGAAGCCCAACAGGAAGTTGACTTCACATCTTTGACGTAAAAGGCTGTGTCTGAGAAAGTTCTATGTTGTTACAGTGAGCTCTGGTTAATTAAAAGAGATTGTTTTGTGTTGCTGTCATCCACTGTCTCTTGTGCACGCAGCGTGAGAGAGACCTTGTGTAATTACCTTTTAAGAGACACATCACAAACCATCACTGCCAAAGTCTTCTCAACATTATCAAAACTCCAGGAGCAATGCAGGGTTCATTAACACCGTTAAGATACACAGGCAGTAATTAAAAGATTTTTTCAGCTTACTGAACCATGTTCATTCACTGACTGCACACAGAGGATCAGAGACAGGTTATCTGGCATATTTGGGTTTCAGTTTACCACTAATTCCTTGGAGTCAAAGGATAATACAACTGGAATGACACACAGGAAAAGTCTTAATGGAGGCGAGAAGATTGTGAAATACTCTGTTAGGAGTAAAATATACTACAGGTTATTTGCAGATAATCAAGTTTAATTTAGATCCTGATCACTTGTAGAGTGTAATTAACCTAGTAAGAAAAAAGTATCTGTGAAATCCACTATGAACAGATTATTTTGCAGATTATGAAGATTGCAAAGATTGCAAGATTGATGAAGATTATGCAGTTTCTTGAACATTCAAAACATCATATTAGAATGGTTTCTGAAGAATGAAAACAGTGTAAGGCTGGTGCCAGTATATGTCTGGTCGACCCCTCGATGAAACAAAAGGCCCTCCTGAAAATGAACACTTGAACTATCTCCTGCATATGTAACAGGGACTTCCGAGACGCAGCACACAGTGCAGCTCACACTTCACACACACTATCTCCCCTTCTTCCCCCCTCCTCCTCACCTAAAATACACTGAAAACCTATGCAGTGTTATGTATGTACAAGAAGTAACTATGCATGTTTGATATCATTTAAAGTGTCTCAGTGTGCCTGGTAAAATGGTCTCATTCTCCCAACCATAATGAAAAGCTAAAAGAAGTTTAGAAGTTTTAGAAAATATGAGAAAAGTAAACCTTAAAGCCCCCTTAAAGGTGTTTCCCTCCCCCAGATCCTCCATTCAGACTATACCTCCTGTATGTAAAACAAGAACCTATTCAAGTTCAAATTCTGATCTCACAGTGTGAATCCCTGAATAGGGAACCAAAATCCAATTATAATGACAGACGCCACCATTTGGTAAGAATATTGAATTATCTGGGTATATAAGGAAAAGGTGTAGAAAAGTTTGAGGAGTCTGTAGGTTGACCCACACAACCGCTGTGTGTAATTTTTGTTGCCAGGTAATAATTTCTACAAATTCCTCTATTTCTGAATTGTTATGCTTAACTGATGATTTTATTCTTGTGAATTGGATTTTGAATTATTGCTTCATTACCTGGTCAAAAAATTGTAAACGTTTGATTTTATTCTGAACGACTCTGAGACTTGTTTTTCCCAAATAGATTAACGGATCCGTATATTTCCACAATGTTGCGTCAGAGATTAGTGACGACTGATAACTGATATCAGAAAATAAGTGTACTTGGATGAGAAGACGGGTTTGTCCGTCTAGAATCAGCAAGAAGCTGGTTGGTCAACCTAGCTTGGACGCGTCTGATGACTTCTGTTCTAATTTAATGTTACTTTAGATAAGTATACGTGGAACAAGCCACGAGTTTGGCCAAACAAAGCCATTTTTAAGAAAGGTAAAGTTGATCGACTAACGTCTTTAAATGGTGGTCAAAAAACGCTACTAAAGTAAACGATTGAATTAAGTTCCTGAAGGGCATCCACGGGGGCTATATGAATATATCTTCGATTGTGTGCGTGGGAATTACGGCAAATCCTAGATATTTAGCCAACTACCTCTGCTTCTGATCTTCGGGACTGGCCCCTTGTGCCGGAGACCTGGTAAGGAACTCAAAGCGATATAGTTTCCTGATCTAAGCGGGTAAAATATAATCAGAGTTTAAAAAAATAATCAAATATTCGTTCATTTTAATGATGCACAGATATCATTAAAATCCTTTTCATTTATGGAGTCAGATGAAACGAGTTATTGCATGTGAGAAAATATATTGCATTTAATCTTGTTGTGTTGCGAAAAGGAAAGACATATCACGCAGAGAAACATTCCCCGTATTATTGGAAACCCCCATTGGACCAATAGACGGGCTTACAACAGTTAAGATTTCTGAAGAATGAAAACAATATTCTACTGAAGACGTGTAATGATGCTGAAAATTCAGCTTTGCCTCACAGGAATAAATTACACTTTACTATATATTCACATAGAAAACAGCTTTTTAAAAATTGTAATAATATTTCACAATATTACTGTTTTTTGTATTTTTAATAAAATAAATGCAGCCTTGGTGAGCAGAAGGGACTTCTTTTAAAAACAATAAAAATCTTACCGATCAAAAACTTTTGACTGGTAGTGTATATATAAAAATCTTACTGACCCCAAACTCTCAAACCATAGTGTATGAATGGATGATTTCTGCCAGTTCTTTAACAAATGCTTTTTACCTAATTGTTCAACATTATTAGCAAAGATACCAATAATGAATTGTATAGCAAGTTAAACAGGAGGGGTTTAGTCAACACAGTGATTCTCCCCAAAAGCTCAAATGAACATGCTCTCAATCCGTGTTTAATATTTCTCTGTCTGGTATAAACAAAAGTACCAGTAATAGTGAGAAATTAAGGATCAGTAATAAAAAGCAGTGCTGAATGCCTGTTTCCAGTAAAAACTAAAATTCTCTTTGACTAACACTGGCATACTTTGAAATACAGAAAAAGATGTTAATAGATGAATAGAAAATGATTTCTAATGGCAAGGGTCTGACTATAACTGTTCAGAAGGCTGTTATCATGGACACAAGTGCCAATTATTTATTCACTTTGTGTGTTTTTCCTCTGTAATCAGGCATGGACCAACAAAGCAACACATCAACACAAGAATAACAAGTGAACCAGGCCTGTCCCACATGACACACTTGAAGAGTTGCAGACTTGCAATAGCTGTTGCGTGTGTGTGTCTGTGAACTTCACGAGACTGTAGGGTGGACAATTTATGTTTCAGAAGGAGCTCACGTGCCCCCGATATGCCCTTTTGTTCAGCTCTACAATTACACCATCAAAGTGTGGAGTCAGAGGAATAACGTGAGGCCTTGGGGCGGCATTTGGAACAGGACCCTTGACAATGATTTACTAATTAAATCTATTTTGAAGGATTTTAGTACTTCACAGTCAAAAATCAAACATGTAGAAACGTGAAGTGGAAATGTCAGGTGATATTAAACGTGAAATAATAAAAAAGCAAAGAGATTTAACATTTACAATACAGGACACAACATTGGAAAATGAATAGTGTTGGGAAGGTTATAGAAATGTAATGGGTTACAGAGGTTAGCCTAATATTGATTTCTCTCTAACAGAAGCAAGAATACATTTTAGTTTCATTCTCACTGGCAACTTCTGATTTCTGGATGAAAAGATTTGTAAATTTCCAACACTGGAACGCATTTTTGTCACTTGCCATGGTGGCAACTTTCAGACAGGCTGTATCTTAAAGCTTTCAACGGCAATGTGGATTGATGAAATTGGCAGACTTTGTGCGCTGCAAATTCAAAGAAGAGAAACAATAAGCATCAGAATAGCATCGCTTCCCTAAGTGGACTTTAAAATGCACGAGGCATCGTGACGCCAATCAAAGATGCCTTGACGCCAAACCTCCAAATGGAAAAAGAAGGCTGTCGTGTTTACAACTGTGACAATGAGCGCTTATCAGGAGCAACTAAACGCTGGATTTAAAAATGTATGTCAAGTCTGTAAAGTTCGCAGCATGGACTCTTTAAAATAAGTTTTACACATCAAACTGTTATTGTAGGGACATCGGTGTTACATTTGAAATGTATGAAACCTGCTTTGGAGTCCAGACCTTCTGCTGTCAGTCTGAAGGTCTGGCTACGTAAGACTAATCAGGACCAGGGTTAAAAACCCACTGATATAGAAACTGGTTCGCAGAGATCATTGCCCCCTAGTGGCGAACCATTGAAATTGAAACATTTTGAAACAGTTATGATATAGCGAAGCCTCATTTACTGAAATCATGTGATTTTGCCCTGAATAACTGGCTAGAAACAATTGATTCGCAAAGGTTTTAAAGCTTCACAAAGCAGTGTTTCGAAAGTGGCCATCACTTTAACTATAAGACAGGGTGCTAGCAAAACTGTGTAGTCACTTGTCAGCGGCGTGTGTGTGGTCTTAAGGAAGAATTCTGATTCCTCCCCTTGAGAGTCTGATAATAAAGGACCATTGTGCCACTCTCATGCTCTGTCACCTGACAATTTGGGTCAAGTTAATTCGGTGTTGTCTCATTACATTGTGCACCAGAGGTAACAAAGGACATTTATGCCTCAGGGACACTCTAGAGACCTTTCCTGACCTGATTATTGTAGCAAGCGTGACAGATTTTCTGCCAAGTTTGGCATGTTCCACATCAAACCAACATTCATAAGGAAAACTTTTAACTAAATGCAATCTAATTCGGCCGTCGGTGTATGAATGAGTGAGTGAATGGGTGAATGTGAGGCTATATGTAAAGCGCTTTGGTGGCCATAGGTCTGTGAAAGCGCTATACAAATGCAGTCCATTTACCATTTAATTCAAAATAAGAGAAGAATAAATAGGAATCAAACTTTGTATTTTAACATCAGATATGTAGTTAGAAGCATTAACTCACATTCTTGAAGCCCCGGTAGAGGATTTGAAGCTCTTTGCGTGAGAAACGCGTTTGAGCCTCCAGCAGCTCCAAAGCTTCCGGTCGATGCCGTACGGCAGAGAGCTCCAGTTCATCCTCAACACTATCTGTAAAGAAACACAAAACATCCCGGTTATGATTCAACTACTCATCTTAACAGCATTGATCTGATTTCTTTTAATTAATAATTAGTGTACCAAATAATGACAAAACAATTGAGGACTTTATATTTCACAGGGGATATTAGATGTACAACATTTAATGAGATCCAAAATCTATATTTTTTCTACATTAGTACTTATAAAACAATTTTGACACAAATGATAGTTACATCGTTAATTACTAAAGCCACAAGTGACTGTATGAGTGAGTCATTGAATCATTCACTTCACCAATTTGTTCAAAAAACACAAGTGACTGACTATATCTGAAATTGCATACTCTCTGAGTCAGTAGTTTGCAACTGTTAGAAAGTATGTACTATATAGTATAAATGAGTGTAGTATGAATGTAATCTGGACGTACTACATTCGTCATAGGCTTCACAGGCATTCACAAATCCTACTCCATGGCCTCATGGTATAGAAAAGTGTGAAAGTTTGATGCAAACTTTAAAATCTCAGTGCTAGTGCTACTTTTTGCACATTTTTATAAATACTGTGAATGTTACTCTTTACACATATTGTTTTTCGCCTACTATATAGTAGGCAAGTATGCATATTCAGTTACAGCCAGTCTTTATGAGTGAGTCACTGAATCACTTCAACTGATTTGTTTAAAAACACTGATTCATTTATGACTGAAACAAGTGAATGTCTGTATGAGTGAGTCACTGAAGCGTTCACTCAACCAATTTGTTGAACAACTCGGATTAATTTAGGAACAAAGAACCACTACTGTGTGTTGCTCACAGACTTGCAGCATTATGCTTTGGCTTTGTTTGAAACAATTTTCCTTGTCAAAGTAAAAATACACAAAGTAACTGAGGATATATTGTGTCTAAAATGTACATTACTCAACATTAACTTGTTGAACTGTTGTATAAAAGCAGCATCACACATTCAATATTTCAAATATGTTCCTGCAGAGGTTTAAGATGAAACCTCAAATATCCAAAGCATGTTTTAAGCTCTGTTCTAAGACTTTCCATCTGTCCATATCTTAACAGGTCTTGGTGTCTCAACCTTATTAGCCTTAAATCTAAAAAAGCTTTCAGCTCATATTTAAGCCCGTTCACACCAAGGACGATAACGATAAAGATATAGTTCTAAAAATAGTTCTCAATATTAAAGAATAGCAGAGTTCACACCACAGCTATAACGATAACAATGTAGAGAAACAATATCGTTGGGATCACTTTCGGAACGATTTTTTTCCTGCTGATGAACGATAAAACACTGAAAGCCAATCAGAATTCATTGTAATTTAAAGGCTCACGCATTTAAAACGGCAGACAACATTGTGGAGAAGATAATTGCCGAGGTCCAGAAAAATCGTCCACTGTATGACAAGTCAAGCCCCTTTTCAAGAAAATGTATATGGAAAACAATCGTTCATACCCTCTGAATAAATGGTAGAAGTGGGTCTCGTTTCGTTCCGACAACACTGTCTTGCTTCCTTTGAAGTTGTGGTAAAAAAGACAAGGTGTTGTTTTTATTCCACTATATTGACTAACTTACGTTCACTGTTAGATTATCAGATCGATTACACTAACTTCACTCAAAACATAGTATGCTGAGGACATCTGCTGGTTAAAGCAAGGTAAATGCAACAAGAACCGCAAAAACATGTCCAATAACGTTGCACACAATTTGAAACCGCAGCACACGAGCTTAGAATAAACAGACCGTTATCGTTCATTGGTGTGGATGCAAATACAGTTATCGTTATGGTTATCTTTATAGTTATCGTTCTTGGACCCTGAACGGCCCTTTCGGACATTGCGTTTCTCTAGCTCAGATCATCTAGCATATGATTTGACTTGTGCCTGAGATTTACACATTATTTACACCCCTAAAGGCTAAATAATCTTTAAAAATAATCACTGTGGAGCAGGAGCCAATACAACATTAATCAATGGGAGGTGATGGTGGCTATGGAAGGCACAGTGATTACTTTGACACCTGAAGCGTGGAAGACAAATGGCAGACATATGACCCTGTGATCCACAGAAGACGACTCGTCAACCGTTTGGCAAACAGAACTGACACGTATAAACATCATTTTCTCATCCCAGAAGCGGCCCTCTGGGTGTATAGCAATCAAATGTGATAGACTAATTGTAGCATCATTACCACTTCATGCTAACAGCCCCATTTTCATAAAATGATGGATATGTATTTCAATAACAGCATTCTTTGGCATCTAAATGTGTTCGTTAAAAACACAAAACAGAGCATTTAACAATCAGCAGTTAATATGACATTTCATCATTTGCTAGTCTACTTCAAGAATTCAATACAATTGATATTTAGAATTCGCTACAATGTTGCAGAAGGTATTCAGCGGTTATAACATATCCAGTATAATACTCAGCAGAATGTCTTTGGATTACATAAAAATAATGAAAAGAGTGAGAGATACAGAGAGGTCAAACATGAAATAGTTAAGAAAAGTTAAATAAAAAGAAATGAAAGGACTGAAATTACCCTTGTGAAAAACAAGTACGCTTTTAAGAGTACTTATTATGGAAATAATAGGCATGCACTTTAAAAGAATAGGCCTACTGTATAATTCTATCAAAAAGCACTCTTCAGCTAATTGCATTTAATATAAGTTTAAATTATAAATTAGATTCAACATTACATTAATTTAACAGGACATCTTTACATGCTATTTCATAATTCTATTATATCTGAATTATGGCAAAAGTGTACTGTTGAATGTACTGATAAGCATTTATGATAAACTAAAATTATTCCTTAATGTCATTTCTGTTGAAAATTGTATGTATTTGAAAATATACTTGTAATTACACATTTGTAATAAAGTTGTAATTTAGTACATTTCAAATATATTAAATGTGATATTGAAAAATACACAGTTCACAAGTACTTTACATGTGATTTATAATGTTTACTCAACAAATCAAAATAAGTGTACTTATTTAAATATCAACAAAATATTTAATGATTTAAAATACTTTCAAGTAAAATGTGACAATATTACAAATTTATATATATATATTATCTGCAAGTACAGTTTTTAAAAATATACTTTAAGGATATGAAGTACACTATAAGTTTAAACTTAATAAATCAAGTGCACTTCTTTTTCACAAGAGTATGGCCAATACGCTGATAGAAATAGAGCTGTTTGAGGAAAGATACTGGAGACTTGTGTTGAAAGAGGACTTGCTTTGTGTACTGATGGATGGGGCTTTGGTAGAAGAGCATAGGAACAGCTTCTTGAGCCGTGCCGTAACACCACGCCTGCTGCCGTTCGGAAGGCAAGCGTTACCTAGGAGATACAGCGTGAGTGTCAACACAGTAACCATGGTCGAACAGAGCATCGGGCGGCGGCATGCTGACATGAGTTCATGAAGCAAAGGAGGCATGGATGTGCAGTTTGAGTTTCGTGCAGATCCAGGATCAGTTTTTAGCTTTGTCAGTCTGTTAGAATAACTTGATGACTTGTTCTTTTTTTTATGCTGCTGAGCGAATGATATTTTCTATTCTCTAAACCTCGACCCAGCTATCACATAAATCTTTCTACATCTTTGATTTTCATAAAGACTTGGCTTATTAAGCTGGTATCCTTGTGGGTACACTTTGCTGGTTCTCACAATGTACAGTAGGTGATCTGAGGTTTTACTGTCTTTGTGGAGACATTAGATCCCTGCCATGTAATGTAACTTGCTGATTAACTACCATCGTATGATGCATCGTTGGAGAAATTAATCAACTAGTCATGACTGTTTCTCAAAATTGTAGGAACATGGTCGCTCCTCTGTCGTTTGAACCACATTGATTCAGCAATATATTACTGTCGTTAATAACGACACATGTACAGTAGGTGGAAGAGTAATAACTTCTCCAAGATGCTGCTGTAACAATCATGGCACCTAATGACTACTTCACTGTTATTGTTCCGAGTCATTTTGCTTTATTTGATGTTTGATTCATCGTAGTTCCCTTGCGCATTTTACGCAATTGCACACTCTTCAAAAACAGTAACTGTTGGCACACTAAAATAGAACTTAAATTGTATATACAATGAAAGATATAGGGCCCTATCAGCCCGACGCAGTTATCATTTTCACGTCCCGCGCCACGTTGTTTAAGTAGCAAATGCATTTGCGCCCATTTGTGCTGGTCTGAAAACGAGGTGTGTTCAGGCGCATTGTTGGCGCGTTGCTATTTTGAGGCAACTGAAATAGACTATAATTTTTTTGTTATTTTAAGAGCGCATTAGTAATGTGTGGCTATAGGTGGATCCACAACGTGCGTACACTTAGGTTCGCGCACGAGCAGATCCGTTTCCTAGAGAAGCGTTCAGTTTTTCCGCTTGCAAATTGCAAATGGCTTTTAAAGGGAATGGGAGATGAGACTGATTGGTTTATTGCACGTTACGCCCAAAACACACCCATTACTCATTAAGAGAATAGAGACAACCCTTTTAGACCATGCATCGGGCGCAGACCATTTTTCCAGCCGTTAAACTAGCAAAAGTGGATTCGGACACGCCCTAAGTGTGCTTGCGCCGTGCACTTTAGACCATGCGCTTAGATCGTTAAAATGGTTATTGTGCCCAAGAGCATGACCTATTTACTGTAAGTCTTTATTTAATGTAAGAAACTATGCTTCTAACCACAGCTCGAGAGCTGTAGTTTCGACCGTGTAAGTTTGCGAATGTTCGTTAGAATTATGGTTCCCTTTCTGTCAGTCACGTCAACATTATGCCGACTGATATTAGGGGTCTCACTTGGGAGCCCCAATCACCTCTGAGTTTTAGAAAGACGGACAATGAAATTTGAAATCGAATATACATACGGGTATATAAGATGGCGGCGTGCATCCACTCTTTGTGTTTGTGCTGAGGAGCTGAGACGGTGTCCCGGCCATACATCGGGGAGTTCAAGGTTGTGGCAGGAGGGACATAATGTCTTCCCTCCATCAGGCCTCATCGTGTCTCTTCAGTCAAATTTGGACTAAACCGCTTAATTCATATGGATTAGTTTTACGATCTCTTCATGAACTTTTTGAAGTGTCAAAGTAGTAGTTGTGTAGCTGTCAATGGAGGGACAGAAAGTTCTCAGATTTCATCAATAAGATTTGCATTTGTGTTTTCTGAAGAGAACGGAAGTCTTACGGGTTTGGAACGACAAGAGGGCGAGTGTGAAAGAATGAACTAACCCTTTAATGATATAGAGCATAACTCTCTTTGTAATGACGATGTGCTTTATAACTTTACAGACCTTTTACATGCTCAAACAGCAATATTACACACTAAAGAAAGTTGAAAATGAAAAAAGCATAATAGGTCCTCTTTAAATATGTTTATGAATAAAATCACTTGTCAGTACGATAAAGATTTACAAAACAGCAATTCAAAAAGTATCTCAAGGTCCAATAATCAATTAGTAATCTGATTTCTTGAGGCATGTTTCTCATTAAGGACAAAACATGCCTATTGCTGCACTACAGATAATGAGTGTGGCCTTCCCTTCAACACACGTACGCTTATGTAGCAAGATTGAATTTCCTGTGGGTAGAAGCTGAGCGGATCTCGAGGGCCACAGATGAGGTCAATACATCTGATCTTAAATCAGGACCATGCAGGCTACACACTCTGTGCTTTATCTGAATGGCAGCAGTGTGACGGTGTGTAAAGCCATTTACGTTGTTTATGATGGTAAATGAGATAAACAGAGCAATCATGAAATAAACGAACTAAAGTTAGGGTTTGGGTTAAACCACATGTACCATCAACCTTTTATCTTATTTGCACTTATTTATAAATCATTATTATTATTACCCCATCTATTTATCGAAAGCAAATAAGTATTTTGATTTTCATAAAAAAAAAATAAAAAAAATATTTTAAATATTTTAGATCTAAATGTTTATGCTTAAATTCTTGAAAATAGTTTTGTAGACAATGTTTTGTAGCTTTGTATTAATTTCTTGCAAAAAAAAAAAAATTACAAACATAAACTAAAACAATTTTAGATTTTCTTTTTTAAAAGCTCGGACAAAAAAAGCTTGACAAAAGGTTTTATTATTATTATAAAAATCTTTTGCTCTGAATGTTTATGCTTAAATGCTTGAAAATACTTTTGTAGACAATAGTGTTATATTTATTTCTTAAAAAAGTTTAAAAAAAATAAATAAATAAATAATAATAATAATTTTAGATTTTTTTTTTTTTTTAAATGGATGTTGGATCAGATCGTGAAGGAAAAGCAGCCAAAAATTGTCCAACATACACTGAGAATCTTTCAATATGGTTCAAAGAAGCATCCCAGGATGCATCTCATAAAGCTGGATGATAAAATTATAGTAAGCTTTTTGCTTTTTTTTTGTCCAGTGTTTTGATCGGCAGTATACTTCAAACTACTTGGTGATTATTCTCGGTGCTGACTTATGAAATAACAGAAGAATTATTTCAGTTATTTCAGAAGAAGACCTTGATACTCAGCAAGAGAGGAAATGATTGTAAGGAGAAAACACTTCTTTTGAAAGACGGTGCCCTTGAGTTTCTATCTAGCAGCGGCACAGGGCAGTTATCGCTCCGAAAGATGTGTCTGGGTGGTAACAGCAGTGGTCACCATGTAGGCTGCTGGGTAGTCATGGTACTTTTAATAAAGACCTCAGCGTAAATTAAAGATCCACCCAAAAATAACATAAGTAGCTATTTCACATGATACCATGCTGCATGTCGGCCCTGCCATGAGAAAAATACAGTATGTGCAGTGTTGCATGATCATTCAGCATGCACATAATAAATGCAATGATGTCTCAGATCTCATTCATAAAGTCTTGGGATTTCATTCTTAACTATTAATATATGTATACTGTAGGTTAACATAACTATAAAACATGCCATGCAGGGAAAATGTCCAAATCTAGCACTGGAGGAGTCCCATAGTAGTAAGTTAAGTTAGAACATAACTTCAAATGTAATGTGACAAACTATTCATCTTTAAAACAATGTTAAGGTGAGATTATTAATACATAAGGATGCTTTATGCCTGATATCATTCCATCAATGCAAGAACAAGGCGAGTCGGTCATGATGCATTTTTGCCATTCTCAGGAAAATTCTTGCTGAGGTCAACAAAACTCTGATATGCGCAGCGGGTGACAGTGGGCTCATTTATCCATCAAATGTGAGATTTATATCTATCCGAAAACATGCCTTCAAGTCTTTTCACATATAAAGCCTGTAGACTCTCTGGAGTGCAACAAAAGTTTCAGCACGATTACCACAGGAAAGACAGTAACGAGACTCATGAACCAATGCAACACGTTTGTGCTTGAGGGTCATTCCTATGATTCATACGCCTTTTAAGTCTCGAGTTGTGGCATTCATAAACACTGAATTTCAACGGATCATTACAATACGCACCAACAATAATTGATAATAGCTGAGCAGCAAATCAGCATATTAGAATAATTTCTGAAGGATCATGTGACACTGAAGACTGGAGTAACGCTGAAAATTCAGGAATAAATTACATTTTACAATATATTCAAATAGAAAACAGTTATTTTTAATATTTTACTGCGTTTATGATAAAACTATAATGCAGCCTTGGTGAGCAGAAGATAAAATATCTTAATTATTTCAAATGTTTTACCAGTAGTGTAGGCTAATTTATGAGACGCATTAAAGAGCATTGAATATTAAATATTAAATGATATTATCACTGAATAAAGAAATAGATCAATTAAAAAAGGCTCAAATAAAAAAGGAAAAATAAAAACTGCTTAATAGAAATTGAGACATTAATATCCAGTTTCTGTACAAAAATACATCTGTAAAACATAGGACATATGCTATGCAGTGGTCACACAGTAAATTCCCAAATTAACTGAATGTTCACAGGTTTCTAATGCAGGGCTTGTTACTTCTGCTCACCATATGGTACAGTACAGAACTGGTTCATATCAGAGTGATGAAGATTGATTATTGGCAGAGATGTGGGTCTACAATGCTAATTCTGTACTGCATCAAGCTAAATTCTGCCTTTTTGTTTTTGTTGTCTGGAAAGGCCAAAGTTTCTCCCTCTACTATAGGGTTCCCAATATTACTATTGCTCATACTGAAGGTTAATCTACAGCTTTGGGGCCAGATTTACAAAACAGAGCAAATTAGCATGAGAGCGCAATTCCAAAAAAGTGCAGATGGGACAGGAAAGTTCTGTGCATGATCTACTGATGACGCGCAAATTAAAGAACACTGGATCATTTCCATAATGACCAACACAATCTACCAAGAGCAGCGCAAATTAGCGTCTGGTTTAAGACGTGCTTTTTTTGGGCAATACCAGTAATTTGATGAGCGCAAACCTTAGTAAATCACTTCGCGTGGTTCATTTAAATACTCTCGTCCCATAAATTTTGATGAAAGGCGCTCTCTTCCACCCTCAATACCCACGAGCAAGGCACCTAACTCCCAATCGCTCCCTGGGCGCCGCAGTGAATGGCTGCCTACTACTCCGGGTGTGTGTGTCCATGGTTTCCAGTGTGTGTGTGTGTGTGTGTGTGTGTGTGTTTTCAAAAATGTCATAGCATTTTTGCTATGACTTTTTTAACTCATAGCAACCACCTAGCAATGACCCAGAACCGCCTAACTGCCGCATAGCAACACCCTAGTAACCACCTACAACACCTTAGCAACATGGCGGTACATTTAGGCAGAAAATGATAGTCTTTAGAAACTCTAGACTGAAAAAAAAAATTGGTGTAGGATTTACTTTAAAATTTTATTTTTTTGTGAAATTTACTAGCAATTTCTGAGTAAAAAACTAAGAACACACTGAATTAAATGACAATTCTTGTTTTTGTTTTTTTTATGGCATATTGTCGTATTATAAATGATATATCCATGCACATCATTATTTCTTAAAATTTATGTGCCCTCGTAATCTTTAACCAAAATATCTCCCTCTTGCAGCGACATCTCTTCTCTGATGATATGTTTACTGGCGCGAGGGCGGGGCCACCAGTCACTCACATGAGATTGACCAATAGCAAACCACAACCATCCAATCAATGCCCCATGGACAAAATCAAGTCCTGCCTTCTTGTTCAAGAAGCCGTTTCACTCAAATTTACGTCACAAAAGGGAAGGAATTAGAAACACTGAAATAATATTACTTGTAAATCATACAGTGCTCCAATATATTTTTTATTTACAACTTTTTTGTACAGTGTAGTTAGCGTTATTAATGAAAATGGAACACTTCAGCACTTCACCCATGTGCAACAAAAGTCTAGCATTATATAACACTATATCAATTTTCTAAAAATATAGCACATTTATGTGGTTGAGTATATTATGAAGTCTGGATAGTTTCATTGTTTCAAAATTTTCCCTTAGAGTCCTGCATGATTTTACAACTCATTTTATGACTTCCTCCTTCCTGCTGCCACCTATCACATCTCTCTTTGTTTCTCCACATCTATAATGTATATGCACCTCAGCCCGGACAAGTGCGGTTTTATGAGCCTGGACACTTCACAGCTTTCTGTCCCTCAGAGAGTCAACACCTCACTACTTTCCAGTCTGCTCCCAGACATGACCACCCACTCGTGGCGTCAAAAATGCAGCCTCAGAAACAAAGGAAAAAAACAGGTCATTGTCCAAAGAGGCCACAACTCAAGAACGACAAGCACGCTTTCTAAGTTACACATAAAATAACACACCCGGGAGCTCCATTAGACACTGCTTAAATCAGTTTTATTATGGATTTTGACAAGGTCAAAAGAGTAGAGGCAATTCAAGCTCCCACAAACAGAGACATGAATAAAATGATCTGTCTTGAAGGTGTATTACTTACTATATGCGTGGCTACTAAAGCGTAAAAGGATGTTGATAGCACAGGAATTACTGATTGGGTTCAAACTCGCACAGTATTGAAATGGTACACATTGGTTCACTATGGGTTTGGGTTCAGTACAAGTTAAGCTCAACTGACCTTGACTTGTCCCTCGTTTTCTTAAAACATGTATAAGCATTATAAACCACAAATACTGTGGGGATTGAGCTAAAAGGCCCACTGAAATAGGAAGACAGGGCGGGACATATCGAACAGCTCCTCCCCTTTTTAAAAATAGCCAATAGCGTTTTGTTTATATCACAGCTCGGTAAAACCTCAGTTTCCTCCTAATCTCTAACAGTTTCTCCTCCTAATCTCCTCCACATCGCTTTAAAATAGCATTCTGTGAAGAACTGAAATGGGTCCGTTACGTTTTCTGATCTACATCGACTCGATCATTATGATCCGCTCTGTGCTATCGTGTCTCTGGACCGGAGCAGACTGTGTGTGCGCTGCGGCGGTTCACGTGACACTATTGTATAACCAGACTTCATTTGTCCCAATGGAAAGCATATTTACACCATCTGAATCATTACCTATCCCCTATATAGGGCACGATGTGTCATTCACAATGTAGAGAATAGTAAATGTGTAAACAAGTGACCGATTTCAGCCGTAGCTTCAGAGTCTATTTATAATGTATGAGGCGGGATGCTTTAGATTCTAGAGAGTATTTGATTGGACAGTAAATCTGATGAGAAGCTGAAGTGCAGAGAGATGTTATCAAAATCATTTATCCATATTGGCAGAAGTGAGAGACTGTAAGTTTTGAATGTTAATATCTTCTAAATACAAAGTTTTTGTTTTGGAGCACAATAGCTTATAGACAACAATAAGACTAACATATTCATACTAAAAGCAAAAAAACCCTTCAATTTTGATATCATGGAGACTAACTTCTGTTGGACCTGGAGTATTCCATTAAACTCTTTTGAAAACATCTGTGCCTTGCTGTCAATTACCACAGAAAAGAGTGACTGATTAATCGCTCAGTTTGCAGAAACAAAATAAAACCATGCTGTAACCCTGTATCGTCAGGCGCTTACAACATCAGTCTATGCGACAAGCTCATATTATATTTTAATTCACATGTGTGTTATTTGAACTGTAAAGATGTCTAAATTATCTTTTTAGCGGCGTTACTGTTATAATATAGTACTGTAATAATACTGTAATTCCATTGGATTTTTCTTCATGTACACTTTTTCTGGAATCCTTGTGTGTGTTGTACAAGATTTACAGATTTACATGGTCATGACAAGAGTTGAAACACTAGATAAGCAAAACATTTTTTTTTTTTTTTTTTTTTTTTTCCCAGTTTTGACAATGTTGGCTCATGTTCTCATTATGCCTGGCATGCAGACAACCAGAAAATCATAAAGTTTAAAGGACTCAGGCAACAAATGCTTCCGAAGGCCAATGAAAAGTTCACCAGCATATTTCATTGGTTTTGGCAGTGCTGATTTAAAAGCTGTTATGTGAGCACATTTCCCCTCCCATCACATCCACCTGCTGAACTTCACTGGCAGTAATGGACACATGTGCAGATGTGCTGTAATGAACCGCTCAGAAACGCATCTGCTGCTGCTCAAAGATGGACTTGAATATGTTTTCTGCACATTTAGCAACACAAATGGCATCAGACACCTTAGCAGGTAATGGCGCAGAAAATGGCAAACATGATAGCGATGGATGGACAACGACAGTGAGTTAAGGTTCAATTTCAGTGCTTCAATTCAACTGTAACCAAAAGCATTTTATGGCATATATGCGTCATTATTTTTGTGATTCTGTTTAATGCCGCAGAAATATACTTCAGCTCAAGTATTTAACAACATATTGTAACATATTTAACTATACAAAGCCTGGAATATAAAATAATAGGCAGAAAAAAGTTTATTGAACCTTTAGACAATATACATTGTACAGTATGTATATATATATATATTAGGGATGGGCATCTCCATAATAAGGCCGATACGATACGCATCTCGATGCATAGCCAACGATACGATACATTAAAGATACATATAAGCAGCTACAGATGCGATGCGATACGATTCACTACTATTACGATGCGGTGCGATACGATTTCGATGCGATTCAGCACGATGCGATTCAATGTAATATGATGCTATGCAATTATAGATAGTTAACTTTTATTTATTTTAAAATAAATATCAGACATACAGCAAATCATAAAGTAGCTTAAGTGCCTGACTTTTAATGGCTCTTTCACAAACAAAAGTTTAACAATTTTTTTTTTTTTTTTTTTTTCAGCTGAAAGAAGATGCTGTTTTAACAAACAATAATAAAAAAATAAACGTTCATAACTGTATTCAAATGCAAATATATATCCTACTTTAAGGTTGTAGGTGACTCTCATGACACGCCTCGCACTCCGTAGTGTTGTGATGCGTCATATTCACGTAGCAGCTGCAGCAGTGGTGATGAGAGAACGCGCTTGAGCAACAGTTGAGTGATGGTGATGAGACGCGAATGAGGGGAAATTATGGCAAGCCAAAGTGTTCATAAACGCCTGGGGCACGTTCAAGTTCAAAACGGTGCGCAACGTTTTGCTACGGTTTCCGGGTTGAACGTCATGTTTCCTGGAAACGGCGTGCACCGGTGTGCAACGGGGTTTGAGATGCGTTTTCTCTTGTTTGGTGGGTGTGTCAGAACTGCAGTCCAATCAACAGCAACATGTATATAAAGCACGCGGTTTTAAAGTGAACTCGCACAATGGGTTCAAGGAAAGTAATTTACAAATGTGTTCAATGCAGCTCGGTATACGCAACAACTGAGGATATTAGAAGACATGTTTGTCTTAAGTTTTATTGTAAAAATATAGGATATCAACATAATGATGTTAGTTGTTTATATTTTTAGCTTCATTGCAAATAACATTTGATATAGAAATAAACAATGGTAATTAAGTGCTTTTCCTAAAAATGAGAAAGAAAATACAGGGTATTAAAACAGTATGAACTACAAATAAAGTCAGTATGTGAGGCTAAATAGATGTGTTTTAGTCTGAATTAGGTAAGATGTGTGCTTCCATTTCAGTTTCAACCATCCCTTCACTCGGGATGTTCTCTTTTGTTCTGGGCGGCAAGTGCAGTAACTGTAACATCGGGCATATTTTGTAGTATTAAACACATATTTATACCGACTTCATCAGGCTCCGAAAATTCTTCACAAAAAACACAAAGAATGGCCTTCTCAGCTGCCATAGTTGCAACTCTTGCGTCATCAGAACAGTGTGTTCAACGCATCACCGTTTCTGTTTAAAAAACGTTGTGCAACGTTTTGTCGGGGCTGAACGCAGCCCAGGTTATTCAGCCTATCTATTTTGTCCTTTTTTGTAGAACTTATAGAAATAATATATTTAAATTGCAGTTTTATCAAAATTTAGATAAAAATAAAATTGCCTTGTTTTTTAATTATACACTTAATTGTGTTTGGTGTCTTTACATTAGATTAATAAAGTTTCATATAGGCTAATCTAGAATAGATATGGAATAAATAGCATTAAATACAAATGAGTAGGCTATCTCTCATATTGAAATCGAGTTTTTATGTGAAAGATTTGCTTTGTTGTGCATTTTAGTCATATTACAAAATAATTTATTGAGGCCAAACATAAAATAACATTAAACTGTCAGTTCACCACGTGACAGCAGCAAGCAGGCAGGCTCCTGATTGGTTAACGCGGCGCGAATTGACGCAGAAGTTCAGATTTTTCAACTCGGGCGGCAGACGCGAATTCGCGTCAAACGCATGATGCACAAAAAGCACAATTCGCGCTTAACGCGCGAAACGCGCCAGACGCTCAATTCGCGTCTAGTTCGCGCAAATGAGGCGAATTCGCGTCTACCGCGCCGCGCTAAACGCCTCATTCGTGCCGCAAGACCTCCAGACGCGCGTAAACGCGTCTTACCATTGACTTAACATTGAAATCACTCGCGCCAGACGCATATTCGCGTTTGGTGTGAACGCACCATAAGAACGCGCGCTTTTATGGCAAATCTGGCAAAGTTTGTCTGTCAAAACGCACACTTTTGACGTGTCAGTGTGCAATCAGACGCCTGACCAGGCGTTTATGAATACTTTGGCTTGCCATAGGAAATCGCGTCCATCGCGCCGTGCTAAACGTGTCTATCGCGCCGCAAGACCACCAGACGCGCGTCAACGCGTCTTTTTAACATGGAAACCACTAGCTCCAGACGCTCTATTCGCGTTCGTTGTGGACGCAGCAGTTACACAATAAAATATTGGTCACAAATGATTGATCACTTTCTAAATAGTAGAAGTATAGCGCATCTACTAATAAATATAAATGAATAAATCGTTTTTTACCGATGCAAATATGTTAGGAACGATGCATCGCGATACAAATGCCAACTTATCCGATGCACACTTATTTAAATCGATGCATCGCATCGTTAGCTTTTGTGCCGATGCACCGATGCGAATCGGTGAATCTTACCATCCCTAATATATATATATTTATTTGATACATCATGCTTTTATGGCTCATATAGTATGATATAGGACAATATGGAGCTCATACTAGAAGCAAAAACTTAATCTACTTTTTATTCAGATGCACAAACTAAAATATGTAATTTTGTGCAAATGCTGATATTTATATGGCAGAAAAGATGAAATTCTGTTAGCTTGTAATGTAAATCAATGTCATATTTGTGTACTAATCATATTTGATACTCACATTTTAACATGATTTTTCTAAATAATGATGTATGGCTAATCAAGTAAATGTACGTTGCTTCAGTCAGTAAGTGTTCATCTTGAAATATCACTAACAATATAAAAGTTATTATGTTTACTTTATGCAAATCAGCAAAGATTTCACAGCAAAAAGACACCACAATTTTAGAATGATACTAAAGGCTTTTTATTTGCTAAAAAAACTTTAAACTATCAAACAGAGGACAGAAGGCATGCAGTTTGTGTACACGTTTTGATCATGTTGATGATTTAGAGACCTTAGAATTAATTTGCATATTGAATAGGCTTTACAGGAATAAATACATATTTTCATGAATAAATGATCAGATAAGAGAATGAAACCTTGAAAAAATATTTATTTCGAACTAACAGTGAAAAGTTCATGTGACGTGTCCAATGATGACAATAGCCGGTTTCATGCTTACATTACGAGGTCAGACTACTTGACATGTTGACTTAAAGAAGAACTTACAGAACATATATGGCACTAGGCACATCCTGAGTTTAGTCTGTTTTAAAGGGATAGTTTAACCAGAAATGAAAAATGAAAGTCTTCACTCACCCTCTCACACTCAAAAACTGTGAATTTCTTTCAACTGTGTTACAGGAATGTATCAGTATTTTTGTCTATACGTTGGAAGTCAATGGTTAGCAAAACAGAACAGATCTTCTTTTGTGTTACATAGAAGAAAGTTAGTTTGAATGACATGAGGGTGACTAAATAATTACAGTATTTTCATTTCGGAATAAACAATCCCTTTAACTGACAGCCCTAATATCTACATATACTCCAAACCCATCTGTATGCTTGTTAGATACATCAGCAATCCAGCTGTTCTGTATTCTTATTTTGCACATGGCAACACTGTGGGGAAATAGCTGTCCCTTTTCATCTGTAATGACACTAACTATTAACGTCAATACCTTTTTCAGAGGCATTCAGTCTCTATTATAGGTCACTGCTGTGAGGCGTATGTTTAGATGCTAATAAAACGAAGCTTCGGATATCTTCTTTGTCTGCTTTTCAGCCAGAAACCTTGGCTTCAACACCAACCAAACCTGACATCACATTTACCATTTTACCAAGCACACCGCTTGCTTCCCGTTTGGTTGAATCTACCCGAGACAATTGGTGGCTTATTTTATGCTATTCCACACTCTGAATGAATGGTTTGTGTTGTTTGCCTAGGTTTACAGGCAGAATGAGGCAGCCACAGTTGTCCAATGGTTGTCCAATAATTCAATAGCTGTGTCCATCCACCTATTTTTATGATAAATTTGGGTTATTATCACATAAAAAAATAAGATAAAATAAAAAAACACTGGATGAAAATACATTAAGATACACACAAATTCTAAAAATGTGCATAAGAAAAGAAGATATGCATGTAAACTATGATGGAAACACATTTACTAAATAAATCCCTTGATGCGCAACAAACAACTCACATGACTTTGCCTCAACAGTGGATGTGGTTTGTCTAAACAGTGAACCAATCACATTGGTGTGATTTTTTTATTCCAAACCAGTGCAGCGAAATTCCGTTCCTACAGCTCATTTCTTTGGTTAAGGTTAAGGGTGATGGGTAGAGTAAGGGGCTGTTTACACAACACTGTTTTCAACTAAAAACGTAAAACTTTTTAAGCGTTTTGGTCATTCGTTTACACGTAAACAGCGTTTTTAGTGCCTGAAAACGGGAACTTTTGACAACGGGTCTCCATATAAACAGCGAAAACACGAATCTCTGAAGACAATGACGTCATGCACATGCATATTACGTGTTCAATCTATGGTGTTTCATCGCCATCTAATGGCCTGGCAGCAGAACAGTGTTTTTAGTCGTTTTCGCAGATGCGTGTGAATGGGGATCGTTTTGACAATGGTGTCGTCTGTACGTGGAAAATTTTAAGGAAAAACTCCGTTTTAAGCATCGTTGTCATGTCACCCTTAGAGATTAGTGTTTGGTGTAGGCAATCATTTTGTTTGACATGACCAATGAAATCTTTAGAATCAGCTGTGGGGCGGAGCTTCCGTTGAACAGGTTTGGGGATATTACAGATATTTTGGGCCAGTTTCCCAGGAAGTGACGTTTTTGTTCTCTTGAACACGGTGCTTTATTTACAAATTTTCTATGCGATATTCTGATTTTGTGCACAAGTTACATTCGCAACTTTGGATGGAAACAGCTAATGTGAAAATTAGTATAAGTACTGGTTAGACCATCAGAATAAATATCTGATATATTGTGTGTAATGAGGTACACACAATAAATAACCCAGTAAACCCACCAGTATAAATGACTTTCCCTCTCCACATTTATATTCAGGGTGTTTTATGAAAGGCTTTTCAAGTTGAAAAGTTGAAAGAGCAGCCAAATAGGAAACACTAATGAAGCACAGATGGCCAGTAGACACAAAGGACAGGTCTTTCTTCCCTCAGCATAATCGGGGACAAACAATACTCTCACAAACACACTCAAGACCGGCATTACTAGGAGAGAGCAGCATCAAAACAACTGTGAATAGCTCCTGAATGACCTTCATTGTGATTTGGTCAACGACATGAAAAGAAGACATGAAACGACAGCCTTTTTTGAAAGATAATGAGAACGAAAAGACAACACATACAGTCATCTATGTCCAGATCATTTCTGGTCATTTTGTTTGAAGAGTTCAGCTGGAGATGGATGATCTCTAAAGCAATTCTTTGCAATCATGTGCTTAGAAAGACTGGATTCTGACACAGGCTATTCTGCTGTAATACAGAGCCACCGAGTCTGACTAAACATGTCTCCTTTTGCCATTATTCAGTCTGCTTTTCTCTGAGAGCTGTCTAAGAGACTGCTTTAAAATAGCTGCTTTCTTTGTAATGGAACAAGCCTAGTGATGGACTATAGCTACACAAAAATGTAGCTACCCACTGCTCTACAGAAAATGAGCTAAGCTAAGCTAAATTGAACTGAAAGGAGATTTTGTACATTGAAGTATTTTGCGCATTTTGCTAGATTTTTTTCACATAGCAGCAAAATAAACTTAAAATACTCCGTCATTTATGGTCATACAGACTTAAGAAATATGAAAAAAATAAACTGTTAAATGTCTACTTTTTTATGTGTCCACTTACAAGCGAAAAAAAAACATTGTGTTCTTGTAAAATAAAGAAAATAAACAGGGTGTGCTTTCTGTCTGTCCGTCTCGGTGAACTTTTTTTGGAGCACGTCTCTAAACTTAAACAAAACTCAGCGAATACTATTCACCCAGGCACGAGCAATATATCTTTATAATCATTCAAGTGTGTACTTTTAAATTATCTAATTCAAAACTAAATCAAATATTCTCTGTTTATGTAATCTGTATGAAAAGAGAGAGATGTCAGTCGTTCTCATCTCAGCTAATTATTTTTAATGTGACCCCGCCCACGGAGAGCGCGCGCTATTCAAACGCAAATGATCTGAGCTAATCCATGCAAACTGTGAACGCCCCCATATCAGCTCGAGAAAACACATCAAGTTTATTCAGATCATTGTACTTGTTTACACCGTCTCGCGGCGCTGTGAGGAATAATATTATCGTAATAATAATAATGGAAAATGTACCTCAGAAGTGCTGGTATTTCAAGGAGCAACGGATCCAGCTGAGCTGAGGAATACTGTAGTAAGTTTTTTTCATTCTCAAGTGAATCGCGTTTCTGTGTGTGAATGAATGAACGGCAGAGATGCGCGCTGTTTACCACAGCTTGCAAAAAGACGGTTTAAATTTGAATCGCGTTTCTGTGTGTGAATGAATGATCCGCTTTTAGCAAACTATATTGCTATAGTGAGATGAGTAAAAATCGAATAAAATGTTGAAATAAAATGTATTTGTATAAGCAACGTATTAAACTGCAAATTAACATTTATATTCCCTATAATAAAAACGATAGACATATGTTACAGACATATGAAACACAACATTTCATTGACTAGTTTTGGATAGATTATAAATTTTTACTGTAAAATAGACTGCCACATCAAATAAGCTTTTGTTTGCCAATTTTTGGTCATATGTTAAATATAGTATGTTTTTTCAAAAATAATCAAATAATATGTTATTATAGTGTTTGTTCCAATGTAGGCTATATTCAAAGTAATGAATCCTTAACTTTGAAATATGTATGATAAAATGTATACTTTAGTTTTTACAAAGAAAGATTACACTTGAATTGTTGTTGTAATTGTAACATTTTTAATAAAAAAAATATATATTTACAAGGTAGATGTAAACAAACTATTAAAAGGTAAATATAAGCCTTTTCTTTAAATAATTTTTGTTGTGTTTTATTAGTGACAAATTTGGGGAGAGGATACATATTCCAAAACTGAAAATACAGTATGAGAATTAACTGCACAATTACTAGACATGTTTACCTTGGATATTATACAATTTGCAAGCACAATTTGTGGAAAAATAAAAGAAATTGAGATGCTTCCAACTGTGAACCAATTTGGTAGAATATACTGTATATATATATATATATATATATATATATATATATATATATATATATATATATATTGCTCTTGCATTCTTTCTTGTGGCTCAGTCACACACCTGAATGAATGGCTCATTATGTATGCAGCCCCATTATGCGGGCCATTGTCTCCTCAGGTGTGAACCACTCAATATGCATGGCGCTTGTCGGAGGTTTAAAATCATTGGTTACCCGTAAGCCAATCACATAACGTTTGGTTAGGGCGTGTGTTATGCGCATGCTCAGCCGCATCTAACTTCCACTGTAAACACATGTATGATGCGAAAACAAAACCATCGAGCGAAATACCGGAGTGAACATGGCTGTGAACGACTTTTGCAGATTATGTGAAGTAAATCTACGCATCCACGGTACAGTCAGCGTCTACGTCACGGCTCTCAGCCCGCCCTCTGTTCGTTGATTGGCCGGCTGTTTTCAGGAAAACGGAAAGCTATTACGCTTTCTCAGACTGAATACAGAAGCGAAATGAAATTGAGCGGAAGTAGGAAGTCTGACGTAGTCACGCTAGGCGACGACATCCATTAGTCAAAAGTCTTGTGGACACATATTTAGTATGTGTTTTGTGGCCTTATTTCAGAAACTTTAGTTTTTAGTTTTTTCAATAACCATGCATAAACATTATTCTCTCAAAAATACAAACATGTACATACATGTTGCTCACATATTATGGTAGCCCTGTTTGTGCTAAATAGAGTGTAATTATACCTTTGCCATTAATATGTTTATAAGCAACTGAAAAAAGCATAAATGTCAGGGCATGTCAGAACATCTCAAGGACCTCAAAAACACCTTAGACCCCAGAGGGTTAAAGAGAGTATACTGTTTCTTAAAACTTTTAAAAAGTGCACTTTGTATTAATGTCAAATTAAATGTTTTACTTTTACATCATTACGCTTTAATAATATCTTGTAATGCTTAAAGAAATACAAAGTTCTGTCATGAAACTCAATTTTTTAGCGATCGCATCGTCATCTACATAGCCCAGCTGATTGGCTGCTGTGGCAGCGTAGCAGATCAACTATGCCAAGACCAAATATATTAACATTGCCATATCCATTACCATGCCAATATCTCAGAGAGTTGTCATGACAGAAATACCCTTATTTTGAGGTGTTGACTAACATACTTGATAAAGTACACATGTAAAGTACTTGATTATAATCTTACCGATGAGCCAAAACATTATGACCAGTCACAGGTGAAGCGAATATCATTGATCATCTCCTAACAAGGCCACATATTAAGGTCTGGGTAGATCAGATGGTAAGCAAGCAATCCGTTCTCATTACCAACGTTTTGGATGCAGGAGAAACGGGCAGGAATAAAGATCTGAGCGACTTTGATAAGGGCCAAATTGTTATGGCAAGGCGACTGGGTCAGAGTATCTCAGAAACAGCAATAGTCGTGGGTTGACCCTGGTCAGCAGTGGTGAGAATTTACCAACAGTGGTCCAAGGAGGGACAAACCACAAACCGGCGACAGAGTGTCGGGCGGCCGAGGCTCATCAATGCATGAGGGCAACGAAGGCTATCCTGTCTGGTCATAGCCAAAAGAAGGTCTACTGTGGCTCAAGTCACACAAAATTTTCTGGATGGTTATGGAGTGTGTCACAACCATAGACTGTAAAAAAAAGCTCAGCTCGTCTGTAGAAAAATTAAGCCAAAATATCCCAGTAACGGTCGTTCGTTATGTCGTTCGGAGCCCGAGTCTGCGCAGTACTCCCCATTTTAATAGCATCAAATAACTATGGATGAAGTGTCCGTGACGTCACCCGTAGGTTTCTGAAGAGTATTTTTGAAGCCCAAAGTGGGCGGAGCCGGCCGTCGCCATCTTGGCAGCGAGTCACCTTGCGTCAGTCCCGGATAACAGAAAATGGGTAAAGAGGCAGGATTAGCTGAGGTGATGTGACGGCTAACAGACAGCAGACAAACGGCTAGTAGTGATAGCAGCGGCAATCCACCTGTCACTCAAGTGGCCACGCCCTTAATTATGCAGAACTTTAAGGCTTAATATAAATTAAACGGATGAGTTATAAAACAAATTCACCCCCCTCACAGTTGTCATGAGGGGCAAAATTAGCTATATAGACCAAAACCAGGCTGTAAACATATTTTTTTTTCGGCTGTAAAGTTGGGTGGTCTACAGCGGCCAGTTGATGAATTGCAGTTTATGTCACTTCCGTGTTGGATTCAAGAGAGAGACTGGAAGGTTGCCGCTTGGTCAAAACACAATTCTATAACCAGATATTAAGGAGCAGATTTGACACAGAATATTGCACAATGCTGTGGTTTTATCCTCCAGAAACTTTATTTTAGACTGTGGCATTAATTAATGAATATAATGTTTAAAGTGATATTTTGTTACCCTGAATGAAACCGTATTGATTCATGAGAGTGGATAATTAGCCTTACAATTGGCCCCACAGTTACAGCCAATCCCCTGATATCTGAAACACCGCCAGCACAATTTCCCCATCCAGCTCTACATAATGGTGAACATGCTTTAATTAAAGAATTTGTTCTCTTGGTACCGCTTCAAGAGTGACAATATGATTTATGTGCTCCTTGCTGTAAAAACCTGATAAGCAATTATGAAGGAAAAGGTTAGTCTGTGTAAGTTCTGGGCGGATACAATTGTTGAAGTCATGTTGAGGCTAAAGCCAGTCGGGAAGCAGATGAATGAGGTACACTTGACTATCACTGATCTCTTTGTTTGTGATCAAACACATTATCAGTTTGTCTTTGTGCCACTGATAGTCTCCATGTACCTCATCTATCATTTAAGATAGGAAGCCTGACATTGGTGACACCCCCTTTAATGAAGCCGCTGCTAACAAGAAGAGGTCAGCGCTGTCAAGCTTCCACCGGCAGATAAGGGAAGCTCCTGGAAAGCTAAGCTAGGATACAATTAGACTTTCTTTTCCTGAGCAACTTTAAATGGAGGATTTGTTACAGCTAAACAAAACAAACACGCAAGTTTAAGAATGATAACCACACTGCAGAAAAAAAATATTGTACAAAAATGTGAGCTCATAAATATTGGAGGCTGTGCATCTTCGTGTTATGAATAATCATACAGTATGCTGGTGCAGGATTAGTTGGTATAATTCAGTTCATTAATTAAAGTCATGAAAATGCTGATGGAGGATATTTGCCTGCATTGTTATGATGAAAAATAATGAATTAAAGAGCCTTGCGTCTGTATTCATCTGCATGCACCACATCATCTTCAAAGCAATGAAGTGAAAATAGGAAAAAGAAAATGTTTGAGAAACAGTATCACTAATTACAAAGTCTTTTAACAAAGCTTCCCACATCATAAGTGTTTGGTGTTTGCTAAAAAAACAATTATTTACCAAATGTGAGATTTAGTCGCATCAACCAGATCCAGAAGTTTACATCTACAAAGGAAAGAAATCCTCATATTTTAAAAAAACATGCACAAGCAATTTAATGTTGTAAATATGAGCCATTTATGCCCTCATACTGAAGAAAAATTATGAGCTCTATATACATAATCTGTACTGTAGATATTTGAATACAGAGACTGTCTATATAACCAGAGACACAGAGATTGTACTTATTACAGAAATAATATACTTTAAAGGGCACCTATTATGCCCCTTTTCAGAAAATGTACAATAAGTCTCTGATGTCCCCAGAGTGTGTATGTGAAGGTTTAGCTCAAAATACCCAACAGATCATTTTTTACAGCATGTTTAAAGCTGCAGTCCATAACTTTTTTGGTTTAAAAATGATCAAAAATAAATTTGAGCAAGTACATAACCAGCCAGTGTTCAAAACTATCTGCTTGCTTTAGCTCGATTCAAAATGGTAAGCTTGTAATAATGTTTTTAATTCCAGTACTGGTGGATTTCCGCGGGAAATTCGAGCATGTCTTTGCGTCATTACGTCACATCTGAACACATAAAGAAGAGTCTCGGCTAGTAGGCTATGAGTGTGAGGATGTTGGAGGTGGAGATTTATAGCCTTTTCTCACTGCACTTGATATAATTAAACTTATCAATTCGATGGCGGATCCAGAAAGGTTCAAACGACAATCACCAATGACAACTGGAGATTCACCCGTTGTAAAATGCAAAAGACTTCAGACTTCGGAGTGGCTACAGAAAAAAAGAGACTGCAACCGGGCCCATGCGAAAACAAGGATAATATCGGAAGACATTTCAGTGGTTCAATTATGTAACCGTAGTGCACTTGTTCGCTTAATTCATACAGTTACATTGTACTTAACTACAGGTAGCCCTAATACACATTAAATGTAGTCACGCAATGCTGATGTTGTTAACATTAATAATTTGAGAACATAATATAATTTGCACGGTTTGACGTGATAAGCGATCGTTAGATTTAATCAGTGCGATTAGTTTACTTAGTTGGTCAGAACAAAAGTGGATGTTAGTTATTTGTTCAGACGACATTTTCCGGTGAAAATTCTTATGTTGGTCATACTTCCAAAAAGTAGAATCTGTGATTGCAAATGCCAGTATCCACACCGGCGCTGCGACTGACAGCCGCACATTCTCCTCAAAACATTGGATTCATCCGCGCTGTGACGTGCCGAGGCACAACCCACGTAAAGTTGATAATTACTCGAATAACTGCAATTGCAGATTTCACACAGAGATTTTTGGGGCTCAGAAAAAAGCGCCGTTTTAGTGTGTATCAGTATAGTATAAGAAGTATAAGAAGTGCGCATTAAAGTCTTATCCATAAACTCTCTCTCTTATCATCAACATACACAGCGAAGTACACAAAACACTTGTTACAACTAAACGTTATATCCGTAGGCTAAAACAACTCGATGAGCAGTGATAAAGTGCGCGCTCTCACTTTCATTTCTGCCGTGATCAGTAACGTTAGGCCTATCACTCCAGAGACTGTAAGCTGGCTCACGAACTCCATCCTCGAGATGAGACGGTTCTTATGATTTATGGGGATTTTAAAAAAATGGTGGATTTTTATCATTATAGGGTAGTTGTGTACACACACTGCCAACACACATTTATGTTCAAATGCCATGTAAAAGTGAATTTTGCATAATAGGTGCCCTTTAAAGAATGTACTTCAGTGCAAAGTGAATTTAAAAAATATAATAGAGAAACATTTAAAATATAATATTAACTTTAAATGTAATACTGAATAAAGTTATAATCAAGTAGCCTTTACATGTGCTTCTTCATTATTAAAGGCACATTGTGAAACTTTTCAACCTTCATAATATATTTCCAAGACCCTTGTGATGGTACATCGACTTACAATAGGTTGAATGACACGTCTGCCATAGCCTGACGGGGTCTGTATCGCTTTTACTGGCACTATGTAACTTCGGGGTTCGGGTAGTAACCCAAGCACAAAAAGAACTACAAAATTCGACTGCTTTACGGCATACGTCACTTCCCCCACCACTTCGTCAAATTTGGACGTGAGAGGCCAACCAGCGTTTGTTTTCGGCTTTCGTGCGTATGTTTTTGTCATGGGGCAAGCTATCTGATCGTGAAAAGACCAGGTGTAAATGCCCTCCGAAACGCATTCAAGACGGATTTGAATCCGATCGCTCAAACCACTTCAGGAGGAGGTCTGGCCGCATTCCAGACGAAACTGGACAAGTGTAAATGCATCTGGTTGTTGAAACCACATGTAAATTGTACTCCTCCCAAAAATGCTAAAAATAAAACTGTGTGAGAGCGTGTTATAGGCTATATGTTATAGACAGATATGACGACGCTACTGGAACACACATCACCGCAGATGAGCAACTGAGCATAGTCATCAAGAGAACGTGCAAACTATCGCAAATCAAAGTGAAAGTAAGTCGCAGACGCTTAACACACAATCATCATCATCATTAAAAGTAAAGAAATGAAATTATCTTACCAGGGCTGTTACTGCTCTCTCTTATTGCGGTCTTTGATTTTGAAATTTTAGCTGATGATCAATAAAATGCTGTTCATATCTGTTGCTTTCGGTGAAGTGGACTCCATTAAATCTGCATATAGCGCGAGAATTGAAGATCGGATTTAAATCCGTTTCGCAAAAACACATTTATGTGACCAGGTGTAAATTGAATTGTTTTGATAAATCAGATAGCTATCCGATCTGAGAAAACGCATGAAGTGGCCAGTAAATAAATCTCTTATTTGTAAACTTGTTTGCATTCTATGTTGTATTGTTGCGCTTGCTTGTAGTATGTTTTTTTTATATGCTGTTCATTCATTTATTGCTGATAATTAGACCAGTCCAATAATTTCCACATATGTCTAGCTAGCTTTCGATTATCAGAGCTGTTAACAGACTTGCTAAAAAAACACTCGTTTCTCTTACGTGTTTTTTGCGTTATGTTTTATAGCTTGCCTCACGAACTAGTTTGCCAGCTGAACTCAGGTGTTGTGAGGTGTATTTATCACGTAGTCCTGAGGGATATCAGACGACGCTGTTGACGTTGATTCTTGTGATTATCATGAGAACAGTTTTTACTATCTCACATAATTATCAGGACATAAATAAGCCTAACGTAGAGGTTGTAAATAGTGTAAACGAGTACAATTTGCAAACTATTATGATAAATTGCAATAATCATGTCTTTGGAGTCTATCTGTGCCTATTCCATGCCCGATGCAGGTACCGGTGTACAGGGTGGGAGGTGGGGGGGTGGAGGGGTATTTACGACAGTGCAAGTATTCCATAGCGACTCTAGGGGTCGCTGTTTGACAAAAACACAATTCCTTCACAGTGTGCCTTTAAAATAAGCGTGCTTTTTAAAAGCACGACAACACAGTGATTTGAATACTTGAATGGAAAACATTTAATCATTAATATTAAACTATCTGCAAGTACACAGGTGCACATTCAATACAATTATGTGCACTTTTTTTCACAAGGGATTTGAAAGTGACCTTATGTGATGTTTCCTTTCACCCCAAACCCTCAATAAGATTACAATACAAAAATTCTGTTGATCAAAGTATTGCATTTTCTTCTTGACAGAGGTAGAGGAAGAAAAGAAAAAATCATGTATATCATGAAATATCCTCCTTCTGTGTGATCACTATGGGCACTTAAAAGAAAAGGTCAGACTTATAGCTGTCCTCTTGAAATAGAAGCTGGTAAAAGCTTTTAGTCCTTTCTGCTGTGTGACCTGGCTTGGACAAATGAGTAAGTAGGCAGCTCAGACATATACAAGGTCAAAACTGTGAACTGAGATTCTCAGACCATCCAAACCAGAAAAATACATCCAATACATCAACAGAACAAGTACACTGTACCTAACAATTATTCTTTTAAAAAAAGACACCTAATATAAAGTGACCAAAATGTCTAATAATTTTGTTGTCATTTGGAAGACCCTTTTTGCTATATGCACCACACAAATTCTCTATTACTCACTATGAAAAACAATTTTATGCATCAAATTAAAAATAAGCGCAAGTTTAACTTTTTGCCATTTCCTTCTAACTAGTTCTAAAGCTTAGAAGCTAAACTTTTACCACAAAGCATACATTATATCTCAACTTTGCCAACAACGGTGGGCTTTGCCAAGAACAGAGGGTTGTTTGTAATTGTTTATAATAATGCTAACAAAATGCGAAATAATATATTTAAGTTGCATATTATAGACAAGCATTGATACTTCACATCAATGTCTCTTTCTGTCGTTCATACATACACATACTGCTACATGTTCCCTGGTTTTGTCTTTGTGTTTTGTGCCGTGAGGTGGAGGTGACAACAGCTTTACAAATATGCAGAGACATGCAAAGAAAATGGCCGACAACAACAGACTACTGAAACACAGGGGTATAAATACACAGGAAAACAAGGAACAAGTGTGAACAATGAATCACTATGGAAACTAATGAGGCTAAGGAAACAAAGGCAAACAGGAACTAAACACAGGAAGTGAAACACTGGAACAAGGAAAACCGAAAATACACTTCAAAATAAAAGTCTATATATTAAAACCAAGAAACACAAACCCATTAAAAATGTAACACATACACACTTCATTAATTGCTGCACTCTTTTGTTTCTTCATTAGACAGTTGTAGAAGTCTGCGAATGATTCATTGAAAAACTTGTCTATTGGTAAGCATGTCTCATGATCAAAGACTGTCAAATTCGCCCCTGTGCTCAGTTATAGTACTCAAGCAAGTTAATAAGCTAATGTTTCTAACAGAATGTTATTCTTTCATGTACTCTCGCAAACACAAGTGCGTATACACATTAGTTTTGTCAAAAGTATTGATATTTCAATATATATTGATACTAAAATATCTGAAACTGTTCCAATACTCCTTTTCTGCAGTATCGATACACTGATACGATACCAGCTACACGTTCTCACTCTCTCAGATGCCGAATTATTTTGTGGCTTATTGCGCTTAAACGAGCAAATACATACAAAATGATGTCAAAATGTCAGGTATATATTGCAGTTTTCCCTGTGGTATCGAAAATGGTATTGAATATCGATATTTTTCAAGGTATCGTATCGAAGATGGAAATTCCAGTATTGTGACAACACTAATACACTTACACACACTTATGCATATTCAAAGGATGCAAGGACAGACAGGGACTAAACTGCAGGATCACTGGAATATGACGAGCTTCTGCTGCTTTCACATGGGAGTCTACAAAGTTTGGCCCATGCTTGCAGTATTGTCTATTTATTATACCAAAACACATTTTTCACCAGCATGATATATTTTGATGAGATTAATGCATAAAGCCCTCTGGAGTCTTATGTCTTGGCTCAACTACAACCATGTAACCTGAGGCGCAAGTCAAATTTTGATCATGACTTGAGAGATTTGACTGACTTGAAAAACAACATCTTGGATCCAAGTTTCAATAGTATATGTGCTGAATCACAGCCACTGACTGACAGAAACTCCCTGCACTGGGATCAGACCACACTGAATCATACAACATAAAGCTTGTGAAGCAAGTAGATTATCATTTTGTCTTGCATCTTAATTGGGACTTAAAAAACAAACAATCATAAAACCTTGATGTTCAGTTCAGTATCTGTAGCCACAATAGAGAACGGTGTATACATTCACAAACATGAGCAAATAAATTGTCCGACATTCAAACTCTGAGAACACAGACACTAAACCAGAGTCATAACCTTCTGATTTTATCCAACCCTCAAGAGAGGGTAAAAGAGAGATAAGGCACATTCTGAATTTTGAGAGTTCAGTGATATTTGAAGATCACTGCACTTTTATTTGACTTTCGCTGTCTACAGCAAAATAAATCGAAATTGAAGGGCTGCCACTAAAGTTTTTTTGGGGTAAGTGTGGTAAAAACTCCTGTTTTTCCATCATTAAATAAAAGCATTATTTTGCAAAATTAATAAATAAATGTTTAAATAAATAAATGTTTGTTTGAATGAATGAATAAACAAATGAATGAATGAATTAACCAATTAATGAATAAATGAATGGTAGTCTTTGATTACTGAGAGGGTAAGCACTCCTGTTTTCATCATTATATGAAAGCAGTATTTAGCTAAACAAACAAACAAACAAACGTGTGTGCAACCATATAGATGTTTTTGTAGTCTTTGATTACTGAGAGGGTAAGCACTCCTGTTTTTCATCATTACATGAAAGCAGTATTTAGCAAAACAAACAAACAAACAAACAAACAAACAAACAAACGTGTTTGCAACCATGTAGGTGTTTTGGAAGTCTATGATTACTGAGAAGTTAAGCACTCCTTTTTTCATCATTATATAAAAGCAGGATTTAGCTAAACAAACAAACAAACAAACAAACAAACAAACAAACATGTGTACAACCATGTAGGTGTTTTGTAGTCTTCGATTTCTGAGTGGGTAAGCTCTCCTGTTTTTCATCATTATATAAAAGCAGCATTTAGCAAAACAAACAAATAAACAAACAAATGTGTGTGTGTGCAACTATGTAGGTGTTTTGGTAGTCTTTGATTACTGAGTGGGTAAGCTCTCCTGTTTTTCATCATTATACGAAAGCAGTATTTAGCAAAGCAAACAAACAAAATTGATTGTGCAACTGTGTAGGTGTTTTGCTAGTCTTTGATTACTAAGGGGCCAAAATAAATAAATAAATACAATTAACAAATGAATACATAAAAAAAAAAAATACTTTAAAATAATTATTTAAAGGGGTGGTTGATTATGATTTCTCTTTTCTAACTTTAGTTAGAGTGTAATGTTGCTGTTTGAGCATAAACAACATCGGCAAAGTTACGACGCTCAGAGTTCAAAGCAAAGGGAGATTTTCTTTTACAAAAATCACTTTTTAAGGACTACAACAAATGGCTGGTAGAGACTACACGACATTCCTCCCAGGTTAGTGACATCACCAACCCTAAAATGTATCAGCTAACCATTCAGAAAGGTCCTGTTGCATTCTACATGTTGTCACTTCTTCTTGAGTCTCTCCATCATTGTCTGACTTCGGTTTGAACATAAAAGGCAGAACAGTTTCTGACATTTTAGTGCGTGTCTGTGTGAAGTAAGCGGAGCTGCTAAGGACACAAGCTGTTGTAGCTCCGCCCTTTGTGCCAGGAGCAGCAGCTCATTTGCATTTAAAGGGACAGACACAAAACGATTGTCAAAAAATGACAATTTTAACATGCTATAAAAAAATATCTGTAGGGTATTTTGAGCTAAAACTTCACATACACACTCTGGGGGCATCAGAGACTTATTGACATCTTGTAAAAAGGGGCATTATACCACCCCTTTAAAAAAATTAAACCAGACAGATACAGTGCCTTGCGAAAGTATTCGGCCCCCTTGAACTTTTCGACCTTTTGCCACATTTCAGGCTTCAAACATAAAGATATAAAACTGTAATTTTTTGTGAAGAATCAACAACAAGTGGGACACAATCATGAAGTGGAACGAAATTTATTGGATATTTCAAACTTTTTTAACAAATAAAAAACTGAAAAATTGGGCGTGCAAAATTATTCAGCCCCCTTAAGTTAATACTTTGTAGCGCCCCCTTTTGCTGCGATTACAGCTGTAAGTCGCTTGGGGTATGTCTCTATCAGTTTTGCACATCGAGAGACTGAAATTTTTGCCCATTCCTCCTTGCAAAACAGCTTGAGCTCAGCGAGGTTGGATGGAGAGCGTTTGTGAACAGCAGTTTTCAGTTCTTTCCACAGATTCTCGATTGGATTCAGGTCGGGACTTTGACTTGGCCATTCTAACACATGGATATGTTTATTTGTGAACCATTCCATTGTAGATTTTGCTTTATGTTTTGGATCATTGTCTTGTTGGAAGACAAATCTCCGTCCCAGTCTCAGGTCTTTTGCAGACTCCATCAGGTTTTCTTCCAGAATGGTCCTGTATTTGGCTCCATCCATCTTCCCATCAATTTTAACCATCTTCCCTGTCCCTGCTGAAGAAAAGCAGGCCCAAACCATGATGCTGCCACCACCATGTTTGACAGTGGGGATGGTGTGTTCAGGGTGATGAGCTGTGTTGCTTTTACGCCAAACATAACGTTTTGCATTGTTGCCAAAAAGTTCGATTTTGGTTTCATCTGACCAGAGCATCTCCCAGGTGGCTTGTGGCAAACTTTAAACGACACTTTTTATGGATATCTTTAAGAAATGGCTTTCTTCTTGCCACTCTTCCATAAAGGCCAGATTTGTGCAGTATACGACTGATTGTTGTCCTATGGACAGAGTCTCCCACCTCAGCTGTAGATCTCTGCAGTTCATCCAGAGTGATCATGGGCCTCTTGGCTGCATCTCTGATCAGTCTTCTCCTTGTATGAGCTGAAAGTTTAGAGGGACGGCCGGGTCTTGGTAGATTTGCAGTGGTCTGATACTCCTTCCATTTCATTATTATCGCTTGCACAGTGCTCCTTGGGATGTTTAAAGCTTGGGAAATCTTTCTGTATCCAAATCCGGCTTTAAACTTCTCCACAACAGTATCTCGGACCTGCCTGGTGTGTTCCTTGTTCTTCATGATGCTCTCTGTGCTTTAAACGGACCTCTGAGACTATCACAGAGCAGGTGCATTTATACGGAGACTTGATTACACACAGGTGGATTCTATTTATCATCATTAGTCATTTAGGTCAACATTGGATCATTCAGAGATCCTCACTGAACGTCTGGAGAGAGTTTGCTGCACTGAAAGTAAAGGGGCTAAATAATTTTGCACGCCCAATTTTTTTTGTTTTTTATTTGTTAAAAAAGTTTGAAATATCCAATAAATTTCGTTCCTCTTCATGATTGTGTCCCACTTGTTGTTGATTCTTCACAAAAAATTACAGTTTTATATCTTTATGTTTGAAGCCTGAAATGTGGCAAAAGGTCGAAAAGTTCAAGGGGGGCGAATACTTTCGCAAGGCACTGTAATTATCATAGAACCTCCGCCCTGTCCTTTTGAACTAAATTTCATCCTCAGAGCTGTTATAAATTTGTAAATCTCATACAAATACGTGTCAAAGACAAAGGCCAGAAGTGAGGGTACCGCACAGTTGTGGCTGTGATGTTCTCTGTGTTAATGGTTGGCGCCGCTGTTAATTTGACACGGGAAAGTTATGAGTCCCTGAGTCACACTCGTCGAGTGCATGTGCACCTGTGTGAGTGCAGGTCAACTGAACAATATTTATCTTCACGGACACACTGATTGGGTGCGACCTCTTGTTATCTGGGCTTTTGTTCCACAGTGCTTACAGCCTTAATGATTAAATGACCCCTGATCTAGGGTCAGTAACACCTGTGAGCTCATAACTGAGATCAAGGCTAAAACATTTACTGAGAGTAGCCGTCTGTGACTGGGGTTCATGGCAGATATCATCTATGTTAAAGAGGGATGGAAGCTCAAACTAAGCTGGGAAAAGATGTTGGCATTTAGAGTGGCATTAGATAGGCAGCGTGATATAATCCTAAAACGCTTGTAGTGTTTGACATTTCATAAACTTAAAGAAACACTTTAGTAATAAGATCCATTGTTCAGCCGACATCCTATTAGCTCTAATACTGACAGTAAATGAGCCATTGAAAGGAACCCACAGAGACATGGAAAAACACAACCTGGAAAATGAAGCATTTTAAAAGCAAACTGAGTGGATTGCAAGGCGTACAATTGTTGGACAGAGTCTGTGATCGCAGAAATGTACGTATCACCAGAGCAAGCAAGCACAGAAAGGAATGATCTCTGAAGCCTCCCATAGTAATGGAACAGCATGATATCAATGTGGAAGGTGACTCTGTAAGGCAGTGTACACACTCCAGCTAAATTCAGTTGTCAGTTCACATTTTAGTGTATAATCCCCTTCTGTACTGTTCAGTAATCTAAAAACAAATGATCTCCCCCAAAAATATCCCTGCAGTGTGTATGGATCTGAACTGAGCAACTAGTTGTTAATGACGTATTTTAACACGCATCAAAGATGTACCTCACTTCTGCGTGTGTGTGGTGCAAGAAAATCACAGGATATAGAGGCAAAACCATCTCTGAAAGAGGTACGAGTCATCGGCTGCATCCGAAATCGCATACTTCCCTACGGTGTATGCGAAAGGGTAGGTGAAAAACAGTATGTGACAAAAGAAGTCTGAATTCCCAGTACTCAAAAGTGTAGGCAAAAAATACCTGGACGACCTACTTCTTCTGGTGAGATTCTGAAGTGTGCATTTTGACACTTTACTATCCATGAGGCCACAGGAGAGGATTTATGAATGGCGGTGAAGCAACGCAACTGACGCTGGTAGGTCACGTGATAATGACAACATAGTGAATGTAGTACATCCAGATTACATTCATACTACACACATTCATACTATATAGAACATACTTTTTTTAGTGGTCATGAAGTAATTATTCAAAATTAAGAGTATGCAATTTCATCAACTAATTTTTGTTGTCAGATCTTCCTAGAAAAAAACAGCGAACAAGGACATAATAAACCGAGATAAATCCAGATACTTTATATTGAAAAAGGACCAAAATTGCAACCCGAACCTGTCTACTTTATGAACTCCAAAAACTGGACCGCGGCGCTTTATAAGCCAAGCTCAAACAACAAGCCCAAAATAGGCTTATAATAAGTGGACATGGCAACACTTCAAGTGCACGCTCAGCAAAGCAAACTCTGTAGACAGCAGTTTAGTTAAAACTGCAGAACATTATGAGTCTTTGATCGCTGTATTATTATTTGGTCAAAAACAGCGGATAACAAACAAACAAGATGGAACTTTACAGTGTGTACGTGTTCTAAATCTCTATGTGTAGATGCACCCAACATACACCCAATTGCTGATCACCAGCATAAGGTATATTTTGCATGGGATTCTGGTTGCTGGTTTACTCGTCTTCACCAGCATGGGAAGCAGAAGGAGTGCTGCTTGTGGACCGGCTATACCAGCTCAGTTTTGCTTGAGAACAGCATGACTACGTTGGTCCACCAGTTTGAACACCACTATATCAGCTCTACCCAGCACAAACCAGCCTGGACCAGCATGGAATTCAAGATGGAAATTTCAGCAGGGATGACAAACCTCTGTACAAAACAAACAATTTTACTTTCATTGAGACAAACCAATTAGATGTACAGCTATAGCTTGCTATCTAATACTAGACAAAAGTTGTGGACAAATATGCAAAACAGAAATATGTCAATACCCTCATTATACACGCACTCTTTATCCCTTTTTTCATATTTCAGTTTAATCACTGGGATTTTTTTATTTTGGCATGCTTAACAACGGAAACTGTCATCACTTAATTTCCCTTCTTTTCTTCTGTGCAACACAAAAGCAGGTATATGCTGTATTACAAGACCTTTGTAAAGCTTTTCAGATTTCCACATTCAAATTTCCTGTTTTGGTAAAGTTCATGTGCATATTTTTGTCCTCCAGCGAGCAGGATTTGTTCTCTGCAAGTTCAGTCTTGTGTCATAAATGTGCCAGATTTGAATGTGCCAGATTTTGATGCATGTGAATGCTACTGAATGACTTCAGAATCAGATGAATATAGTGCACGAATCACATGGGTTACTCTTGTTGTACATTTGGAGCATGAACACCTCAGTTCTGTTTTTTATGTAAAAGAGCATCTTGCAGATGAGTAAATTATGACAGAATGTCATTTCTTGAGAACTATAACTATTTCATTCTGTATACATTGTTTAGAATTAAAATGAAAATAAATTACAATTTGGAAGAAATGTACAGCTTGCGTGTGAACAGATGCAGAAATGAATACATGTTTCACATGAAACTATGTTGTTTTTAGTGACTGAACCCAGAATTAAAAGAGAAGAAACTGATTCCGCATCTTTTATGGTAAAGGCAAGCAAATAATATCATATGTTATTATAAAAAATAATGCTATTGAAAAATGTTATGTTTTTTGTTATTGTTGAATCTAATATTTGGTAACACTTTACAATGAGGTCCCATTAGTTAAAGCATCAACTAACACCAAGCAATATATTAGGATAACCAAATGCGTGTCCACCTGGCTCTCAAAAGACGCACTACTCCTGACGTATTCACATAAACACTAACAACTTGTCTCCAAAGCCATATTTCTATTGCATTCACAAACCTAGCAGCAGACTATTTGCCATTTAATATCTTTCCATGCACACCAAAATTCTCACATATTTCCAAAACTTCTAAACAGTTGCTTTATAATCCTAGAAGCATATTAGTCAAGGTCATTCTGACAGGACATCAAAAAAAGATCGTAATGCATCAACTCTTCATCATCTCACTCTCTCTCTTACCCTCTGAGAAGTTGATAAGCCCGAGCAGATGAAGCAGCTTGAGCGAAGCGCACACGATCAACACAATGCCGAGCGTCTGCAGACCCTCCGTTTCCCACATGGCGTTCACCGCGACCCCCTGTTCCTGCTCCTGCTCATGCCACCTGCCTGACTCTCCTGACCCCGTGCCAAACTCCTCGCTCCAGTTCCGTCCAGCCCCCAGCATGCACTGGCCGGGCCGCCCCAGGCACCCTCGAGGTGCAGCGCTCCACTCCTGCTCCAAATCCAGCCTGGGAGGCTGAGGTTCAACTCTCGGGATGCGAGTCTCCCAACACAGAAGAGTCAGAGACCAGAGCGTGAGTTTGAAATGTGTGCCGATGTGCGAGAGGTTTCGGAGTGTGTGTGGGGTGGGGGACAGAGAGAGAGAGAGAGAGAGAGAGAGAGAGAGAGAGAGAGAGAGAGAGAGAGAGAGAGAGAGAGGAGGGGAGGGAAAGGAAATGAGATGAGGAGAGCAAAATCATAGATGAAAAGTGAGGAGTAATATTCAACTGCTCTTTCTTCATGTCCTCACTTCCTTTACTTAAAACTAGTTTCAACTAATTATCATCTAATTTGCATCATTTCCTATGGATGTAGACCAGCATGAAACATGACCTGACATTCAACACACAACATGCTGTGGACAAATCAATGCATAATGAACTCATCCTTTAAACAGTTTGGCTGTGCATTTATTTGCACAATGTCTACACTCTAAGGAAAGACATTGATTACATGACTGAAGAGGAAAGTCTGTCTTGTTCAATAAAGCGCACTCAATAAATAACCCTTAGAGGGACAGTTCACCCCCATATTAAAAAATCTGTCATTTTTTATTTATTCACCCTTCTGAATCCACACTGCTTCTATGGTCTTCAGGATAAACACAAAAGGCGAATTGTGAAGAATAAATACACGTTTTTTTCCCAGTAACCACAGGCTAAGAAAGCACCATGGAATTCCTTCTGAAGTCATACCATAGATTTGTTTGAAGAACAGAGTTATTCACTCTCAAAATAAACCATTCATTCATACACACCCTTATGAAAAAGAAGTGTGATTAACTGTATTGAATGCATTTGTAGTGTATTTTCAAATCTTAAACGTATATTTAACAAAAATGTACTTGCGGATAATGTAATTTAATGAAATCAAACACTTAGCACATTTAAAACAATACACTTTGTAAAAATGTCAAATTAAAAGGTTTACTTTGAAAGTATTTTAAATCATTATGCTTTTATAATCTTTTGTTGTGCTTTAAAGAAGTACACTTATTTTGATGTGTTGACTAAAATACTGAAGCACATATAAAGTACTTGATTACAGTAGTGTGTTACATTTAAAGTTAATATATTTTAAAATGCAGCTTCATCATTACAAATGTGTCATTAAATACATCAATACAAGTTTCAATGGAATTGAATCTAAATCAAAGTTCAGCTGACTGAATTTAACAAACTTAAAATATAACACATTATCATTTAATTGCAGTTTACATGAAAAACATCACATTCAGGTGCACTTATTATATTCTTAAAGTATATTATTTTTTGTAAAAAGTATTCTTTTCAAAGGTATGTTAAACTGTAGTTCTTTTTCCACAAGGTTATGGAAAAACCTATGTGAAAATTCTATACAATTACAAAATCACAGCATATGGGCTTGATGAGGGCGAGTAAATAATGACACAAATTACTTTCAACTCCATTTTTCCCTTTAAGCAAACAAAATTAAAGTCATTATAGCTTAGAGCTACTACTTTTGTGCTTATTGACTCAAAGAGACTGTGGATTTACTACAGTATAGCATCCTTAAAACTACTACTAATGCTTCCTCCATAAAAATGCATGACTACTGCCACCTTCTGGCCCATAACATACAGTTGAGCGATGCCAAAGGATTGTAACATTACACTAAACTCATTGATTTCACACTCTTACAAGATTCATTATACAGCATAATTCATAAACAGTGCCATTTGCATGTATTACAGTTAATATAGCAATTCCCCATATCTCTAACTGCTTAAAAGTCTCGTACCAAATGATTTTATTCCTTTTTTGGAGCAAATAATTTAGTGAAGGGTTATTAATGTGGCTCATGTAATTATTCAGATTATGCCTTCAGCCATTTTTAATTTTGCTCATTGTGTTTTCCCCCCTCCATCTGCCTATAATAGCATGGTTTTAATAAAACTATGACACTAGCCTTTAGGGAATCAGAGGGAATAATTATCAACTTATAGTTTCTGCCCAAAAGGTTAAACAAATTGCAAATTGTATCAAAAACCGCAGTAAACCACAAACATAAATCAAAGGAAACTACAGACACCAGCATTCACTCCATCGGCAGCTACAGCAAGTGTCATAATGGCAGTCGCCTCCTGTTCTGTGTTGTCTTTCTGTGAAATCTTAAAGGTGACGTAAAATGTCAGAGAGTGTTGATGGAGAGCGCTTAGTTGGGTCGATTTCTTATCTCTGTCGAGCATAGGATGTGCCTCAGATGTGAACGCTCTTTGTTCTTCGATTTCTGCTGGTTATAAAATCGATTTAAGCGAGAGATTACATATTTCTTTTCACGGTCAGAGCCTCCCTGTCCTGTGGGGACTCTTATCAAGCCTGTCCAACGGAGGGTTATGTGAGGAAAGCCTGTCCTGATTCACACAGCAACACAAGCTCTGCTCGCAATTCAGCCTTTTAAAAATATCCTCATTTAAAGTGTCAGAGGAGCGACGTAGCGACGGTGACCTGTAGCTTAAGACTCTGACAGTGAGGAAGCACACAAGTCCGACACACATTCACATTTGTGATTATTGCTTGTAGATGACATCATGTGCAGAAATACCTACCTAAAGATAAGACAACGCCTTATGAATAATACAGGAGGAACTCAGACTCTGAAGTCACAGAGCGATATGAAAGAAGGACTGCATGATAATAAAAAAAGATTTTCGGGGGTTTTTTTCCGGGGGGAGGTGAAAACCATCCTTTTAGAGCAACTCAAACCTTTCTTTCAGTAACCATAGTGAAAATCTATGGAAAGAGATTTATTTTAGGCCACTGCTTTTTGACCCATTGAATATTAAATAAAAATCAGTACTGTCAAATTTATTAATCGCGATATATATATATATATATATATATATATATATATATATATATATATATATATATATATATATACACACACACACACACTCACATATTATATATTTACAAAAAGTCTGATATAAAGCTGTTTGAAACACCTAAACAGATTGTAAGATAGGCACTATGATTATAAAATAGTCACTATGATTATCTATTAGTCACATATTTGAGGTATAAATAACTACATTCTCATCTAAAACTAAAACTAAAACTTCTCACCCTCTTAAAACTACATTTCGTGACACAACAACAGTAGTATTTGTAAAAAAAAATATGGCGGATCTGCTCGACCGCCATGACAGTCGCTGCAAGCGGAGTATTAAAAACGGTGAAATGGTTAAGAGTGCTGTTACTGGGTGAATATCGCATGGCTGGAAAAGGCTCTCAGCCAATCAGATTCGAGAACCAGAAAGAACTGTTGTATAAATATATTTATAAAACGGTTAGTTCCAGTCCTTGATTCTGATTGGTCAATAGCTGTGTTTTATTCCGCTTCACCCAACGGTTCTATGCATCACTACACAACACCCCAAGCAACCACTCTTAGCAACGTAAACATTATGTTCTCATTAATATTGTTCATTGAAGCTTATAGAGAGTATTGTTGAGAGATGGAGTAAACGAGTGTACCTGCATTTACAGTAGATATAGCATTTTCCTTCAGGTCAGTCCTATTCGTAAAAAAAAAAATCCATTTGAATGTCCGCTGCAATATCTTGTCCTTTTAACAGTTGGGGTTTCCCCGTGCCCTGACACACTAGTCATTTATTAGTTGCATCTTGCTTATCAGTGTTCACAATCAACAGAAGTTTCAGTCCTTTCAATATAAAAGTCTTCTCTACTGACTGACTCACTCATAAAGACAGTCTTTGCCGCCATCTAAAGGCGAATTTTTTTTACTACTGTTGCTGTTCATGGTCAGGGACTATTTTTTCCAGTGGAAGGAAGGCTTTTAGTGATTTTATTTCATGAAACTTGCATTGATATATATTATTGGCTTTAATATTTGTATTGTGTGGTAACCATTTTATAAAAGCATTAAGGTACTCGAGGCTAGTGCAGCACAGCCTCTCGTACCTTATTGCGTACACACACACACACACACACACACACACACACACACACACACACACACACACATGTATGTAAGTGTGTGTGTGTGTGTGTGTGTGTGTGTGTAAAGGTGATAAAGGTGTTTGAAACAGCCGTGTAATGCCTCAGGTAGGCTATAATCACATGCTTTATAGCAATATCCACTATACCACATAAACCAATGTTTGTTTCCAATATGTAAAAAGCAGTAAAATTAGCCCATCATATCCTCAAATTCCCCAAAGCACTGTGTGAAATATAAGCAATTAAAGCTTGTGAAGCGTGGCTACCCTGAGCAGTGCTGAATACGCAATTGAGGGTGAAATAACAGTTTATGCTCACAGACCACAAACCATGAGAAAAGTTGTCAGGTGTCTAGCTCTATACCTGCTATCCAAAGTGTTCATTATAATCCCTGCAATATTGTTTAATGGTTCAAATTGAGGTTTAACTGAGGTTTAATTCAAGCAGGACACTGGAGGACCAAATACCAAGCTGCAGCCATGTTATTTGATGCAATGAAAATGATGCAATATTCAGTAAGAAAAGCAATGTTGTTAAAACTGATGTTTGATATGAGAGTCTGTGGCCTTTGTCCAGGAAAGCCGGCTAATGTGGTTGGAAAGAATTATATTGCTGGCAATTGGCTGAGACAGATGGCTCACAACTGGCACTTCCATCTATCTGTCAAGAACAAGTCAAGTCACCTTCATTTATATAGCGCTTTTAATAATAATAATAATAATAATAATAATAATTAATAATAGGTATGCACGTTTGAATATATTTGTGTGCAGGCGTGTAGTCTTTCCTTACAAATTGACATAAACAAATTACTTGTCTGGCCTTAAAAATGTACAATACAGAATTATTTATCACTTTCGAACCGGAACTATTTTGTCAACGTTTCATCTGTACTGAGGTAAAGGGAAGGAGGCCTTCATTTAAATACCTAGGCTTTTGTTTATTTTCTTCTAATAGGGTTGAAAAATAAGCAGATCGAGCAGTTTTTAAGGCCTCTCTGTACGTAATCGTGCTCTTTTTCCATGAAATGCTCTAGTTAATAAAAAAACTCTAGTTTTCTTCCAATTTTAGTGTCTTTGTTTATCCCGAGGTTTTCCCGCAGCCTGCCGGATCCAGGCCGTATCCAGATCTGACGAAGGACCTTCGCCTGGACCCGATGACAACGCAGTGCTGAAGTGCCAACTAGTCTCTCCCTATGGAGGATCCCTTTACCACTCTACAGATAAAGCGTTTTCGGGAAATTCGTTTCGCGTACCTACCCCGAAGTGATAAAATAAAATAAAATTCTGTATCAAAATTTATAAGGAAACACCAGTACTTTGTTTAGGCTTGGTTTGTAGAGAATTACAAACCTGCGCACATATATTCAAACGCACATAACTATAGAACCAATTCTTAATGTGCATGTGAACGCCATCAGCGTTTATCACAGGTTCGCGTTTAAAGTCTGTGTAGAGAGAATGGTGTCGTCTTAGCGGCCCCTAATTTAATAACAAATGATCGTTGCGACGGAAGCGAATCAATCAAAACTAACCTTAGCTGGAAAATAACTTTATTAAAGAACCGCTATAAAGCCAAAACAATCTCTGTTACCTTAAATTATACGTTTATCTCTGTAAAGCTGCTTTGAAACAATCTACATTGTTAAAAGCGCTATATAAATGAAGATGACTTGACTTTTTTAAACAGATATAAAGTAGAAGAGAAGAGAAAAGAAAGCATTAGTACTAGTAGCCGCGATGCTAACTAATATAATGAACTTTATGCCACAAATGGAAATCACTGACTTAGATTTCTTTAGTCATTCAATTCAACGTATTGTATATACAACTGTGTCTTCAAATTGCTGATATAACTAATTTAGCTGATTCCTGCTGTCGTCATTGGCGTTTGTTATGAATAACACAAGTGGTTAATATAGTTTGTTCTGTTTTTGTTTATTTACTAGAGGTGCCCTCATTCTCTCAAATACCATTTTAAAGCCCTTTACTGGCCAATAAATATTATGTTGTGAATGGATATAATCAGCTTTGTTCTATTGTTTCCCCAGAACAACCAGTAACATTAGGCCTACATTTCTAAAATAATCTGAACATTTCAGAGGCAACATTGAATTACAGTAAGTTACCTGCACCACATGCAAGTACTTTATTACTATGAACTTTACTGTGTGAAATTGTATTGTTTGACAGTGTACTTGTGTTTTTAATCGGTTATTCTCTGAAAATCTTCCCTCATGCTCTCAAATCTCATTCATGTTATTTTTACATGTAAAATAATATCACAGGTTTGGCGAATCTGCGCCAATAATGCTATGCATTTTTTCTTATACCTTAATCATTTGCATTTGAATATGAGACATTTGAACTCTGAATTATAAGACAAAAAAAAAAAAAAAAACTATTATATGGCTTCAGAAGACTTACAACACAACCCATAGAACACGAGTTGTGGACTCATTTGATTATTTTCAGGATCTTTTCTGGGACATTTTTGGAGCTTAACAAAATATTTATCAATTTTTACATAAATTGTTGCATTGACTTAAACTAGACAAGTGTACATAAGAATGGTTTCATGAATGATTTACACAATTTGTTTCTGTTTGTGTTTAATGCAGTGAACGCGAATGGTGACAGGGGTTGCATTATGCCTGAGATCTGCTTTTGGGTTCCACAGACAGAAAGTCAAACAGGTTTGGAACGTCACAAGGCTGAGGAAATTATTCTAATTTCACAACTATCACTTTAATAACCTTACTAACAGTACATTTTGTACTTTGCAGGGATCTCGGTAAGCTGAAGTACAAGTTTGAACAAGAATAAAAATCCTCCTGTAGAACTAAAAATCACTGCCTGGTGTTGCAAGTGCCTGGACCATCCACCAGAAAAGAGGAAAAACAAACGGAAAATTAAGCTGCAGCATCTTTTCACTTTCCTAACTATTTAAGTACCTCACATGTCCCTTGTGAAGATTTTGATTGATTGCATTTTATGTTGCAGCGAGTAAAGTTGCGGTCACATTTGTGAATTTCGTGAAATTACACAGGCAAAAAGGTCCATTGACTACTGTCAGCAGTATAGCGACATAATGTATGAACGTTTCTGTTGGTCAAATCCAGCGGATTCCAGAGACCAGCTTGGTCCCATAGTGAAATTTCTGACCACACGCGAAATTGCAGATCGTGTGGATTCTTATGGAAATGACAGGAATTCACCAGTGAACATTCACAGAACAACAGCTAATATTACTGCACCTTAACTCTGTAATGGAAAATGTTTTCTGCTTGTTGTGACAAATAAGGAATTCTGTTTCCGGGTCGAAGCCTCTACTTCTACTTCCTCTATCTTGTTTCTAGTGAGAATACTCAACAACCATTTATGAGCACTGTTGATTCAAGTCACACATTTAAGCTTTTCAAATGCCAAAGTACATTACGGTCTCCAGTCTCACGGCATCCCGGACTTCAATATTTTACGATTCAAAATAGCTGAATAACTAACCATCTGATTTTTCGGTACAGAGATAAATGTTAGGATCATAATTTTCAGGAATATTACAGCACAATGAGTGTATATTAGCACCGTTTGTTGTTTGTTTTTGGCATTTGATAGAGCTTTTGGATTTGGAAATAGTGACGTCAGACTTAACACGTTAAGTGAAGATGCACATTTTTAATTAGGGTAGCATTGATGAGATGTATTTTCTTGTATAGCCTATTGTATATACATGGTTGATTATTCATGTTGCTTATGTATTATACTATTTTTTTGTGTATTCTATTCATTGATATTAATCTATTACTAGCTTTTTTTCCCCAAGTGCATGGAAGTGTATGTATTAAAATGAATATAAAATATGTAATAAAAAATTCTTATTTTGTATTTGGTTCAGTTTGTTTATTATAATAGAAGTTAATGGTAACCATAGTAACAACATGAAATTAATAATAAAAAAAGTGTCTGGAGGCACCCAAAACGGTTCCACACAGTGTCCAATATAAGAGTTCCTCAGGAAACCTGTGTGGTTCTTCAGAGAACCGGCCCTTTCTAAAGAGGATCTACAGACGGTTCCGCCGGTGTGGCAAAGTGAAGAACCCAAAAAGGTTCCTCCACCAGGCATCTTTTATTTTTACAGTGTACTTACCACAGTTGTTTGATAGACTCGTTAAAAGCTCGAGCGCGCGTTAGAAAAAAAAAAAGACAGCGAGCCAATCACAGATGGCAGGTTAACAGGCTAGCAAGATAATAGCGTGTTCCGTGTTGTGCTAGCGATAACGATTTAGATAAAAGCTAGCGATGTCAGATTAATGTGATGGGCAATATTAGACTATATATAATATATGTTGATGAGTAAGGTATATTTGCAACATAAACAAAAAGGAATGATAGTAAATAGAGATTCAAAACAGAAAGCTATGCAGAGCTTACAGATGCAAACCAGCAGCAAGGCAGACAGGAGCAATCGATCAGCAGCAAGGACAGAAGAACATGGCAGTTTACTTGCTTAATATGTTGTAGATGTAAATCTGAATTTTACAAAATAATAGTGCACTATAAGAAGGACCTTTCAAGAATAGTCTAACATATTTCACTCAACATATTAATATCAACAAATAAGAATGTCAACTTTTTTCCTTTTTGTTAATGTTATTTTTTGTTTATTTTACCAGAAAAGAAAGACTGCAAATATTAAATGTATTTCTGTCATGACAACTCGAGAGATTGGCATGGAAATGGATATGGCAATGTTAGTATTTGGCGGAATATATGCTATGCTACTGCTGCAGAGAAAGTACAGAGACTTTCTACTGCCAAAAAATTCACAGACACATATAACATACATGAATTAACCCCCATAGCAGATCTATACAGGTGGAGCTGGGGAAGGTAGAGAGTTTGGGCAACAGCAACCACTCAGCTGCGCTATGTAGATGATGATGCAATCGCTACCAATTGAGTTAAGGACCTATCAGCCAGCGCCATCTACAGTTCCATGACAGAACTTCGTATATATTTGCTAATAGTTCACTTTGCCAACTTTTAGGAAGAGATTTATTAAACAAAATATGTTCTGATTGGCACAGAAATTACTTGTCACTGGAAACTTTTTCGTGTTGCACCTGGTTGGGACACAGTGTTTTTGACATTTCTAAGACAGGAACATTTGAAGAAAATTGCATGGCATTTCATTGTCATGTTGTCAACACAGATATATGGGTAGCTTTTAAATGTCAAGAGTATTTATATTCCATCACCTGTGGAAAATAATTGGTCAAAAAAAAACTCTGGACTGAAGATGAATGACCTATCAAATTACTATAATTTTCTTCAAGCAGAAAAAACAACAACCTAGTGCAGGGCGGAATAAAAAAGGCATGCCTTTAGACAAAAGGATTGAAAAAGATGAACTAATAATGAAACTCAAACAAAGAATGAGAAGGATAATCAGTTTGACATATTACCAACTGGCAGCATTTCCATCCAGAAAACTGATTTATCAGTCAAAATGACAAGAGATAATGATTGTGTGTTTTTGTGGCTGCTGCTTCAGACTCTTCATCTGGAGCAACAAATCAAGTTTTACTTTTTAAATGTTTTCTCAATGTAACTATTCAGACAGACATTTGAAAATGTCGATGCATGATCCATGTGCTTAATACACGGCTCGTACAAACAGTTACAGAAACTTTGCAAATCTTAAAGTCTTGAAAGTCTTTTCAAGAAGATCTTTTCTTGAAAAAAATTAATAAAAAATCTTCATGCCTTAAAATAGCTTGCATGTAACTCTACACTCTTGCCTCATTTGCCACAGGAATGGAAACTAAATGTCTGTGCCGACAATTCAAGTGCATGGCAGCATTGTCACTCATGCTATCAATTGGCCAAATCAAATACAAATTGATTAAATAGATAAAACATGACTGATAAAAGCACATTTCCATAGCTTTGCATTTAAAACTGCAATTATGCTCAATATTTGAAACTAAACTTCCTTCTGTTAACAGGATTATTTTTTTTCTCATTTCAGTAATCTCGCTTTCATTTGGTTTCAGTCACAGCATCCACACCATCAAAAGCACACCTGCGACCATATTCTCTCTCTCTCTCTCTCTCACACACACACACACACACACACACACACACACACAGACAGACACACACACACACACACAGGGCCCTATCTTGCACCCAGCGCAATTGACTTTGTACACCGACGCATGTTTCATTCCTATTTTGCACCCGCGCAAAGCGCGCTTTTCCCTCCACAGAAGCACGTCGCTAAACTAGGGAATGAACTTGCGCTCCCTGGGCGGTTCAGCGCAAAAAAGGAGGCGTGTTCCGGCGCAAACAATCCCTGGTGCTATTTTACTGTTCCATAAAACAATTGCGCCACTGGCCAGAAAAAACCTAGTCTAAAGTCAGTGGCGCGTCGCGCGTTGTTCATTATGCTATTTTAAGGGCGCATGCTTGACCATAATGTATAGCGTGCACAACACGCATACGCGTTGCTCTCCTCGGCTGTGAACCGCTCCTGGCGCGCGCCTGGCAAATCCGCCGTTATAATAGCAATACGCCAAGGAAAAAGCGCGTCTGCTCTTAAAGGGAATGTGAGATGATGCTCTGATTGGTTTATTTCACGTTACGCCCAAACCACACCTATGAATAATGAAGCTACTTCAGACCAACCCCTTTTAGATTTGCGCCAGGCGCAAGAGCCATTTATCCCGCCGGGAAAATAGCAACAGCGCCGAGACCCGCCCACAAAGTTACTTGCGCTTTGACACTTGCGTTTCAGATCGTTAAAATAGGGACCACAGTTTATTATTGTGACAGAATCTGTTTGAGCACAAAATAATAGGATATAAAAGTATGTTTTGTGTAGAAGTAGTTTGTTCTACTTTTTTGGCATTGCGGTTGAAAAACTGATTAGCTACCTAATTTAAATCCTAGTCTGGAAGTCAAAACCAGGATCCTAAAATGCAATTTATTGCTGTGAAATTGTAGTTTATGCTAACACATTATATATGCCAAGACATCATTATCTTCTACCTATTTTCCTTAATGCATGTATTAGTTCAGGCTTTAGGACATATTGTGAAATAATATTAGAAATGAATAGGAAATAGATGAGGAGTGACTGCCATGATTATAGTCTTATGCATTAAATCACCATTTTAACAAAACATGTATTGCCACCAAGTGGCAGAAATGAATTACTGCAAGACCATTCATAAACAAATCTCGACCCAAAACAAATGTTCAAACAACTCTCTTAAACAACAAGAATCTCACTGTATTGTCTATAACTATATAACAACATGTGTGCAGATAAAATATCAGATAATATTACAAACATAGCAGATCAGCCATAGTCATAACAATATACTTCTGAAAGCATAATGTACAGTACACACAGAAGGACAGCAGATGGCCATGAGAGCGCTGGTCTTGGGCCTGACGGGTGACTGATTTGTGCCAGTGTGTGAGCATTTGGTTTCACACTGATTTACACATGGACTAAGACCATTCTCAATACCCTCCTGCTCGAATCCTTCACTTCACTACCACGAACAGACTTGTCTGACCCTCTCTTTTGAAAGAGTGTCATCACAGTATCCATCCGACAGAATAGTCTGCTTTCAATGATCAAGAATTGAGTGATGGCTGTAAATGCACTTTTTTCCCCCCTTACTTTACCTTCCCTTGTGGAAAAAGAAGGACACCTTAGCATATTTTACACTATTTTACACTTTAAAAGAACTTAAGTGTGAACTGACTGATGTTTTTGGGCATGAAATTGCATGTTAATTGAAATTACATGAAGAAGTTTTATAGTTTAAATTAATATTAAATGCAATTAGCTGAAGTTTAGAGTGCTTATTTTGACCCACTTAAGTAGGACTTAAGTACATCTTTATATGTAATTTGAAATTAAATGGTTCTTAAATCTTTGAAATATGGTTAAAGTGTACTGTTGAATGTACTGACAAGCATTAATGGTAATCCAAAATATATTTTAATTTTATTTCTGTAGAAACTTATATGTCAATTACACATTTGCAATAGTCAACATGAAAATATGTACTTCTTCAAAGCACTGATTTATTAAAACACTGATTTAAAATGTGCTTTGAAGTAAAACTTTTAATTTGACATCAGTACAAGAAGCACTTTAAAAGTGTACTCAAGTGTGTACTCAAGTACACTTAAGTGGCCTTTAAACTTGCAAGTACAGTTTAAATATATATACTTGAAGGACTCTACAAGTGCACAATCAAAACAATTAAGTGCACTTCGTTTTCACAAGGGTTATCAAAGCTGTCATGTTCAATTTACTGCATGCACACTGGGAGTTCTTACTTCACTTTCTACTTTAATCTGCTGCAATCCCAAAAGTAAATCTAGCTTCAGTTTCCTCTGTTTAAGATCCCGTCAGAGCCATCATCTCTGCTCTCATGCCATCTGATATCATGCCTGTGTCATTTGGTGGCACACTGCCTTCACTCACTGTCACTCCAGCAGAGACGAGGTGACTTGGGTGAAAGAAGCCATTTGCATCTGACTGTGCAAAGTATCTATTTTTAACTACAACACGAGATTCAGAATCAGATTCAGATGAATCAAATGTCTTGATGGTCCCCTTTAGACATTCTGTTGTCTATAAGTAACTTTGCAAGTCAACTGATTTAACCCTAATCCTATACCCCTAACAGTCTACTACTAAACTAATACTCTAATGAGAGTTAGTTGACATGTAGGTCCAACGTTACGCCAAAAGAATATCTAAAGGGGACCGTCAAAATTAAGTGTACTGCAGCCTAAAATCTCTTGGCCAGTTAAAGACAGCCACAACTGTGTCCAAAAGGGACAGCTTGCCCACGCATACAGCCTGAAAGATTTGGTCATTATTTACTCACCCTCATGTCGATTTTAGTTCTCTCATGGACCATAAATGAACAGAAAAGAACTAAATTTAAGTTATTTACTGATAATCTTTCCTTCCAGTGAACTAGTAACCACTGAGAGTCATTGAGTTGCATTAATTCAGTCTGATTTGCAAAACTGGATAACTTGATTCACTGAAAAGATCTGACCCTGCGTTCACTAATCCGACATCGTCATTTCTCTCAATTACTGTTATTAATGTAAGAGTGAGTTTGGGCAGATTAATGTAGTTTTTTATTGAATAACTTTTCTGCAGCTTTTGTGTATTTTTTGTTATTTAGTTATAAATAACATATATTATAAATATATGTTTGCATCTTTTGTACACTGTAAAAAATGTCTAACCCTCCCAAATCAAAAATTTCAAGTGACCGATAACATCTACATTTTTCAATTGGCCCAAGTGAAATTCTTGTTGCAATAGTCTGTTAACATTGGCTCAATGAGAAATAATACCTCAGACTAATTGAAAAATTTAGATGTTATCGGTCACTTGAAATTTTTGACTTGGGGATGTAATTTTTTTTTACAGTGTAGAAAAAAAGAATAAAACGTAACACTGTAAAAATTATATAATCAATAAGTTATGGCAACATTTTTTTTATTACGTTGCTTTAACTCGTCAAAATAAGTTAAGCAATTTTCAACATTTTTATAAGTTATACAATGTTCAACTCATTTTTAAAAAAAGTCAGTTTAATGTAATTTAGGTTGAAATTACTTAGTTAATTGTACTTAAACTTTTTTACAGTGATTATATATATATATATATATATATATAATTGCATTGGTCATAAAGGGTCATGTGTCAAAATGGTGTTCACAATGATCTGATCTAAAATAAATAAAACATAATAAATCCAGTCTTTACAAACATGGTAACCAAACACCATGGCTTGAAAGAAAGAGGAAATGTGATTTCAACATTGTAATAAACATTAATGATAAATCAGCGGAAATGCCAGTGGCTTTGGCAGCCTGATGCATTCGGCTTGGGAACGCTGCCATCATTACATTCATTTGAATAATGCACTGCAACTGCAACCGTCCAATTAGCTTGATCTACAGACTATAAATCACAGTATTAATGCTAATGTTAACATAAGCAGCCATTGTTCAAACTGTTTCAACACACTTTTTAAACTGATTATTAGTGATGCCATTTGATTTATAATGTCTGGTATGTGTATGGCATTAAACTTTATCTTACAAATATAGAAATTTTATAAAATCTCTCTATAGGGAGTGATTAAACTTCTTTGAAGCAAATTTGTCACTTATTATGAAGCAGTGTTACCATTTTTCTATCAAACCAGTAAGTCCACTCATAATAAGACACAATAACTCATATGCACGTGTAGGTTAATAATAGAGATGATGAAACAAACCATGTGCTCTGAGTCTGCAGCATCTCTTACAAGAGAATGTTTGTGAAAATAAAGCATGATACAAGCTCAGAGCAAAGACAGACCTCGAGTTAACAGACTGATCTAATATTAAAAATAATTTATGGCAGAAATCAACGGAATCACACGAAAAGTGATGCACCCAAATGCAGGTTAGAAATCAGCCAAGCCACAGTCCGTGACGAAGCTACTGCATGACAAACACTTTAGACCTTAGTCAGGTAGGTTAGATGCCATATTGAATTTTTTATTCGAAAAGACATTTCGTCAGATGAACAATCGAATTGTTGTTAAACAACTATTCTATTCCAAACCTCACAGCCCTGTTTTCACTCCTGTCAAAAATTGAATCTAGCACTTCTGACTAAGGTCAGGGAATACATGCCAAAATAACACACTGCTCACCTGTGAAAAGGAAAGTAGAAAGTCTATAGTCTCAACAGACTTTCAAAATAACAGAGAACAATCTTTTAGTTTGGTAGGATTTTACTGCACATGAAAATTATACTTTCAACAGGTTTCTTCAACAGGTTTTCAAATCCAGAAGGTGATATTTTATTTTATTGTGCAATATTAGAACATTTATTCATCTTTCAGTGATATTAAACACTATTCCACTATCCCATTGTTAATTTGATTACAATTCAGTAAACTTATAACAATTTTTATTAGTTAAAAATAAATAAAGAAATACATCTCACATTATTAATGAGATAAATGATGCATAATTTATCTAAAACACTTAAGTACACTAACTTGAAACTATACACTAAACTTTACCCATCTTACTATATGAAAAAGTGGACTTAATTATTGCAGTGTAATTAAGTGTAGATTCAATACACTGATGCACTTTCAATTTTAAAATATCTTAATATTAATTAAATTAAAAGCCACTTAAGTGTTCTTAATGAGTGTACACTTCCATGACTGTTTCTTAACACACTTAAGTACACATTTAGAAAGTGCTCTTTGTAATCATTTTAAATTAATACTTGTACTGTAAAGTATATTTTGAGTTTACATTAAAGTATATTTCAGTTAGCATATATCCTTGTACATTAAGAAGTATAATTTAACCATATTTCAAAGTCAATAGAAGTAATTCTGAAATTACATATAAATATGCTTAATTCCTACTCAAGTTTACTAATTGTATTTTCAGCTAAATATATTTTCATTTATTTGCAATTGATATGCAAATAAATATCTAAAAACATTACATTCAGTTAAGTATATCTTACAGTATATTATTTCCATAATAACTATACTTTTTCACAAGGGTAAACTTTGTCACAAAAACTCACAGGAGCACCAAATAATTTTAATTTTAGGTAACACTTTATTTTACAGTGTCATTGTTACATACGTTACATGTAGTTACTTAATATTACTCAGTACTTAAATGTGTAATTACAGTGTAAAAATACACCTTAAAATAAAGGGTTACACAGTACTTATATATATATATATAGTTACACTGTAACAATGACACCTTAAAATAAAGTGTAACCCTTTATTTTAAGGTGTCTTTACATTTAAGTACTGAGTAATATTAATTGACTACATGTACTTACTAAAGGGTTAGGATTTGGCCTTACACTTTATTTGAAGGTGTCTTTGTTACCCTGTAATTATACATTGAAGTACTGAGTGATATTAATGTACTTACTATAGGGTTAGGATTAGGGTTTGGTTTGGTTTAGGGTTAGTTACATGTAATTATGCATAATTTATAGTTATTACTATAGTAACTACATGTAACATATGTAAGAAAGACACTGTAATATAAAGTGTTACCGGGATTAGGTTTGGTTTAGGATTAGTTGCATGTAATTATGCATAATTTATAGTAATTACTATTGAGACTACATGTAATGTGAAACAAGGACACTGTAAAATAGTGTTACCAAATAAAGTGTAACCTAATTTTATTTAATTGCAGGCTAGCATACAAACGAACGAATGAATGAATAAATAGCATAACTGAAAACCATATGGACAAAAGTGCAGGATAAAACTATGTTTAGAATCCTGCAAGTTTCTATTCTGAACTTACATTCAGAGTGCAAATTCAAGAGAACCATTAAGCACCAGACCTACATACAACTGAACATATGTTTCAGAAACTACAAATGATTCAGACCTTACACAATATCTCTACTGTGAAATTCTTCGAGAGGAAAAATAAAGCATAAAGAAAGCTTCTTTGTGCTTACCATCATAGCTTGTTTCTAAAAGTCCAAAGTGCTCCAGAACCTTAACAAAGACAACAATCACAACCAGGACCGCAATCATCTCTAGTCCCTCCAAGTTCATGATGCTGACTGGGTCAGGTCATGTTCTGACCGCTGCACTGGACAGAGAGCTCTGCCTTAACATCATTCAAAGTGTCTGCATCTTCTAACTGAGAACAGATGAGAGGAGAGCAGAGGGGGGCGGAGAGCCAAATTAAAGACGGGGGGAAAAAGCGAGCAGAAGGAGGGACCACGAGGGGAATCAATGAATAATGGCAATAAAAGAAAAAGGGAGGAAGATCTGGAGAGAAGCAAAGCCTGATCTTAAGCCCTAAAAGCAGGTGAAAAACAGCAGATCTCTCTGAAACATCACTCTCCAGTTATCTTCCTCCTACAGACAGACACTGTGCTGATAACACCTGACGCGCATGTAACGAACCGTCATAGCCGGGCCCGTGAAACTCGTCTTCACACAAAAACAGCATGTGTCCGTCAGAGGAAACACCTCCAGGCTCTGCCACGTAGACCATATGTTGTCAAGGAAACAGGTTTTTTTTATATATCAAATCATGAAGAACAAACCCAAAAGGACACAATGACTGTATTCCTGGCAAAAAAGCAGGTGTGTGCGGAAATAATTGTGCACCGTTCAGAACGGCATCAAAACCTTGTGCATTCCCACCCGATCTCACGAGGAAACGTAACTACGAGTGTTGGGGAAAGTTACTTGCAATGTGTTACATTGTGTTGCTCCCTAAAAAAGTAACTAATTGTGTTACTTAGTTACTTTTTATGGAAAGTAATGCATTGTTACTTTTGCGTTACTTTTTCTAACCTGGGCTGAGCTTGATTGTTTTTTAATCATCTATTGTTGGCAAATTCTTTCACATTATAAGTGAAAAAAATAAGCCTCAGGATGAAGAAAATGTAAATTCACTCCTGTACAGTAGAGGGCGCAGCTCAAACAAACCTTTCAGTTGGGCTGCCATTCTGAATCACAGAAGAATAGAAATAAAACATTTTTAAAAAATAAAACACAAATGTAATGTTTATATAAAGTCCTTTTTGCTTATTAGTATGGTTGAATTGTATCATCGAAGGTCGGCAGCAAAGACATTGGTTAAGAAGGTAAGATTAAGGTAAATTTGAACCAAACCATCAGCGGGGACTAAGCAGATCATATGAAAATTTACAAATAAGATTGTACAGATTAGTACAAATTGAACTAATTAACATGAATTAGCCAACAATTGGTCAAAATGTAAAATAGTTACGAATTCCCATAAGAGTGTGTTGGTAAATTCCAATTAAATTCAGGAAATTTTATTTAGACGCACATAGCTTCATATTTTAATTTAAAGAGGTAGAATTTAAATGGAAATAAATCCTAATAATTTCATATAAGAGCTGTTCTTTGTAATAATACATGTTAGTTAGTATTAATTAATATTAAAACCGTCATGGTACGTTGTGTGACAGTTGAAATTCTTTAAAATGCAGTTGCAATAAATCTCTTTTTCCTGCCACTACTCCAATGAATTTCTCAACAAATGAACTGAAAGCGAACCAATTCTTAAATTATGAATTTTGTCAAAAAACATTGTTATGCAAAGCTTTATACAGCATGTTTTTTCATTCATCATGTCATTCATCATTCATCAAGCTGATTAGTGAGGAGATGTCAGTCATCAGATTACCATACGGCCTTTTCAAAACTACAAAACGTTTCTATTGTTTAGGCGTTGCTTTCTAACTTTACAGGTATCCCCTTATCCACATGAATTATTTGAGCCACTGGCTCTAGTGGGTAAGTGATTGTTGTAAATGGCTTCTTTTTTCTTCTTTAGAATGGTCCTAATCACATTATCGTGGAGGATTTGATTAAAACAAGAGGCCTTTTGATTCGCCTGCTAATGAAGGTGTATTGTTTCTATTAAATTAGGCTTGCCGCCTAGCACATAATTGCCAGAAATGGCAAGGTCACAATGTCAGTAAACTGTGATTTATTCATCTTTTTTCTTTTGCACATTACGTCCCGAACAAAAGGCTTGTAACATAGACCAGAACTTTAAATGGCTGAGATGCCTGAAATTGAATGCCATTTGAATGCTATTTTCAACATCTTGCCATGTTGAAATATCTACATTCTGACCCATGATGCACTGAATGGTGTGAATTAAGATTGGTTTGCACACTAACCCTGGGTTTCACAGACAAGGCTTAAGCCTAGTCCCAGACTAAAACTCATGTTTGAAATAAATATGTCACTGCCATTGTTTTGTCTCAAGATGCACACCAGGAATGTTTTTTTTTTCTTTTTTCTAAGGCACGTTTAAAAGCTACGTAAATGTCCTAATTGAACTGAGGTCTAATCCTGGCTTAATCTAAACGCTGTCTGTGGAAAAAAGAGTTCTTGGTAATTGCACAGCAAATCTTTCATTCTAAGGCAAAGAGGGAATGTTGAATATTGTCATCTGAATTATGAATAAAAATGTAAAAAAAAAAAAACTCAAAATGAACCGTCTAATTTTAATGGGGTGGTTGATTATGATTTCTCTTTTCTAACTTTAGTTAGTGTGTAATGTTGCTGTTTGATCATAAACAACATCTGCAAAATTACAACGCTCAAAGTTCAAAGCAAAGGGAGATATTTTCTATTAAAGAAATTGCTTTTTAAGGAACAAATGCCTGGTAGGGACTACAGGACATTCCTTCAGGGTTAGTGACATCACCAACCCTAGAATTTACATAAACCCCGCCCCCGGGAATGCGAGTTATAGATTATCATGACAGAATATGCTAATCAATGACTAGAAGATAACTACACATAAGCTACATAAATTCATCAACTAACCTTTCAGAAATGTTGTGTTGCTTTCTACATGTTGTCACTTCTTCTTGAGTCTCTCCATCATTGTCTGACTCCGGTTTGAACATAAAAGGCTAAATGTTTTTGAAATTTTCAGTGTGTGAGGCAAAAGGACACAAGCTCTTGAAGCTTCGCCCCTCTGTGCCGGGAGCAGCAGCTCATTTGCATTTAAAGGGACAGACAAAAACGGTGCGTTTTTGCTCACCCTCAAAAAGTGACAATTTTAATATGCTACTGTATATAAAAAATATCTATGGGGTATTTTGAGTTAAAACTTCACATACACACTCTGGGGACATCAAAGACTTATTTTACATCTTGTGAAAATGGCATTATACCACCCCTTTAAGTGGATCAATTATACCAGCCCAAGGAGAACATAATGTTCCTTTACAAATGAGAACCTGGAATACGTGCCAGATAGAAGATTGCGTTTATAGGAGAGAATGATGGAATTACCTGGATTTGGTATCTCTGAACCCAACAAGCATTAAAGGGTCATTTTAAAGTCACGACTTCTTGCGGTTCACCTTCCTGTGCTCACAGATCTCCAACCGCATTGAAACTCTCCACCTCAATTACACAATGACAGAAAATAACATAAACATACTGTTATATTATACTTATCATATAATAATATTTCTATAGGATTCATGAAATAAATCTGTGGTGATTTTTTTTTTTTTGCTCTGCTCTAAAATAATTGGCTAGATATTGCTCTTTTGAAGAGTGAAACTTGCTTTGAAAGTTTCATCCAGTTTTGTTATTGTTAACTATAACTAAAACAAAAAAACAAACAAAAAAAATTGATTAAAAACGTAAACTTAAAAAAAAAAACTTTGGGAACTAATTGAAAGTTGAAGTTGAAGTACTAAAATGACTAAAACTGAAATAGAAATATAAAACACTATATTAAAACTTATAACCAGTGTTGGGGTAACTCATTACAAGTAACTCGAGTTACATAAACAGATTACTTTTTCAAGTAACTAGTAAAGTAACGCATTACTTTCAAAATTTACAACAAAATTCTGAGTTACTTTTTCAAAATAGTAACGCAAGTTACTTTGCTTTCACATTTAGTGACTGACAGCTATCTACCCTCATGTTGAGAGAAATTGAAATGCGTTGCATAAATGTTCCCCACGTGGCGTTAAAAAAACCCTGTTTATTTCAGGTTGGTCTACCCAATGCACATGTGCAGTCCTAAGCGCGAGTCTTGGAGTTTTTTGGCTTTTAGTATGAATATGTTAGCCTTACTGTTATCTTTAAGCTATAGTGTGCTCTAAAACAATGACATAATTCGCATTTAGAAGCATTCAAAATTTCAGTCTCTCACTTTCGCCAATATGGATCAAGGATTTTGATGACATCACTCTTCAGATTCTCATCAGATTTTCTGTCCAATCAAATACTCTATAGAATCTAAAGCATCCCGCCTCCTACATTATAAATAGACGCTGAAGCTATGGCTGAAATCGGTCACTTGTTCACACATTTACTATTCTCTACATAGTGAATGGCACATAGTGCACTATATAGGGGATAGGGAACGATTCAGACGGTGTAAATATGCTTTCCATTAGGGCGAATGAAGTCTGGTTTAACGTTAGTGTCACATGAACCGCCGCAGCGCACACACAGTCTGCTCCGGTCCAGAGACACGATAGCACAGAGCGGATCATAATGATCGAGTGGATGCAGACTAGAAAACGTATCGGACCCATTTGAATTCTTCACAGAATGGTATATTTTAAAGCGATATGAAGGAGATTAGGAGGAGAAACTGTTAGAGATTAGAAGGAAACTGAGGTTTTACCGAGCTCAACAGCACTGGCTGAGCTGTGATGTAAACTAAACGCTATTGGCTTTTTTTAAAAAGGGAGAAGAGCTGTTTGATATGTCCAGCCTTGTCTTCCTGTTTTAGTGGAAATTACATCAATACATTGAATAATGCTGCGTTTTGTCAAGGCACTTCAGTGGGCCTTGAATGGCAGCTATAGGGACGCAATGATTGTAACTGCTGACTGGCTCTTTTATTTAGAAGGTGGGACTTATTCCGCCATGTTGCATGTTGCAGTTTACCCATTCAGAGTAATATGGGTGAACCATCTTTGTATAGTCTTTGGTTTGAGTCACTTACAACATGCATTTATGTTTTTACTCCACACACACTTTATAACGTCAGCTGAGTTTTAAAAAAAAAAGTAACTTCCTTTTGTGATCTGACGTAGCTTTAGGGTTGCCAGGTTTGCGTAACAAAACCAGTCCAATTGCTATTCATAACCAGCACAATCATATTCAGGAAATGGGTTTCCCGGTACAAATTGTGTTCCGGGGATAAAAAATAAATAAATTAAAAAACGAGTTCTTATGTGCTGTCGCTTCAACCCAAGGACTGAAAAAACAACCCGTGGCAACAGTTTAAAAGTAGCCCAATTCCATGGGAAAACCGCGGACTTGGCATCATTGTGTGGCTTCCTATCACAGAAAGAGTCTGAAAGTATATTATTTTATAGTATTCTATACAGTGGTAAAGACTATGTCGATTAGCATTGCATTATAAATATACTTTATTCTTATAAAAATACCTGAGATGCCTTGAACACAGATAAACCATTTTGTAGCAATCGTATGTTTATTGTCTTCATGTTTCATTGGTCAAAACGTCTCTATCTGCCTTTTATTCAGCTGCTGCTGCAGCGATATCTGGATGACTTTGTCCATATAAGGGATTTCCTGGAACGTCATAAGTTTTATGAGTCTCACTTGTTAAAGGTCCCGTTCTTCGTGATCCCATGTTTTAAACTTTAGTTAGTGTGTAATGTTGTTGTTAGAGTATAAATAATATCTGTAAAATTATAAAGCTCAAAGTTCAATGCCAAGCGAGATATTTTATTTAACAGAAGTCGCCTACATCGAACGGCCCGTTTGGACTACATCCCTCTACTTCCTTCTTTAATGACGTCACTAGAACCGTTTTTTGACTAACCTCCGCCCACAGGAATGCTCCCTCAACTCTACCGAAATTCGTTTATGTACTTGCGCACTTCTTATAACTTACTGTGTTTGCTCAGCTCTTACGGTGATTTTCTGAAGTAAAACTGACGCTTCATCTTTTGTGTGATGTACAATAAACTTTATTAAACTCATCAGTAACGTTATATGTTTGATCATCATTCGGACCTGGTCCGAAACAGCAGACTTGAAGGCTATTAATAAATAATGGATACATACAAGCAGATGACAAATACGTTATAATAACCGTAATTAAACTACTAAACTATACCTGTTCCATCTCTATACAGCACTCTGACTCTGTAGGCATTATTGTCCGACTCGAAATGAACACCGTTACTGAGAGTTTCTGATATTATCATCATTCCGTGAGATGAAATTGTCCTGAGAGACTGAATGAATGAAGCTCCGCCCCCTGTGCCATGCAGCAGCTTATTTGCATTTAAAGGGCACACACTAAAACAGCGTGTTTTTCTGAGCCCCAAAAAATGACAATTTAAACATGCTGTAAAAAATGATCTGTTGGGTATTTTGAGCTGAAACTTCACATACACACTCTGGGGACATCAGAGACTTATTTTACATCTTGTGAAAAGGGGCATAATACGGGACCTTTAACTTTCTGTGCGAGGGCGCCCTCTGGCTTCCAGTATGAATGCAACATACATTACATTACATGTGTGTACTCAATAACCCTATTTCACATCATCCTATTTGGGGTAAAAATCTGAAAAATACTTATCTCTAAAGAAATTTAGATATATGTGAATTTAGACAAGTTTTTTCCCCCCAGTGTACTAGAGAAGTGCACAGGAGTTAATATATATTATTTCCAATGAATCACTTGAACTGAACACACAAGTCAAAAATGCACAAGACACTATAAATGTCTTATGCACTGACACTATAAATATGAAAATTTTTTCACTCATATAATAATTTCCAACATAGCCAATCATGTGCAGCGAATGACACAAACTGAGACTAAAGATTAGCACGACCAGATTCTGATCGCTCCACAAGCACCCAATGCATTTAATTATTCCTCCTATTGTGCTCAAGTACGTTACATCATGTGCATACTGGGTATGCATTCATGACAGAACACATACAGTGCCATTTGATCTTATTTAGACGGCTTTCTGAGGTCATGAAATACGCATCTACAAATCAAGTTGTTCCAAAGTCCGGTATCCATAGAAACACAGAAAACAAAAGGATCCATACACAAGTGCGGAGATGGGGTGTCTTCATACACACAATATGCTCATGTGTGAATCCTTCATTCACACTCCCCTTTCACTACACAGGTGAGAAGGAAAGAAACAGATAACACACACACGCACACACACACACGCACGCACACACACACACACACACACACACACACACACACACACACACACACACACACACACACACACACACAGGCTGTCTTGTCTGAATGATTACTTTAGCGAGCCGCACAAAGGCTGCCATCAGTGCCCTGAGCTATATTTAGAGGGAGCTCAGCTGCTACAAATAAAATGGTAACAGATAGGACCCTAATGGCAGCGGCCGCAAGCACACTACACAGAGGTCATTGCTATGAACAGCACATGATTACATTTTTTTTCCATCATAAAAAATGCAAGGCTGAAGATTGACAAATGGATGTAAACGTCATCAGAAGCACGCTAAGTGAATAACACGTTCAGCCTGAATCTGGATTGGCAGAATCATTTAATAGACATAATTCACTCAGCACCCACTTTAACAGGAGATTGTTTCACCAGAATAAGAAGGCTGAAGGTCCAGTTCACCATTTTAACTGAAATATTTCTTCTGTAATTATGACAAAGGTGCTTGTTTTCAAACGTTTTTCCATTAACAGAAAAAGGGAGTATTGATATACTATTAACAACAATTCAGTTTTTGATTCCAGACGTTTCAAGAACGTACATATATATTCATACACACATACAAACACACAGATATGTGGCCATTCTGGAAACATTCTGGGAAATGAAAAAAAAAAAAAATTGTGTGAAGCCACTATTTATTTGTCAAGCATACTCTATAGGCATATAGCACCTAAATGTCCGAGACAAAAATGATTTATTCTAGCTCTGTGGTCCCTAATCAGCTTAGCATTGGATTCTTAACACTTGATGAATGTGCCTGCAACCAGAAAGTCTGCTGGCTTTAGAAAGTAATGAATATCATCAATAACAAATAACAACACAATATGAATAAAGGTGAATGAAAGGTGAGCTTAAACAGTCAAATATAATGAACTCTATATTGAGCATCACAGTTGTTGAATTGATTCAGATTTGGTGCAACAGGACTTTGCTGCCCCCGAGTGACAAATACAGGGAAGAGCGATATCATTTGATAATATAAATCATTTTAGAGAACACTGCATACAATCAGTCTTTGAGAAACCTTCAGCTCTGTAAAGATTACATAGGGAGAAGACGCTAAAAGCAGTTTTACTTGAGCATGTCTGCTGTTGGTTTAGAAAGGTTTTCAAGCTTTTAGTGGTGTAAAAAGGTCTTAATCCTGCACACAAACAACAACCAGTGCAAAGTCACTAAACACAGCTGTGAGGGGACAGTCTGCTGCTGTCTCTGTACATTTTTAGAAAGAATGTACTGATCCAGGGCTTATTAAAACCCAGATACAAGCGTCGCTTTAGAACATTCTGCACCCACCAGACCAGATTTATGTGTCTGTAAATTGTTACAAGAACAAACCTTGACTCTGGTGCGCACTTGTTCAGGAAGTAAAGTAACATGCACATGTATTTTAGCCGATGACAACGTCATTAGTTTAACAAAACACATGACACGACAGTGGTGATGATTTACCTTTAATGAGAGAGAAAGAGAGAGAGAGAGAGAGAGAGAGAGAGAGAGAGAGCGTGCAATGTAAGCGTGTATAATGAGTGCAATCAGAGTGGCAAATAAATGGCCGTGTCCCAATTCAAAGGCTGCATCCTTCGAAGGCCGTGAAGGTCTTCTTCTTCGAAGGCTGTGATTGTTAAATGGGACGGTCTAGCCTACGAAGGACTGTTCTTGTTCTTGCAATTTCTGTATATAATAAATATATAAATATATAATATAATAAACAAACTATATGTAATCGCATCTTAGTAAGATATAAGTCACCATTTGAACCACATATTCATATTCAGACATACTCGTTTTGTCACATACTGTTTTTCGCCTACTATATAGTGGAGAAGTATGCTATTTTGGATGCAGCCCATGATCTGTTGTATCCTTCATTTCACTGGAAACGAAGGACGCATTGGACGCCGCATAAGGAGCCTTCAATTTGGGACAGCCTTCGTCGCGCCACGGTGACACAATAAGCCTTCGAATGCACCCTTCAAAGTATGCAGCGTCTGAATTGGGACGCAGCAAATGGCTCGCAATCAAAAGCGTCCGTTTGCAAGCATCAGAAATCCACCTTCACGTGATGCACATACAGTAAAACCAAGTGTAGCTCACTCTGCTGAGTATAATAGCACCAAATTAATAAAAGACACAGTGAAACCAGTCCACCGGAACAATCGCGCAGCAAACGTGCCCAGTGTGAAAGCCCCCCCAAGTCCCTCTATATGTACATGATCGGACGCTTTAGCGAGATTACAGTCGTTAATCCAGAGCCAAACATATCATTAAAAGACCTCTATCTGAACTCTATGAATAGCCATGTTTCATTCTAAAACGAAATACATTTGAAAGTCACATGGGAAAGAAAAGATTGAATTAACACAGGCTTTAAACCAAAGCACTAAAATGGCTTTTGTCTTTAAGCACAACCCAATTTAAATGCTAATTTAATCACTTCTCTAGACCACAACATTCTTAATCCACTTCATTAACATATATACAAGAGGTACGGTTACGATAAATTAAGTCAATACCTTCAGAGTTATGCAAGCTAGAAAAAAAAATACAGTTAGAAGGTAAAGGGATCATGACAAGGAAACCGAGAACCATTTAAATAAAATACCAGAATAGAATGATTTTCATGATATTTGGTTTCCGTTAATGGCGCTCACATGTGCAGTTTTCCACCGATGTGGATGGAACATAAAATAACAGCAATCTGAAAGTGTTCACTACGCCTATATTAATATTCATCTGAAATCATCAATAAAGTGCCACCACTGTCTGATTCTAAAGCTAATGGCTCTTATGAGCCTGTTCTTTTAGTGAATCAAAAACATATAGCTCAACGTCTGATACCAAAATTTTTATTCATTTAGTATGGAATCAAAAACCAAGAATGACCAGTGAAGTCCAATTCCTGAGTGAATGATCAGGTTTATTTTTTAAATCAAAAACATACAGTGCGACCAGTGAGGTTTGATCCCTTAGCAAAAGACGTTTATCAGTTGATGAACTGAGCTGCAAGTCATGAATTTTACCATGTCAGAATACATATAACTGATGATGTGTTACAGCATATTGTTCTTAAAGTAATGAATGAAATGTGTTGATAATTAAAGTTGCAGTAAGCGATTTCTGAGAAACACTGTTGAAAGTGGATCAGACAGAGCGCCAAAACACACTTGTAGCCAATCAGCAGTAAGGGTTACACTCATTAGGGGGGAGGTTCCTGTGTTGCATAGAGTGGTCGTGAATTTGGGGGCGGAGCTATCAAGATAGGGGTGTGATCCTTTTGTGTAGGGGCGTGTTTGTTTTGATGATCTCAAATATGTGATTTCTCAGAAATCGATTTCTGCACATTTGAACCTAAAACTAAAAATATAAATTAAAAAAAATAATAATATATGGCAACCAACTGAAATATATTTATGTGGAAGTCATTACATTACTAAAATTAAAATTGAAATAAAAATAAATAAGAGCTATCTAAAAATATTTTGAAAAATCCAAAACAAATAAAAATCAAAAGCACAAAACAAAATTACTAAAACTAGATTGAACACTATATATAGAAAATACAAAAATATTACTTTTTATTACAAAAATACAAATATTTTAGTGTTTTGTTGTTTTAATAGTGTTATTGAAATGATATTTCTTTCTCAAATTCAAAAGAATTGTTCATGGAGCCAGAATGATTAAAAAAAATCATAATAGTTAAATTCATTACCCATTACCCAAAAAAGGTAAAATATGCCTATGGTATTCTTTGAAGTGCCTCGGAATGCTACGAAAATACCATGATACATGAATGTGGTATTCATTTAGTACTATGATAACACTTTACAAAGGCTGCCTAAGGCCTGGGACACACTAGACAATTTTCAAATCTTAACCGATTTTAAAACTGTGGGATACTTATAATCCTCCGAATGCACACACTAGAAGATTCGTCCGGACCGCAAAACCACACACCTGTCGATTGTAGTAACATTTTCAGAGTAAGACGAAATCTCACAGAGACTCACGAGATCAAACGGGACTTGAGAAAAAAAACAAATGGAGGACGATCAACATTGTCAGCTGTTCTGTCAACATTGTCAACAACTCAGTTTTGTTTAACAGGAGTAAAAACAAAGGAGAAAAAATAATATGAGTGATCTTCTTTCTCAATACTCCACTTTTGTGGCATGATTGTGTGAGCTCTGACGCGATCGGGAGCAATAAAATAATCGTAATAATAGCCGCGTTTCCATTACCCTTCAAATTGTGCAAATTGAAATTGCGAATTGAAAATACGCCCAATGGAAACACGTCAATTTCGCAAAAACTCACATTTATCGCAAAAAAGTTTTTACGCTCGCATGAGGTTTTTCAGCCAATTCGAAAAAGAAATATTTCGCAAAACTGCAATGGAAACAGTTTTTGCGCATTTACAGGTCAGCTGACGTAGATGGCGCGGTGTGTTTGGACAGAATACGAGACAGAGTTCTTTGTTAAATTCATATAAGACAAAATAATTACAGGAATAATGGATTCTAAACCTCAAATAAATGCCACAATCAAGACCTCGAAGCAGAAATGAGGGAGAAACACCCAGAAACACCTCATATGTGCCGCTCACAAGTATAATAAGGGTTGTTCCTTGCCATTAATACTTGGAAACACACATACGTCTCCTTTGATTAATAATAATGGCTAGTGCAGTGGCTGGGATATAGTACATAATCCTACCAACGTCCGTTGCAATGGTTTTTGGAATGATTTTACTTATCGCGAGAGGAAAAAATGAAGTTTTAGTCGCATAACATCGGTTAATGGAAACGCCGTCATTCTGCTAAAGTTTTTTGTCGACATATAGAAAAAAAAATTGCAAAAGTTTGGCGCAAATCTGTAATGGAAACGTGCCTAATGACACCACACAATTGAGGATTTTTTGGACAAAAAGTCGATTGCGAGAAGTCTGGAATCGGGCCACACACCCCAGATCATTGGGGGTTGCAAATCAAGCCCAAAATCAGGCTTAAAAACTTCAAGTGTGTGGCCAGCTTAAGGATTTGCTGAGTTTTAACAGGTGCAGGCTATTAAGAAATCATTGGTCATACTGAACAGGTGTTGCCTCATTTTAACAACACAGAGGAGAAACTCTTACGCTGTGTCCTAACCAGGCATTAAGTGACAAGTTTGCAGTGACACACAATTTGTAAATTGAATAAATCCCTTTTAGTATTTTCTTTTTGGATTGGGTGTGGTTGTAAACTGGATGTGATTACATCTTTTCCACAGGTCATCGTGGCTTGCAACATGTTAATTTGACTCTTGGTAACATGTTTGACTGCGTAAGTCTGCGTGAATACGGAGATTCATGTGTAGCACCACCGCCCGCTCCTAGTGACAGCTGCTCTCCCGGCGGTGAGTTTGGAATCGTGTTCCTTCTGTTTGCCCTGTTCATATGTGTAAACACCAGAAGGGCCAAGACTGAAGGAGCGAGAAGCACAGCACATTCACTCCCCCACAGACAACAAGAAAACACAAAATCAATTAGCAAACACAGTGAGAGAACAGCCCGTGTCCCCTGATGAAGCTGAGACCGGATCCTTCTGCAATGTATGATGGCACACAAACACGCAAGCTCTTCTGGAGTGGACTTCATAATCAAAGAATTTTCCAGCGCTTGATCAGGATGAAGTAGGACTGTGTCCTCTTAGTGCACTTCAAAAGCACAAGTATATTCCCCCTAATGTATTGGGATGGTGAAGAAGGCTTTTGTCAGAGCGGCGCTGGTTGAATAGAAGCTCTTGTGATGGCGGACTGGCAGGCTCCTAAATAAATGGCAAGCATTTGAGTGGGACTGGAGTGGCTGGAAAGCCGTCTGTTCAATGTCTCTGAAAGCAAAGCAGGCACAATCATCAAAGCCCTCTGGATACACACTTACACCGGGACACTGAGGACTGAAATACTCCTCACAAGTGGACACATGCAAACACACTCGTCACATGGACTTCATGCTCATGAGTCACTCTCATAGAAGCACGCACACAAAAGCCCTTCTGAAACTGATTAATACTCTGAAATATAAAAAATTTGCTATGGAAAATGTCACAGGGGACCGCTGCCATTTTGTTTCAAACAAACGGGGACCAAAAAATGGAAAAATGAAGGGCTTTCATAAAGTCTGGTCTCAAATAATTGCCATGCTTTTACATATAATTATGTTTATAGACACTTAAGATTTCAGAGAAGCATAAGGGAAGTTAATTTAATGCTGCCCCGCTAGGCTTTAATACTAAATTAACAGTTTGTTCAGGTCATATATAGAAATAGATGCATCAATACCAGCTGTTTCTATGGGCCGCAATATGTAAGTCGTCGTCATTCGTATGTCTACTTTAGCAGATTATTTTGCTAAACTAACACAATACAACAAAACACAGGCATCAGCTAACACGAAATAAAAAAGTTACCATATTAAACGCAAAAACGGTACCATAGTTAAAACCTGTAAATTGAGTTAGTACATATAAAAACGCAAACCAACACATTCTCACCTGAGAAAAGTTATCCCATTTCTTCTGGAATTTAAATTGCCGGTTTTACAACCAGAAGCTGCGCAATGTTGTTGCATTGATTACTGTGAGTAACAACAATTTGATTATTCCAAGATGACGAGCACGCCGACGTGTCTGGAGCGGTCAAATGTGGCATCGATGTATACATATCTATTGACTACCCTCTCTGGAGTTGCTGGAGAATTACATCATTACTGGTGAAACATCTACTAAAATAAGAGTTTTTTTGTCATTTAAATATTGATTACAAAAAATTAAATCTTTTTTTTGCGGCATCTACAGAAGGGTCTATTAGGGCCATGCCAACCAAAGAAAAACAGAAAAACCTTCACCCCTCAGGATTTCTCTCACCAGTGAGTGTGGAGAGAGGGATGAGAGGGACATGGAAATCCTGGAGTGGAGCTGGACCGGAGTGATCAAAATTAAAGTATCATGAAAGTGACGTGTACTTCTTTTCCTCAAGGGCATCATTGTTTCATGTAGAACATTTGTAAATGAACCTCTTTGTGGTATATATGTCGCCTTAGATACACCTCCTTTGCAATGTATAGATCATACTAAAAGCATGGTACCTTTAAGTATTTTGTTGTTCGTGTAATAAATCATACAACATACTCCTAGCATTCAAATTCCTCCACAATAACAAGCTAGACACAGTTAAAATAAACTCCAAACAGACTGCTCAGCTCTCAGTGTGGGAATCTGGGTTCCTCTAATTTCTGCTTACAATGCACAAAACTGTCTTCTTTATGATATATTGCCCACTAGAAGGACCACGGCTGCCCATTCATTTTATTCCCAACCTGTTCCACAAACCATCCATAAAATATAGGTTGGGAATGAGACACTAAATATAACTATCTCCATAGATATAGCTGCTGCGAAGTTACCCACTACTCTTCGACCTTCATATCCCAAAGCTGGAGAGAACTTGCTTATCTAAGCAGTGGTGTACTTGGAAAACAATCGTCAGTTTAATGCTGTAACTATATTGTGTTTCAAGTACATTCAATTACGGACATTTTTTCATCTAAAATATTATGATAAATTCCAGTACATGTTGTCCTATGTTTACATCTGTATGTCTATGATGGGATAGACTGAAAAACTTAAGCCTAAAGTCGCCAACCTAAGTCCAAGCAGCTCAAACTACGAAGAAAAATGACATGCAGGTTTTCACTGTAGGAATATCAGAACAGCGTTTCAGAATTTTACCTGGACATCCAAATAAAACATTTGGACCTGCAAAAGCGTAACAGCAAAATCATTTCAATGGTCAGCAGTAGGTCAGTGGTGTTATGATTTGTTGTTCTGATTTTCATAACGCTTCTGGGGTCAAACGCGATTGGGATATGGATTTTTCTATTATTTTAATATGTTCCTTGAGGTTCACTTATAATGTTAATAAAGTTATATATGCAGAAAAACTCTTGTTTTCAGCCCTCATTCTGACCATCTGTCTGAAATGATCTGTTTTTAAGGGGCAGCTCCTTTAAGGCTTTTCAGTAAACGGCCACTGTTATGATTGGATAACATCATTGCATAGGAAACATTATCAACGCTCACTCGCTACTGCACATTTACTGCCCTCACTATGTGTACGGATACATAGCTATGCAGTAAGCTTAACACTCCTCCAAAAAGTACCTAAGACAGAGTTGACTTGAAGTGCATTTAATGGAAGCGGTGTAAAACTGCAAAAAACAACAATAGAAATACATTAAAGCTAAACTGTGTATGATTCTCTCCCATCTAGCGGTGAAATTGTATATGACTACCAACTGAATATTACTTTCTAGCCCCTCCCATTCCGAGGGCGTTTTAACTCCTATGGTGGCTGTATTATTTCAAATCTGCCGGCAGTGGCAAGTAATCATGAGTAATCGCGAAAAATCGGTTAAAGGGGGCAAATATTGTCCCTTAATGGAAAAGGTGTGACTGCAGTCTAAGTGGAAGAGAGGGGGGTCCCAGGGGGTATGGCACTCTAAAAAATTAGAGAACCACTGAACTAAGGAAAAGGGATATGTAGAATTGCACAAGTGCTTCTGTTAAAGAGTGCAGTGTCAATACTGCCTGTTACCTTGATTCAAATTTCTTATAAGCTTAATTGAATTAGGCCTAGAGAGAATAATTATAATGACATTTTCTGTCTAAAGAGACTACATATAAAATAGCTACCAAAATTAAAGTCGGTAACTGCAGTTTGACTAAAAGTAATTACTAAAAGTTGACAAAAAATGCAAAGACTTTATCAACTAAAACTAGACTAAAACTATGAAAGACAAAATGACTAAAATGTGACTAAGACCAATACGCATTTTCATCTGAAGATGAAGACTAAGACCAAATCAAAAATGGCTGCCAAAATTAACACTGGCCTAAAATGGTTGGTGTGCATGGTCTAAAAGGGTACCTATACTCTTAATGAGTAATGGGTGTGTTTTGGGCGTAACGTGCAAAAAAACTGTTTTTTGTTGGTCAATGGCGCAGTCTATTTCAGTTGCCCCAAAATAGCAATGCGCCTGAACACACCTCATTTTCAGACCAGCACGCCCATGGGCGAACAGATGGGCACATACAGCGTAGCGCAGGACGTGAAAATGATAACTGCGTCGGGCCTGGCGCTGCATTGCGCTGGGTGTATGATACGGCCTTTTATATGTTAAAGAACCTTTAAAGAACACTTTAAGCCAAAAATGTTCTATATAAGGAGAAATGTCTTAAATTATTGCATAATACTTTAATGTTTAATGGGTTATTTCAATTTTATTCCAGTGATAATGTGTTAAATCATAACATTTTATTAAAATTAAAATTGAAACAAAATTAATTAAAACTAAATCCATAAAATGATCCCATGATGGAAACCCCGAAAGGTTCAATATATGAAGTGCCAGAACGAACCCTTTTAAGGTTCTATGTAGAACCTTTTCTTCTAAGAGTTACTGAGCAGAAAATTAACTTAATTAACATGGGAGGAGCACATTCAGTTAATCAACTCAATTAACAAGATAAGAGGTATATATATACAGCAAAGTTACCTCTGTTCCATGAGTTTTACAGCATCCCTCCACCCCATCTCTTCACTTCTATTCCTATCCCAGCCCGGGATGGGGGAGTACTCTGGGTTCGGGCCATATTCTGAGCTCGGAGCCCTCCCCTCGGACAGCACGCCAAATACGCATAACCTTAATTCTATTTATTTATATCTAAGAGTGAACTTGTGAAATCCATTAAATGATCCCATGATTGAAATCCCTAAAGGTTCAATACATGAAGTGCCAGACAGAACCCTTTAAGGTTCTATATAAAACCTTTTCTTCTAAGAGTGATACCTGAGTTAATGGTACATTTATGTTAATGGTACACTTATTTACACATATGGCAAATATGTACATTTAAATGAAAAAAAAAGAAAAAAAAAAAAGATTCTTGCCAAAACTATTACTACACCCACTGTGTAAAAACAGTCGGTACAGTTGGTCTCATGAACCACACGCAACAACATAAAACTGTCATGTACTTATGTGTTCTCTCTCTACGATGATGAAATGTTATGATACAGTTGCGCTGAAACTATGTTCCGGTACACATTAATCAGGAACGTTCTATGGCACACATGCAGTTTCATGTAAGAGATATCAAACAAAACGAAATATCTGCCCGATTAGCTGGGATGCAGTAAATAAGGTAATCAGGACGGTGTGCATTTTAGAAACTTGCAGCTATTTTCACCCTTTTTACTACTTCGCATTATGTAAATGTACGAATGACTAACCTTAATCATTACAGGCATGAACCAGATTTAACAGAGAGATAAGAGATAGTAAAGAGGACATTATGACAGTGCCGATTTGCTGGTTCTGGTGAAAAACAGTGAAAGAACCTTCAAGATCTTTTTGGGTAAAAGCACAATCCTAAACTCCACTGAAATGAGACCACAGTGCATGAAGGAGTGTGAGATGTCAGATTTATGTGGATTATGTGGAAGGTGAATGAGATTTAATTTCACAGCCTGATGGCCTGGTAGATATTCCATAAAGAGTTCCTATAAAATCAAGCACCACATCACTAATGGTCCATTCACTAAGTTAACACAGGAGAGCGTTTGTCCTCATGCCTTTGAATTTAGAATTTTGAAGGTGCTTATACACATTGAAAAATGAAAGAATACACTGTAAAAGAATATTTTGTAAGTAAACAAAGAGAAAATTTCAGTCATTCTACTTCACAATGTCATGTTTAATCCAATGTGTAATGTCGTCTCTGCGTAATTATTTGTGAAATTTACTAGCCAAGTGAAATTTATAAATCATACACCAAAATTTGTTCAGAGTAAACTGCAGAAATAAAGATAAGCCTTCAGTAATTAAGTAATATTTCCTCTGTCTGTTTATTATATAAGCAATCCTCTGTTCTTCTTTGTAAAAGCCCCTTGTACACCATTTCTGAGAAACCCTCCATTTGGAGTCCTTTGGCCACACAACAAAGAAGCATAAAACCATGAATCATCACTGTGTGTCAGTGTACTCTTTTCTCAAGGCGAAAGACAAAAAACACCCACCGGAGGAAGAATACGTAAGCTATCTTATAAAAAAAAAAAAAAAAAAAAAAGATATTTGAAAATACCATTCACAGTGAGGGTTAAAAGCTCTTAGAGGACTAGTGAAAATTCTTTTGAAAATGTTATACATTTGTTAAAAAAATCAGAATATTAGGTATAACACTTTACAGTAAGGTTGCCCTTGTTAACATTTGTTGTTAGTGAACATGAAGTAACAATGAAAAATACTTCTAAAGCATCGATCAATCTCACCTTTTTCTAATACATAGTTAAAATCAAAAATTGTATCTGTTAATATTTGTTAATAGACCTGAGCTGATATGAATTAACAATTAACAGTTGTATTTTTATTAACTAACGTTAACAAAGATTCATAAATACTGTAACAAATGTATTGCTCAATGTTAGTTAATTAATGCTTCATCTTACATTAACTAATGGGACCTTATTACAAAGTGTTGTTAATTGTTACATCACAAAAACTGACCCGACATTGTCTTATTATTTGGTAATAATTGAATGGCAGCAGCACAAGATGCACAAGCGTGTAAAACCTGATGATCATGTTCTCCAGCATGATTTAAAGTGATAGTTCAAAAATGAAAATTATGTCATTAATTACCCACCCTCTTGTCGTCCCAAACCCGTGAGACTTTTGTTCATCTTCAGAACACAAATGAAGATCTTTTTGAGGAAATCTGAGATCTTTCTGTCCCTCCACTGACAGCTACACAACTACCACTTTGACGCTTCAAAAAGTCGTACAGGTTTGGAACGACATGAGAGTGAGTAATTAAGGACAGAATTTAAATTTTTGGGTGAACTAACCCTTTAAGATGATCCAACGAGCATCTTGAGCTTCAATGGAAGTCTGATTAATCGCATTTTTCAAAATCTTGAAACTTTCTCTTTTCCAGGTTTAAACTAATTTAAATCCTTAGACATTTGAACCCCACTTTACAGCATCTCTCTGTCTAATTTAACAAGTATCTGTTGCAAAACTATTCAGCATTTGTGACTTGTCGTCACATAATAAAAGTGCTCTTTACCGCCTACCTGTCCTTTTTCTCCTTTGTTTGGTTTGAAGTGAAAACACCACCATCAAAGCGCCCATGTTGCCCCCTCTCAGCGCTTCAGAAATCCAGTCGTGGATGTTTCTCTTCAGAGTTCTCCTGGAACAACTGTAGCTCTCCTCAAGTGCAGTTCGAGTCCTGCTTTATAATTCAGTCGTGGACGTGGAGCTTCTCAAAGATGTCTCCAGCAGCCTCACCAGTTTCAGATGAACCGGTGGAGATTTTGAGTCTTTCGAACCAATGCCTCCAAGCTGCTCCACTTTGGCACAGTTGAGCAGCAGTTTAATTAAGCTCTCTGTGCTTTCAGCGAGTTCTCGTCGTTTGCTCCGCTGCCATGCCCCCACTCTTTCAACAGACACTTCTTCGCAGGAAACGAGGAAGAGCGGGAGGGGAGCAGAACAAGGAGGAGGAGGAGGAGAAAAGGGCACAGTGTGAACTGAGCACTAGCTGTTGCTGCCCGAGAACGACTGAGTGTTGCTGTCGATTCTGAGTTCTGTTCGCTCGCTGGCGCTGGAGCAAGCGAAGCCGGCGCTCATTAAAACGACAGAGACTAATGAATAATAATAAGTCTTTTCAACGGCACACACCCTTCGGTAGAACTCATATTTCTCCTGTGAGAAATGCAAAAAAGCACAGCGACTAGAAAATTGGTGGGCTGCTGCTAAAGTGAAGTGACTTCTCTGAAAAACACATTAATCGTGTTTTTTTGGAGATTGCGGTGTAAACAACAATTTGATCTTAATCAACAAAGACGTATTGGCGTGGTAATTGCTTTCTTGCAATCACAAGAGGTGTAATTTAAGAGTAGTGAGCATCCGAGAGCGCGCTTAATCATGAATCCGGGAGGAGGCAGTGTCACACGGGGGTTTCTCAGAAAGTAACGCTGCGTGAGGTCAACACTGACTTCCATGGAAACTCAAACCGGGGGCTGGAGAACAGAAATAAAGGCTCTTGAGCATCAAGAAAATTAATCTAGAACACTGTGTTTCACATGAGAATGTCTTGCTAATCAGTCGCTTTAAGATGAGAGACTAGCCGGCACAAAGTGCTGAAATGAGGATGTGTGGGTGTGCAAATTGCAAACGTAAAGAGCCTTTGCTTTGAGACACAGTTCAAGCCGTTTCCTACTCATTCTTGCATTTGAAAGATGACAGCTAATTTCTGACAAAAGGAAATCTGCTACGTACATTTGAACCACTTAAACGTTATTCAGTTCTTTTTCTATAGCCTAAAGTACTTTGACATTTCAAATCTGCTGGTGTCTTTTAGTGGTTCTCAACTGGTTGTGCTTTGAGACGCAGTTTTAGGACTGCGATTTTATATTGGACATCAAGTAGTGACCAAAAACAGTACCAAAATTGTTTATCACCCCCCCCCCCCCATTCTATCTTCTAGAATGATCATTTTTATCAAGCTTGTATGTTTATGTTCAGTTATTTCACTTTAATGGCAATGATAATTATCTATTAATTGTCATTAAAGTGAAATTACTGAATTTAAATATACAAGCTTGATAAAAATGCTCATTTTAGAAGAAAATTTCAGATGGCACTCAGAGGCTTTTGCATCTGAAGTCCTCATATATATATATATATATATATATATATATAAAATCAAGATTATTGTGGTTGGTGCAAAACCATATACTTCAAGTGAATTTGTTTTTAATGTAACCTGGTGGTATCTTTTTATTGTAGTTTTGATCATTTTCGTTCAAATCAATGATTTTTGAAAGAAATATATTACATTTTTAAATATATTATATAAATAGAAAACTGTTCTTTGAAATTGTAGTAATGTTTCACAATATTACTGTTTTTACTGTATTTTGATCAAATAGCCTTGGTGAGAAGACTTCTTTCAAAAACATAAAAAAATCTTAACAAATAATAAATTATTATTAATTACGAAGTACTTAAAGGGACATGATGGTGGGAAAAAAATTTGATGAAAAAATATTTCAAAGCTTTTGCGTTCTCTTACAAAATGTTTGCATTCCCCTGAGAAATTTTACGCTCCCTCGTAAAAACTTTTGTTTTCCCCCGAGACACTTTGCGTTCTTTCACAAAACCTTTGCGTTCCCCCAAGAAACTTTGTGTTTGCTCGCAAACATTTAGAGTTCTTTGTGAGCGAACGCGAAGTTTCACGGGGGAATGCCAAAGTTTTTGCTAGGGAACGCAAAAGCATTGATTTTTTTTTACTCCCATCTCATATTTTTTCCATCACCATGTCCCTTTAGGGGCTCCGTAATTAATTAAGATTAATTATTAATAATCTAAATTAGTAAAACAATTTATAAAAAAAAGTGTAAAGTTAAAATATAAAGTAAATAAGCAAGCATGCAAGATTATTAAGATTAGCATGGTTGGTGCAACCCTTATTTTGTAAGTGAATCTGTTTTTAATGTAACCAGGTTGTATCTTCTCTTAGTTTGTTCATGTCACAACACAAGCTGTCCATGTTGGCATCTGCCTAATTTGGCTCCAAATATCACAACGCTTGTTGCCTTTGACTTCAACAACAGCAAAAACTACAAAAATAAACATGGGAAACATTTTCTCCTCCTTTTTATTTTATTTATTTAATTTATTTGGCCATATTCAATGACTTTTTCTTATTTTTATTCAGCATTTTATTCAGCATTGTAACCCTATCAGAGCAGACCCGGGACCCATTTTATGGGTTCACCGGCTTATCACCATTCACTGGCTTATTTATTTATATTTATCATATTTGAGTTTCTAAGGTATCTCAGTGCCTATCAAAAGTGCCACAAAACTTCATATAAATCTCCATCACAAGCCTGTCAACACAACCAAGCACAATGAGCTTTCCCTGAAGCACCTCGAGAGTTCAGCTAACCTCTAAACACAGTAAGTCCCACGCATATGCAGAGCTCAAACCATCCTTCTCTTCCACCCACACATCTGTTCATCCATGAACCCAGCGACCCTGTGCCAATTCAATACAGAGAACCGTCATCAAAGGCCAATTTTCTGGCCACTTTGGTAAGCTCAGTGTGTGGAAATGATCTCCACTGCAAAACAGAACGAAGGCACCTTTCTCACTCTGCACGCTTTGATCTTCTTTCAGTGCCCATTTGTATAAAATTGATTGAGATTTATGACAGATTTCAATAAAACTGAGTACAGTAACACAGGAACAGCTTCCTTTGGTACAGAGGTGAAGGGAAGAGGGCTTGAAAAACGTCTTGGAAAAGCAAATATTTAATAACCTTCATTCCATAGGTTGAAAGCATTTAAAATAACCAGCTTTCTGTAGTCCCAAATGATAAAGCAATCACTAGTCATGTTTCCATCGACCTAATTATTTTGTGAATTTTGGGATATTGCATTTAAAAAAAAGCTGGATGGAAACGCCCAGATGCTCATAAACTCTAAGGGCCCTATCTTGCACCCAGCGCAATTGACTTTGTACACCGACGCATGTATCATTCCTATTTTGCAACCGTGCAAAGCGCGCTTTTCCCTCCACAAAAGCACGTCGCTAAACTAGGGAATGAACTTGCGCTCCCTGGGCGGTTCAGCGCAAAAAAGGAGGCGTGTTCCGGCGCAAACGTTCCTTCATGCTATTTTGCAGGTTTAGAAAACAATTGCGCCACTAACCAGGAAAAAATAGTTTAAAGTCAGTGGCGGGTTGCGCATGTTATTCATATGCTATTTTAAGGGCGCATGCTTGGCCATAATCAATGTAGCGTGTGCACAACGCGCATACACTTTGATTCTCTCATCTACACAGAAGCAGCAGTTTTCATTTTTGCAAATCATATATTATTACGATAGATAGATATATAGATATATAGATAGATAGATAGATAGATAGATAGATAGAAATATAGATAGACAATTTGTTATAAAAGCATACATCTAGCTTACACATTTACCCAAATTATCATACGCCTTTTTAACCGAAGTTAATTTGGGTGGGTTTCTCCATCCCCAACGTCCCTGACGAGAGCGTTGCTCTCCTCGGCTGTGAACCGCTCCTGGCGCGCGCCTGGCAAATCCGCCGTTATAATAGGAATCCGCTTTAGAACAAAGCGCGCCTGCTCTTAAAGGGAATGTGAGATGTCGCTCTGATTGGTTTATTTCACGATACGCCCAAACCACACCTATGAATAATGAAGCTACTTCAGACCAACCCATTTTAGATTTGCGCCTGGCGCAAGAGTCATTTATCCCGCTGGGAAAATAGCAACAGCGCCAAGACCCGCCCACAAAGTTACTTGCGCTTTGCGCTTTGACACTTGCGTTTCAGATCGTTAAAATAGGGCCCTAAATGCGCTCATTTGAGTCTGATACTTTTTTTATCCTATAGGAAGACATGCGTATGAACTACGATGGAAACACATTTACCAAATAAATCCCTGGAGTTGCAACGAAACAACTCATATGACTTTGCATCAGCAGAGCATGTGATTGGATAACTGGACTAACAGGCGGACCAATCGCATTGCACAGCAACATCTTGAATGATGTCAGTCTGAAATGCCTGAGCCAAAGTCTGTCATCAAAATGATGTGGTATAAAGACCTCTCAGAAGCATTTCACATGATCGCGTTCACTAACATCAGGAATACGAACGCAAGAGAACATGACAACATTTTTTGCATTGTGGCGGAAAGAGTACAAAAAAATTGTACTTAAGTATTGCTACTTAATAAATAATTTAGAACAATTACAAGTAGAAGTACTGCAAAATAATATGACTCAAGTAAGAGAAAATAAGAAGTTTGCTGAAAAACTACTCAAGTTACTATGTTACAAAGTACTTTAGTATTATTTGTCTATTTTTACCCAAAACAAGGTGATGTTAGCAATATGGAGCACTAAACACTCATGTAATTTTTGTTTCAGGAAGCCAGAGGGCGCCCTCACGAAAGTAGACAAGTGAGATTCATAAAAGTATCAAACTAATGACGTTCCAGGATATCCTTTATATGGACATCAGATATCGCCACAGCTGAATAACATGCAGGGCCTTTCCAAATACCCACACTTGCGGTCTTGAGAGTATGTGCACTCGACTGGAAGTAAGTGCGCAAGACTGTCCCGTGTCTAAAAAATGCCAAAGTGCAGTTCCCTGAACGTGCACACTATCTTGAATACTGCATATATATTAATATAAAAGTACCAGTAAAAAAAATAAAGTGGGGTGGGTTAACATTAAATAAAATGCTATTTTTTCGTTCTACCGAAAATGTGCCTAGAGCCCACTGTTGCTATAGTAACGAACTACATTTATACGTGCATCTGATTTACAGATAAATCATGCCATCTTATTGCTAATGTTGAGGTTGTTTCAGTTTCGTATAAAGTTTGCTTCGTACATTTAGTTTAACTGCATTGTTAAAGAGGGCAAGCTTTACCATCAGGGACGTCACTAAGATTGAAAGACCAGGGGGGCTTAGCCCCTAGGGTATTTGTAACTTTATTTATAGAAAATCTTACAGTGAATTTGAGTAAAAAACAACTATGTATAGGCCTATGTTTAGCTGTATTTGTCTCTTCAACCCCGTTACCCTAGTCTCAAACCCGTCACACCTACATTTTTATTAATTTTTTTTTAAGTTTATGAATAAGTAATTTAATGTTTGTTGAACTTAGTCAGAAATGTTCAGAGCAATCATAAGAATACTGATGTTAGTTCAAATTCTGAAGTTAAGCCACATCTTTGATAAAAAATGAAAGGGTTGCTGTCACAAAAAGTGCCCATTTCAGGCTAGCATAAGTGTAAAATTATATGTAAATGTTATGGTGCATGGTACAATTTCTGGTAAGCTACGCTTTTTTATTATTTCAATTCAATTCTTGTGATTTGATTTAATATTCACTCATTTGGATAAATATTAGGTACACAAGATGGGCATTAATTTTTCTCAAGGAAAAAAAAATCACCTAATGCTGTAAAAATACAGAGAGCCCTATCAGCTGGTAGTATTTGTTTAAGGTTAAAAATAACTCAAATTAAATATAATGTGTTTTTTTTTTTAATATAATAACAACTTTATTTAATGATAAAAGTAAAAATATAATAAATATGTAATACAGAACACATATTTAGCAAAATACTCTCTATAGCTCTTTTTTTCTTGCCAACTATGTGCTATAGCCTATATTATGTTCATTAAATGACTTTCCTGAGGTAAATGTGACATAATTGTTCTCCAGCTATGTTATTGACCTCTTCACGCTTATAAAAAACACTGATTGATCGATATTATGTATGAGGAATATACATTTCGGTAAGTTGTAGCCTACTACTGTATCTTTCAACAGTGTTCGTGTTTTTTTACTATTAGCTAGTAGAGATGATCGGTTCACGTGCCGCTAGGGATCTGTCACGTCACATTTACAAACGCCAAAACTGTATTTATTGTTTGAATTTCGTAATAAAATTGACAGAATCTGAGAGTTGAGATTATTTTATATCATAACCTGCTCTGTCTAGTCTGTCGGTCTCCGTGTCCTCTTTGCTTCGCGATTTTTCTGTGCGTGAGAAAATGGATGAGTGGCGTGAGAGCGTGTGAAAAGTCAATCGCGTGAGTCTCACAGTGAATGCGTGAGAGTTAGCAGCTCTTACTCTTTGTACTTCTATCCAACTTCCGACTTTTCGGCTATTTTTTTGTAGATGGATATATCTCATATGTTACGTCTAAATATGAATGAGGATTCGGTTATTGATAATTCGAATTGTTGTTCTTATTATCATTTAGGGGGGCTTAGGAACATTTTGGGGTAGCTTCAGCCCCCCTAAAATAGGCCTAACGACGTCCCTGTTTACCATTAAACTGAACTGAGTGCATTTTAGGCACTTACATTGTTCTTGCTCCGTCCATGCAATAACTGTGTCCTTGTATGAGCTGAGTTTTCTATTTACTTCAACTGCTCAGTGCTCTGTATATCAATGGTGTGACCCATTTCAGGAGCGGCCAAAATTACAATTTAAAATCAGAGTATGAGCATAGCTCACCTCACTTATATTCACTAAAATAGGAAACGTTAGCGATACTGATTCAATGCGAGCGTCAGTGATTGAATGTCAAAGCGCGGTTTGAATGCCCCGCCCCAGTTTTGATTGGTTTTGCCCCTGAGTCACCTGTCTGTTATTCGCTGAAGTGCACTAGTTTGAAAAGAGCCTATCAGATGCCAGCTCACCTTTGTCAAAGTACTTTGCACTTTTGGTCTACTATTTCCGGTCAGAATCCGAAGTGCAGATCGATGCGCACTCTAACGGCTAATATTGCCCACAACCCATCGCGCGTTGGACGAGGATTCGGTTAGAACTACAAACACGAGTGAAAAGTGTTGGAGGACGCGTGAGTCCGGTGGTTATGTAGAGAGGTTTAGATCTTTTACTGTCTATGGTTTAGATAAAGGGGGTTGAGTGATTATTATCAGTATCTAACCTGACGAAAATGTATTTATTCAATGTTGTCTACATTATATTGCATCTGCAGCAGCATTGTGAACTTTTGTAAAAATACGTTTAGCAATTAACTTTTAAATGCATCATTATATTCAAATTGCAAACACACGAGGAGAGTCTCCGCATGAAAGACCCACGACTGGCAGATGAACATGCAACTACATTTCTCTTCGAAACTGTAGGAAATTAAATTAGATTGAATGGAGGATTTTAACTGTGACCAAATGATTGACAGGGCAGTTTACGGTGACAGGATGCACGCGACAGATCTGTCCGTTAAGATGACAAAGTAGTATGTCCCAAAGCTTGCCTACTCTTTTGCTACACACTCAAAAGTATGTACTTTTTCTTCACAAAAAGAGTACATACTTTTAGGGCGTAGTATAAGTAGGCGAATTGGGACGCAGCACAAGACTCGATAACTGAATTACCTATCAAATCTGTGGTGCTGTTTCTATGAGGGGGCATCATTATTATCTTTCTGGTTGGGTTGTATCCTCTTACTTCAAGTAACCAAAGTCACAGAGATGGTAATCAACATGCGATGAAATAGCTAATCCTGTGTGCAGGGAAATTCATATGTGGTGGAGGTAGAATTAGTTTTTTCAGCACCACGGACAGTGGCACAGTAGTTACTGTACGTGACCAGCAGACGGTCAATGTTGGTTAGCATTACCAAAATACATGTTTGTCCATGTACTTTAGTCGAGGTAGATGCCATACTTCATTTTTCACAAATGAAAACATGGCTGTGTAGGATAATGTACAGTCTGTGAGAAGTGTAGTGAGAAGTGAGAAGACCTGGAGTGTTTTCTGACACTGTTTTCACCAATATGTTTGCCATTGTTGTTGGCAATTTGATTATTAGCAACAGATTTGTATTATCTTAAAAGTATTTTCCTCATAAAAAGACTGTTCTTTAATAAGCTGATTATATAAATGAATGAATGAATGAATGAATAAATAAACAAACCCAACCAAGTATTGAAGTTAGCTGCTATCAAACACTAAGCCTCACAGGATAAAGGAAAAGCACAATATTCAAATCTGTAACCTTGTTATTTTGTCAAACGTAAAATAAAAAGAATGACTGAATGAATGAAGAATGAATAAATTATTTACTTCATTTCAACAAGGAATTGTCTAACAGCTGAAAAGAACTAAACTATATGGCCACACAGTGGCAGTATGAGACAAGATGTGGTATATTTGAGAAAATCCATGTTGTGTTCCATAAACATAAGCATAAGCACAGCTCTATGAATTATTATTGACTGGGTTAACCACAACTGTCTTTTTGTCATAATATTATTAAAAACTCATGAGATTTTAGGTACACATTCATAATTCCATTAAAACAAATGTTATGTTCTAGTGTTGAAGCAGTGGAACAACAAAAAAGTAATGTTTCCCCCACATGATTTACTGACGCCATTGTAGAAATGTGCAGACGACAGTGTAGTAATGGAAGGGTTACAGAGATAAATTGAGTAGAACATAATAAATAATAAATCTATATTATTATCAATATGCTCAACTCTGCATGAGGTATTAGCCGAATAACTACAGGGTCCATGAGGAGACCTGCACCTGTTTATTTAAAATAGACAACTGATGTGACTGAGTTCTCATGGCTGTGTACATCATGTTAAACCTACATTTCTAAAGTAGCATTTGTTTTATTGTTAAAACTCATTCCATGATGGGGAAAAAATAGGTGAACAAAGCACTGCACTTTCTATATCACTGCAAGGCTCAGTTTAGACAACAGAGGGCGGTCTTGTAACACCAATGCATACATTTAAAACCCTTTTCTCCCCTGTTATTTCTGTTTTTTAATCTAGATCTTCATGAAAACTGTTTAATTACTCTACATATGTAACATACAAACTGTATATAAAACCTCCTTCACTATCTCCAACATTTATTGTGTATTACTATCTTTTTAACTGCCCTTCATGTCGTATTTGAAGAATTGAGGGTTTAGGTACACAGATGAGCCAATACATTATGACCACCTGCCTAATATGCTGTTAGTCCTCCACGTGCAACAGTGCCAACCCACCGAGGCATGTACTCTACAAGAGCCCTGAAGGTGTCCTGTGGTATATGGTACCAATACTTAGTAACAGTTCCTTCAGGTCCTCTAGGTTCCAGCACATCACTTCCACCAGGGAACACAGTGTCAAAAAGGAGTCTACCTGATCTACAACAATGTTTAGGCAGGTGGCATGTGTTAAATTTACGTCCACATGAATGTAAAAGAGAACAGGACTCATCGTACCAGGCGAACTTCTTCCACTGCTCCTACGTTCAGCTCTGACACTCATATGCCCATTGTAGGTGCTTTCGACGCTGGTCAGGGGTCATCACAGGCACTCAGCCCCATACGCAGCAGAGTGCAATACATAGAGTTTTGCTCCAACCCTAATCAAACACACCTGAACAAGCTAAACAAGGTCTGACAGGTTACTAAAACACTACAGGAAAAGGTTGGGGAAAGTTACCTTTAAAAGTAATGCATTACAAAATTGCGTTACTCCCCCAAAAAGTAACTAATTGCGTTACTTAGTTACTTTTTATGAAAAGTAATGCATTACATTACTTTTTCTCACCTGTGCTGGGCTTGATTGTTTTATTTTTATATTTATGACAACAAAAAAAAGTTCTATTTTTGGCAAATGTTAAGGCCCTTTCACACCAAAAGTGAAATGAATAAGCCTAAGGCTGAAGGAAATGCATATGTACGCCTGTACAGTAGAGGACGCCGCTCAAACAAACCTTTCAACTGTTATTAAAGAACAATAGGATACAGGAGAAGGAAGTTCAACTCTCTTATTTCTAAATCTAATCTAAAGTCATTTTTGCTTATTAGTATGGTTGAATTAGACCATAAAAGGTCAGCAGCAAAGACATTGGTTAATAAAGTGAGATTAAATACATAGTTAATTATAAAAGTTTTGCGTAAAATTCTGAGATTGCATTTTACTGTTTTTATTCACTTTGAGGAATACTGAACGCTTTTGTGCAAGTGAGATGCGTAAATGCATGTTCACATTTCGTCTAGAACTAAAATAACCATCATGTTTACACAGCACACACAACACCTCACTTTATTTCTCTCAACATGAGGACAGGAGAGCTGTATGTCAATAAATTACAGCGTTACTTATTTGAAAAAGTAACTTAAGATATTTTGTTGTAAATTGAAAAAGTAATGCATTACTTTACTAGTTACTTGAAAAAGTAATCTGATTACGTAACTCAAGTTACTTGTAATGAGTTACCCCCAACACTGCAGGAAGATGAGTTTTTATCAGGGTTGGAGCTGAACTCTGCTGGACTGTTGCTCTACAGGACCAGAGTTCGCTATGTGTTGTGACACATTCCTCCTGAAACCATCATTAAAGTTGTGTGTGACTTGTGCCACAGCAGATCTTCTGTTGGGTCAGACAGACGGGATAGCCTTCATTGCCCTCGTGCATCAATCAGCCCTGGACACCCTGTCGCTGGTTTGTGGTTTGTCCCTCCTCGGACAACTGTCGGTAAATTCTCACCACTGCTGACCGGAAGAACTCTGATCCTGTCGACTTGCCTTAACAATTTGGCCCTTGTCAAAGTCGCGCAGATCTTTATTCCTGCCCGTTTCTCCTGCATCCAACACGTTGGTTATGAGAACTGATTGTTTGCTTCCCATCTAATCTACCCAGACCTTAATACATGACCTCATTAGGACTGGGAGATGCTCAACGACATTCACTTTGCCTGTGAATGGTTATAATGTTCTGGCTCATCAGTGTACATATAATAAGGCTTATAACATCGCTTAATATTTATTTACTAAAATCTGTTTCGTGGAACCTCCACAAAATGCTGAAACCTGTTAGCATACAATATGAATTTACAGCAAACAGAGCTTTGCCCAACAGGACAAGCAGAAAAGTTCTGAAATGATTAGCATACTGGCTAGTGCAATGTGTAAATCCAGAAGACTGGCATTGCTGGTGTTAGTGCTGTTAGTATTAACTGCCAACTGCTCTCAGCAGCATGTGCCCTGGGCAGGCAGACACTGTTATGCCATCACACAGATGCCTCTTTGGCTAATGAGAATAATGACCTGCTGTTTCTAATTACAGCCAAATTAAGACAGTGGCCTTCAAAGGACACACATTTAGGGACTTCACACACTCAGAAGCAGGTGCTTTACACGTGATCTTTTGTTTAGGTCCACAACTGCTCCTAATGGAGGCCTTGAGGGAAGTCAAAATGTCCTGTAAAGGATGACCTTTGTGAAAAAGAAGTGCAGATAATTGTATATTATTGAATGTGCAGTGCACTTATAGTGTACTTCAAATCTTAAAAGTATATATTTTAAAAAACCTGTAAAAGGCCACTTAAGTGTACTTAAAGAGTACACTTTTATGACTGTTTCTTAACACACTAAGTACACTTTTTAAAAGTGCACTTTGTTGTAATGTCAAATTTAAAGTTTTACTTTAATGTACATTTTAATTGTTTGTCATGCTTTAAAGTACACTAATCTTAAAAATGTTGACTAACATACTAAATCACATGTAAAGTACTACATTATAATTTCAATTGCAGTTTGTTCCTTGACATACACAAGCTAATATCTTTAAATCTAAATTGCAATTTCATTACAAATGTGAAATTACAAATATATTTAAATGCATGACATACAAGTTTAAATAGAAATTATATTAAAATATATTTTAATTTATACCAAGATTTTCAGTATATTCAGAAGTACACTTTAACAATATCTCAAAGTCAATGGAAGTCATTATGAATTCCATATAAAGATGTTCTTAAGTCCAACTTAAGTGGGTCAAAAATCACTCTAAAGTACAAACTAATTGCATTTAATATAAATTTAAACTATAATACATTTTCAATAATTGGCAATAAACATGTAATGCCCAAAACATCACATTCGAACACACTTTAAAAATATTCATTAAAAGTATATTTTAACAAATATACTCGTTTAGATTTTGTATTATTTATATATACATTTTTATTTTTATATTTTCAGTTTTCATGTTAATATCAGTTTAAGCATTAGTACGTTTTTAGTGTTTATCAGTAAATATTTATATTTACCTTTATCTTATTTTATTTCCATTTTAGTTTACTGTAAGTCATTTCAGTAATTAAAATTTAAATGTATTTTATTTCAGTTAGTTGCCAAGGCAAAATTTCAATTTTTCGCTTAAGTTTTTTTTAATCTAATATGTATATTTAATTTAATTTCAGCTTTAGTTGTCAGTTTAGTTGTTTCCTGTTTCCTATGTTTCTTCCCACTAGTCATTAGTTACCATGGTTGTTCATTATATGATTCATTAGAGCACACCTGTTTGTATTTGAGTTTGCTGTCCTGTGTATTTAAGACCTTCAGGTTCCTTAGTTCATGGTCTGGTGTTAAATGAGTTCTGGGAAAAGCCTGAACAATCTCTGTGTCTAATATCAAATGCAAATGCGTTTATAATTACGTAGTTCTCTTGCAGCTAAATAATCCACAGCAATATTAGTTCAGAAGTCAATTTAGTGTTATTGTTCATCACGGAAAGCTTCGCACTAAGCAATAAATGCAAATCTCCATTCCTATTTCTCTTCGCAAACACTTTAATCCTGTTTTGTCCAATTTTATTAAACCATCTTGCACCTTTTACACTTTGTTTCTGACCGATAAATCTGTGAGAGCAGGCATTTGATTAAAAAAAAGAAGTCCCATTTAAAATTCTCTGATGTAAAAAAAGATCTACAGTTTCATTTGATTCAAAACCTGAAGCACAACATCGACTGACAGCCACATCCATCATGTGGAATATCCAGAGACATGATGATATATGTTGCAGTATAATACGGCATTCGTTCGTGGTTTACCGTGTTACAGAGCCACTCACACTGTTGACAGTTTCTTCATGGGTATAATTCACTGGGTTTGACAGTAAGTGGCTGTGGCCCTTGTAGATTTTGAGCTGTCACAAAGCAAAGCTGCACTGAAAAATGTCGTCTGCAGTGTGAAACTGTTGCGTGTGAGTGAGAGAGAGAGATAGAGAGAGAGAGAGAGAGAGAGAGAGAGAGATAGAGAGAGATAGAGAGAGAGAGAGAGAAAGAGAGAGAGAGAGAGAGAGAGAGAGAGAGAGAGAGAGAGAGAGAGAGAGAAATACCCAAGAGGTGGTCAAACGCTTTAAGGTTTAATGGAAGAAGTCAAATGAACCTAAAGACAAACACTAAATACCATCAGTAAAAGGGTAACAGCCACCATCAGGCACAGCTGAGCCTCTCTCAGGAAAATTAACACAAATTCCACAGGTACTTTTAGACCTCACAGGCTACAGTAGCCTTTTTACCTATTCATAGCACAGTGCAATTCAAGCACACTTGGGAAACCCTTTCCTCTGGAGATAACTTACTGACTGAAACCAATATGCCTGCCTGTAGCTCAACCCTGTAACGGAGCGCTTAGCCTGGGTATGCTCCTGTCGCGCTCTTTTTACACATCACTGCCATGTCTCATGATGTATGCTCTGCCATGCAAATGAGTTGAATATCATAACATAATTGGCTCAGACTTTTCTTGCGTAAAAATGACTCCAACTGACCCTTATTTAATCCATGCCTTACAATTGTTACTGACCAATCGCACCTTCGTTCACCATATTGTTCACCATCAAGATATTGCTGTCTAACATAAGTCTAGGGGAGTCCTGTGTTTAGATAGTTGTAAATAGACTTCTTAATTTTAATGACTATAAATATTTAACAACAACATTATTATTATTATTATTATTATTATTATACATATATAAGCATATATCCATCATATTCTCTGACAAGATATCAAAATTTAATGGCTTATTATTGTTTTTAACTTTTTAAATATTTAGGAACAACAACATTATTATTATTATTATTATACATATATAAGCATATATCTATCATATTGTCTGACAAGATATTGTTTTTATCTTTTTAAATATTTAAGAACAACATTATTATTATTATTCATATACACTCACCTAAAGGATTATTAGGAACACCTGTTCAATTTCTCATTAATGCAATTATCTAATCAACCAATCACATGGCAGTTGCTTCAATGCATTTAGGGGTGTGGTCCTGGTCAAGACAATCTCCTGAACTCCAAACTGAATGTCAGAATGGGAAAGAAAGGTGATTTAAGCAATTTTGAGCGTGGCATGGTTGTTGGTGCCAGACGGGCCGGTCTGAGTATTTCACAATCTGCTCAGTTACTGGGATTTTCACGCACAACCATTTCTAGGGTTTACAAAGCATGGTGTGAAAAGGGAAAAACATCCAGTATGCGGCAGTCCTGTGGGCGAAAATGCCTTGTTGATGCTAGAGGTCAGAGGAGAATGGGCCGACTGATTCAAGCTGATAGAAGAGCAACTTTGACTGAAATAACCACTCGTTACAACCGAGGTATGCAGCAAAGCATTTGTGAAGCCACAACACGCACAACCTTGAGGCGGATGGGCTACAACAGCAGAAGACTCCACCGGGTACCACTCATCTCCACTACAAATAGGAAAAAGAGGCTACAATTTGCACGAGCTCACCAAAATTGGACAGTTGAAGACTGGAAAAATGTTGCCTGGTCTGATGAGTCTCGATTTCTGTTGAGACATTCAGATGGTAGAGTCAGAATTTGGCGTAAACAGAATAAGAACATGGATCCATCATGCCTTGTTACCACTGTGCAGGCTGGTGGTGGTGGTGGTGTAATGGTGTGGGGGATGTTTTCTTGGCACACTTTAGGCCCCTTAGTGCCAATTGGGCATTGTTTAAATGCCACGGCCTACCTGAGCATTGTTTCTGACCATGTCCATCCCTTTATGACCACCATGTACCCATCCTCTGATGGCTACTTCCAGCAGGATAATGCACCATGTCACAAAGCTCGAATCATTTCAAATTGGTTTCTTGAACATGACAATGAGTTCACTGTACTAAAATGGCCCCCACAGTCACCAGATCTCAACCCAATAGAGCATCTTTGGGATGTGGTGGAACGGGAGCTTCGTGCCCTGGATGTGCATCCCACAAATCTCCATCAACTGCAAGATGCTATCCTATCAATATGGGACAACATTTCTAAAGAATGCTTTCAGCACCTTGTTGAATCAATGCCACGTAGAATTAAGGCAGTTCTGAAGGCGAAAGGGGGTCAAACACAGTATTAGTATGGTGTTCCTAATAATCCTTTAGGTGAGTGTATAAGCATATCCATCATATTGTCTGACAAGATGTTGTTGTCTAACATAAGTCTAACATAAGTCCTGTGTTTGGTTGTAAATAGATTTCTTTAAAATTGAATGACTTATTATTTTTTAAAACTTATTAAATATTTAAGAACAACAATATTATTATTATTATTATTATTATACATATATAAGCATATATCCATCATATTGTCTGACAAGATATTGTTGTCTAACATAAGTCTAGGGGAGTCCTGTGTTTGGATAGTTGTAAAAAGGTTTTTTTTATAAACCTTATATAACCTTATGAATTGTATATCTATTAATCCTAAATAAGTAATAATAATAAAATAAATAATAATGAATTATTGGCATCAATCAACAAATAATAATTAAATAATAATAGTAATAATATTGAATTATTGCTATTAATACAATACAAACAACAACAAAAACAACATTATTATTATTATTATTTGTAGTACCTAAAGTGGATAAGTAAGTTAAAATAACACTTTGATCAAAACAGTTGTAAAGTAATACAATTAATTATTTGGAATAATGAGCACTGATAAAAAAAAAAAAAAAAAAAAAAAAAGTACAAGAAGACTCGAAAGAAAGTGCATAGCATCAGTTTTGATTTCATATTGTCTTATATTCCTCAGGAAATTCCAATCACTACTATCGCCACATTTGACAACAGTTGAAGAAACGCTAATTAGAAAGCTTGTCAGATCTAGCAACAGTAACCAAGGGGGTTCCCAACGACAACATAGTGTCCCAGATATGGCCCACTTCCGGACCCTGTGCAGTCCACAAGATGTGGGCCGGATCTGGGCCGACACTATGTTGCTGTCTGGGTTGAGACTTAGCAAAGAGCCAGCTATTGATCTTGAATAGTGGTTTACCCTCTGGTTCTCATTTTCCAGATTATCCCTTATTGGTCCAGTTGAACTCCCTCCATATTCCTCTAATTACAAGCCAAACACCTCCTTATTTGCTCATTTATGTACCATTTCATATTCCACATTTTCAAAGTCTATTCATCTTATTAATATATTCGGTTCCCTAATTACATACAAACATCTAGTGTACTCCTGTGGGTAAACCTTGGTTTATGAGCACTAAATTAATCATACTGCACAGACTGATGTGTTATGTGCCTGTGTTCTGTCCTTTCTTCTTCTTCAGGACACGCTCAAAAGATGACAGGGACAACGGAGTGTTTCCAGCCTTGGCTGCATTGACAGTGTGTTCCAGAATGACACAACCTTAATTTATTTACAAGCGTCCATGATGGACATGTTGACACCTTTTGATGATTAATGGTGCAAACAGTTGGGCGAAGAGTGCGGCGCTGCTGTTATCTGTACTAATATAGCCGAATCCAGTAAATGAATGCAGTGCACACCCAGCTGATGATGGACAGTAAAGTTGTGAGATCACAAAATGAGGCCGGAGATGTATGTAAAGCCAGCCATGAATTAATCATGAGGCTAACCTGACTGGCAGAAATGCATATCTGAATTATGCATCAAGCTTATTAATATTGAAGTGATGCTGTGTTACATTTGATCACCCAGTGAGGGTGAATCTGTCAACTTTACATGTGTTTGAACATTTTTTGGAGGGGATGAGATAATGTTTTTATTTATTTATTTTTGATAAAGAGATTCAGGGTAGTATGTGCATTACGTCAAAACTAACAGGTCGATACGTCTTCATGATAAAGAACATGCAATATCTGACATTCCAAAACACACCTCTCTGACTGTGTCAGATTCCTGGGGAAACGTGAACGCATTATAATAAGGATATGTATTTTTCAGCATCCCTCTTCTACAACAGCATTTCTCCACCTCAAACTGAACAAAAATCTCACTGAAATGTTGTAGAATTATTTACACAACACACTATTCTATCTATCTATCTATCTATCTATCTATCTATCTGAGTGTGTGTGTGTATATACACTACTGGTCAAAAGTTTTAGATCGGTAAGATTTTTTATGTTTTTAAAAGAAGTCTCTTCTGTTCACCAAGGCTGGATTTATTTGATAAAAAAAAAAAAAAACAGTATTATTGTGAAATATTATGACAATTTAAAATGACTTTTCTATTTTAATATATTTTAAAATGTAGTTTATTCCTCAGATGAAAGCTGAATTTTCAACATCATTACTCCAGTCTTCAGTGTCACATGATCCTTCAGAAATCATTCTAATATGCTGATTTTATGCTCAAAAAAATTCATTATTATTTTCAATGTTGAAAACTGTTGTGTACAATTTTTTTTCAAAATCCTTTGATGAATAGAAAGTTCAAAAGAACAGCATTTATTTAAAATAGAATATTTTCTAACATTATAAATGTCTTTACTGTAACTTCTGATCAGTTTAACTCATCCTTGATGAATAAAAGTATTGATTTATTTTCTTTCTTTCATTTTCTTTCTTTCCCCCAAAAATTAAATTAAAATTCTTACTAACCCCAAACTTTTGAAGGGTGGTGTTTAATGTTACAAAAGCTTTAGATTTCAGATAAATGCTGTTCTTTTGAACTTTCTATTCATCATAGCATCATGAAATAAAAATGTAAAAAACTGTTTTCAACATTGATAATAATCATAAATGTTTCTTGAGCATCAAATCATCATATTAGAATGATTTCTGAAGGATCATGTGACACTGAAGTTCATGAAAGTAATGATGAAGTAATGATGCTGAAAATTCAGCTTTGATCACAGGAATAAATTACACTTAACTATATATTCACATAGAAAACAGCTGTTTTAAATTATAATAATATTTCACAATATGACTGTTTTTGTTTGTATTTTTAATCAAATAAATGCAGCCTTGGTGAGCAGAAGATACTTCTTTTAAAAACATTAAAAATCTTACCGATCTAAAACTTTTGCCCGGTAGTGTATATATATATACTGTATATGTGTGTGTGTGTTTATCGTGATTAATCATATTGTGGCGAGATTAATGATGAGTGACACCTGCGCGACGCAGCGGTCTCATATCTCTCACGGAATTTTAAATGTGTGATTTGGTTAATTTATTTCTGTTTAGGTTCATTTATTTGGTAACACTTTACAATAAGATTCGTTTCAGTAATATTAGTGCTTCAACTTTTCATTTTTTACTTTTTTAAATTACATTTCAAACTTATTTTTACTTCAGTTAGTGCAACATTTTTAAATGTTAAAGTTTAAGTTTTCACCTAATACTTCTATTTTATTTTATTTCAGCTTTATTTCACAACACTGCACTGAAACAAAAATCATTGTATAGAGCAAAAACAGCAATGATGATACACTGACTTTAAGTCACTATAGCGATAAGTATATAAATAATAGGCTATAGTACAGTTTTATTCTGTATAAGTACAGTGTGTTCTGATTGGTGGAATTCTCTTCTGAGTGGTGGGTTGTGTAGTACTCCACTGGGAATTTGACTTCTTTTTAATAATTAACAATTTATTTGAATAATTAAGCTGAATTTACACAGGCTTTTAAAAAGTCTTTGATTTAAAAAGCTCAGAGAAAGTCTGTTCTACAGAACCTGGACCCAAAGGAGAACCTGTCATAAATGATGAATGCACCACTATATTGAGTTTACTGGCTCTTTAAATCGTGATATCCCTGGATCTTGAGTGATAAGCATTGTAATATTTTGTGTTGCTGTTCAATGGAAGTCAATGGAATCTAGCTGGAGGCCTTTGGTCTGCAGTGATGTGAAAACAAGAGCTGAAGAAACATTCGGGGTGTTAAGAGGGTGTTAAAGGTGCTAAAGTGCCATCTGCTAGACAATAATAAATGACTTGACCTCCAAACTTAGACTCTCAAAACTGTACAAAAAAAAATATGAAAGCCAATAATGCAGATCCTGCTTTTTCAGGTTCTTATTCAATACCATATAATAAAAACAAGGATCACATCTCATAAATTATGCGCACCGCTTATTTATAGTATCTTATTTGTACATTATAGTCTCTAAATAATTCATCCATGTATACAGGATTGTCCATCACTCAAACAAAAGATGTGCTGTAATATGTGTTATCATGCAGTGCACAGGTCAGATGGGGAGTGAGTCATTCTGTGATCAGATCAATTCAAAATTAATGGAGTTTATATCCTGCGTCTGTGGCTCAGGAACTGGGCTAAAATGAGGTTAAGAATGCCAACTAGGATTAAAAAAGAGGGAACCAATCCCAAATAAACAGGTGCAATTTGTTAGAAATGCTTATTATGGCAAGCATCACTATTATTATTGCTCAAACTGTACCTATTATGCTTCCAACCAAAACTGTTGCACATTTATGCTACAGACACGAATGATATTGTCACTTCATGGGTCCGAAGATGAAGGATGACGAAGGAGATCAAAATAATTGTTTATTAAATCAAAATAAGAAAAATGAAAGGTACAAAGGTACAAAACCAATGAAACACCGTGCCTACGCACAAACACCAGACGATGACCTGAAGGATCAGGAGAGCTTAGATAAACACAAGATAACAAACAGAATACAGGTGTGATCTAATTAATGAATAACCATGGTAACAAACTAGTGGCGGGAAACTAAGAAAAAAGGAAACTAAATAGATAACTAAAACAGGCAAAACAGGAACTGAATCACAATGAAACCAAAACCGAGCATTACTGTTACAGATATCTCACATCATGCATATGTGGTGTTACTTTTTTTTAAATCGTATATATTATTAATATCTTAAGTTTGATTTAATATAATATTATTATATATTAATGTGACTAATGGTATATGACTACCAACCTAAAAATCCACAGAATTACAAATGGAAAACACATGCCTTGCCTTAAAGCATAATTTGTGCAGTCATGGTTAAAAATGTGCAGAACATTCAAACATGAAAAATTTAATAACACTGCTATATATAGTAGTTAAAAGGTTAAGAACTCTGTCAGTTGATAGACGCATTTAAAAGCTATCATACTCCTTTTATAATTGATGAGTAGGAAAAAACAAACAAACATTCTTTGCACATCAAACATTATAATGAACCACTTTATAATCCTCCACTCTTCTCTTTTTAACCGTACTGGGCATCAGCAGGGAAACAGTGTCCTGTCACAATGACTCATGGCTGCCTTTCACTGGCCATTACATCACGTGATTTAGTAGACTCAAGTCACTAAACCCTGGAGCGGCATCTTCAGCATCGGTTAAACAAGTACTGCAATATAAAGTGAAAGCAGGCAATCAGTAGAATTACGACATATAGACACTTCAGAGTCAAACTCGTGGCCTCTTAAGAAACCCACGGAAAATGGAAGGACACTTATTGACTTAATATGAGACGAAAGAAAAAGCACATATTAACAGAATAAATGCAATGTAAACGTATTGTATAACAGGTGAAACTACTAAATATTTTGTCCAAAGTCTTAGTGAATGGTGTTTTGAAAATTGTGTTCCTTTAGTGTAGAGTTTTTATAGTCAAAGGAAACATTTTCTTTTTTCACTATTAATAATAATTTGCATATATAAAATGTTAATTAAACAGAAGTTATTAACTAACATTTTCACAATCTGTAATGCTTAAAACAACATAGGATCACTGACAAATACCTACAGACACAATTCACACTAGTAAAAATTAACACTAGTGGCAGTAAAACACCAACAACTTTTATTCCTTTTCATGCAGATTATGATTATCGGGCAGATTATCAATTAATAAACACTTATTTTTCTGCGTTTCCCTATAAAGAGGTGGTTATGTGTACAGTATTTTCAATCGCAATATAGCATTAACCTTTAAGCGACACTCACCGGACATTTCATTTCCGTACAACGACCAACGGAATGCGCTTTTAACGTCACTCACTGGACATTTCACTTTGAAAGTGTAGCAAAACGTGTAAGAAGCAACATCATATCATTTTGCAAAAATGTTGCCACAGGCACATTTTTCCAATGAGCCTGGGTTGGCCTGAAAATAGAAATACAGATACCCTATGCTGGCAAAAGTATTGGGACATCCCTCCAAATCACTGAATTCAGGTGTTCCAATCACTTCCACGTCCACAGGTGTATAAAATCACCTAGGCATGCAGACTGCTTCTACAAACATCTGTGAAAGAATGGGTCGCTCTCAGGAGCTCAGTGAAAGTGATAGGTTGCCACCTGTGCAATAAGTCCATTCATGAAATTCCTCATGACTAAATATTCCAAGTTTCCAAGTGTAAAGTTTGGTGGAGGGGGGATTATGGTGTGGGGTTGTTTTTCAGGGGTTGGGCTTGGCCCCTTAGTTCCAGTAAAAGGAAATCTTAATACTTCAGCATACCAATACATTTTGGACAATTACATGCTCCCAACTTTGTGGGAACAGTTTGGGGATGTTCCTGTTCCAACATGACTGGGCACCAGTGCACAAAGCAAGGTCCATAAAGACATGAATGAGCGAGTTTAGTGTCGAGGAACTTGACTGGCCTGCACAGAGTCCTGACCTCAACCCGACAGAACACCTTTGGGATGAATTAGAGCGGAGACTGCGAGCCAGGCCTTCCCGTCCAACATCAGTGCCTGACCTTTCAAATGCGCTTCTAGAAGAATGGTTAAAAATTCCCATAAACACACTCCTAAACCTTGTGGAAAGCCTTCCCAGAAGAGTTGAAGCTATTGTAGCTGCAAAGGGTGGGCCAACTCCATATTAAACCCTATGGATCAGGAATGGAATGTCATTAAAGTTCATGTGCATGTAAATGCAGATGTCCCAAAACATTTGGCAATATAGTGTATTTTTAAAGAAAATATCCAGTATGTTCTATGCATCTGTCCACAGACCTCCAGGGAAACCCCTGACTCTAGATACATTTTTCTTGGTTTGGTCATCTCTCCAAAAAGTGAGACTGTATCTACTGTCTAATTCTCAACAGTGCTACATTCTCTCCCTGGCCGAGCACATTGATTGCTTGGTATAAAAACACGTAATTGTTGGTGACTTAGGCTTTTAAATGGCCTTCATCAAGTACAATTTGTCCTAGCATCACTCTGTCTGGGGGCTTGAGGGGCCCAAAGGAAATATGAACACTCCTAATGATATATAGGTCTATTCTGCCTTTTCTAAGCAAAGAAACCAATGCTGATTGCATTGATGAAAGGCTTTTTGAATGTGCAGCGTCTCTTGGATTAAATGATGGAAACGGAATCTCATTTAACATGAAAGACATTTTGATCTAAGTGGAGAATCTGGGTCCAAACCCAAGAAAAGAGCATTATTTAAACTTGTAGAGTATTTCTGGGGGATAGAAAAATAATGATCGGTATAGTTGTTTTTAAATAAAACAATGAGGATAAAAATATGATTCTCTTTGTCAGAGTAGTTCAATCTACAGTTCATTCCTGTAAACAACTGATAAATGATTAACCATTTAATCACAGAGAACAATACTTTTGTGATCAACCAATTTTGTGGAATATTCAACTTTTAACAGCCAGTTAATGTACAGTATATTGCATCATATTAAGCGAATGGCAACATCATTTGTTAGTAAAACAGCATCAGAGTCATTCACGTTTCTTTACTTTAAATGACTCCATTCAGCGATCAGCCTCAATAACTAGAGGAATTCATCATGGAGTCGTGTAGTAAAAAAAAAGATCTTACGCAACGTACTTCCGTCAGAATTGACAGTTTGTTAATGCGTTTCCTGCTGCTCGACACTTGATGTGAAATATCTCTCAACACTGCGCCTCACAGGCTAAACGACTAATATGATTATTGGCATTATCTATTCTCCTAATGCTTTTTTTTTTTGCAACGTGATTATGCTTTTATAGCCCACTGTGAAACGCTGGTTTGGTTTTTGCAGATCATCATGGGAGGCATATTTTTCAATTCAAATAGCTTCCTACATTAAGCATGGAGCAGTGGGAGGTGCAGTTGAGCTCCATTGTGCACAGAGCAAAGCTGACTATGAATATCTCCCGAGACTGGTGTTTTACATCATGGATTAAAGGTTAGAGCTGAAACACTTCACACTGATAAGCATTTGAACAGATAACACCTCGACAAGGTCAAGAGCTTTATCAGCATTTAAAATGAAAATTGACTTGAGTGATGAGAGGACTGGCTGTCATTGAAGTAAAACTGAATCTCAAAATGAAGTTAATTGAATATATAGGGCCCTATAAAATCAGTATTATTTTTGACTAAATTCAGGTTTAGTTTTATTCTTCCAAATTCAGAGTTGATTTTTGTAATTAATCAGCTGTATAATCAACTGAATTCATTGAACTTCACAATCAATGTTTTAAATGTGTAGTCAAATGAAAATATAACAATTAACAATTTGATCTGCATTTTCTGCATCAGAGAAATCATAGGCCCCTAAATTTGTTCAATGTCACTAAAGAGGTACAGTAGAAGACTCAGATATCCTTCAGCCACATTTATTCACAGGGCCTGACAGTGTGAAAAAAAAAAAAAAGTGTTGTGCCAATGACATCATAGACTTTTATTAGTGAATGTGACCGAATCCTTGACTTGAGAGCACTTGAGAGTTCTGTGAGGTCAAAGGGAGAAATATTTTTAGCTATAACATGTCAGTTCACCCAGTTCGGTCCAACATCTGTGAAGCCAATTAAAATTTTCACTTACGCTTCCATCATACCAATTCTATAGTAATTTCTCTATAATTGGTGATGGAAGTATGTGAACATTAATTTGACTGAAATGACCAGAATGCAGTTTCTAGGGGCCAAATGCCTAGTTTAATAATAGCATCTCACCCGGTCATCTGTTGTTTTATCATTGTTTTGGCAAGTAAAAATTGTCTTTACTGAAATACCTCTCTCTGCCAAAGCAATATAAGAGCTGCTATTATCTGGGTAGCAATTAACACAGGGTGAGCTTGTTTAGATGTGTTGCTTCCAGCTAAACATTAGCTGTTTTTAAGCTTTTTAACAAGTGCGCCACACACAAGTAAAAGAGCAATGGATCAAAACGACAAAAAACTTAAAAGTGACAATCGTTCTATTTTTTTTTCTTCCAGAGAGCATTAAAATACATGCCATTATCACTGAGACAATGAAAGTGCAGTAATTGGAAAAAAGCAAGTAGAGTGTGTAATTAGTGTATTGGATGCAGCTCAGCTCTTCGAGATGTATGAGATAATCAATGAGACCATTAATGCTGATAAAAGCATTCACTATATGCTCAGTAGATCTTGTTCATATTCACATTATAGTCAGATAAATCATACATTTTTTTCTCTCTCACAATAACAGGATGTACAATACTTTGAAATCGATGCAGGCTAGGTCAATTTTTTCTTCAAAACAAATGACAAAATGCATTGTGGAATCCCATAACCCATAAGCACTTGCGCTGGAATAATTTAATTAGGTATGTTTGGGCAAAGCATAGGGAGGATTTATAAATAGATGTTATTTAGAATTAATAGATCTGTGGGTAGTGCTGCTGATGTAATTCTTTTGTAAATAGTTGGATTTCATTTGAAATTCCATTATGGAGATTAACTTGGACCCTGTTCATTTATAATCAGTTTTTTTTTTTTTTACTAACATAATTAAATTCACTGCAAATGAACACATGTTCCACTGTGAGTATGCTGGGGGAATATAATACGCTACATAGCACATGTATGTTATCTCACACTATGGAAGTCTGTTTCTCAGAGTAAAAAATTAAAAATCAAAAAGCATAAAATAAGAAATAAATTCAAACTGTGATATATTAAGTTGCAAATGTGATGTATAAAGTCGCAATTACGAGAAAAAGTCTCAAATACTCTACAAGATATCAAGTCACATTGTGCGATATAAAGTCATAATTGGGAGAAAATTCACAATTATTAGAAGTCTCAATTATGTGATATAACGTCACAGATTAACCTGAGATAAAGTCACACTGTGAGATATAAAGTTGCTGTTATGAGACAAAGTCTCAATAACTCTACAAGATAGGTGACAGTCAAAATGTGAGAAAGTCATAATTGGGTTAAAAGGTCGCAATTACGAGAAATAAAGTCTCAGTTATGAGATATTAAGACACATTCTGAGATAAAAAGTCGCATTGTGAGATATAAAGGTACAACGTAAAATAAAGTCATAATAACTGGGAGACAAAGTCACGGTTTTAAGAAATAAAGTCAATTACCAGACATTAAGTCATAATATAAATATAAAGTGTGGAAACTGTATAAAGTCATAATTGGGAGACATAAAATCACTTGCAATTGTGAGATATTATCCCCTTTTACACACTTTAAACGGTAAATTACCGTTAAGAGTGTGAACAGGACCTTTTCAAAAATACCAGTAAATTGTTTCTGGTAATTTACCAGTTTGAGAAGTTGTGACTACCAGTAAATTACTGGTATGATGCTCTGTGTGAACAAAGAATGAGGATTACTGGTATGAGGTCTGAACGCGCTGACATACAGGGGGCTTCTCATTTCTTATTTGTGCATACTTGTTTCCTTCCCTTGCTTCCTTTCCTAGCGTCTTAGCTCCACCCCCTTAGGATACGAGGGAAGGATACACCTGTGAATCCTCTCTCATGACTCAGGAAGCTTTCTCGCCTCCTTTGCGGTGCAATTAGAGAATTGAGATTCAAGTTGGCTGAGTTCAATCGGTTTCCTGGTCACGGGCTGGAGGACAGAGGAGCAAGGAAACAAGGAAACTGCTTTGGGCCAATCAAAAAGTTCTTATAGAGATGACGCGGTTACTACGCAATGTTTATGTAACTGGTTCTACTCGACCCGCTCCGAGCAGGATATGAAACCTTGGTCTCCGGCATGGAAGGCTGGCACTCGAATAAGGAGGCTAAAGATCTCAGCTTCTAACACCAGTCGCTAGAGCGCCTTGAGATCAGGGGAGTGAGGTTCACATGCACAGCTCATACTGGCCTACGACAGTTACACTCACCCCCCTAAACCTCACTCCAATCCGGGTCACGGCACCAAATGTAACCCCTTGGTCTCCGGCGTGGGAGGCGGGCGCTCTAACGTCAGTCGCTCTCCGTTTACACGCACAGCTCTACCTGGACTATGACAGTTACATTTACAGTAAGTTCAACTGGTTTTTAATAGTTTTTCTAAATGTGCACTAGATCGCCATATTTGACCGTTGCGCCGCATCTTGACGCTTTTTCAGCATGTTGCGCTCGAGAACCTCCCTTCTTTTCTATTCATCAGCGCTTCGACCCTGTAGTTGGATACTATTATGCGCATCTCTTGTTTTTAAGGGAAAAAACACGTTCTGTGTGATCATCCCCTTACGCCTGTCACTCAGAAGTAAAAAAGAAAGTGTCAAATTGAACAGATAGAATTTGTTCTAAAGCGCTTCTCCTCATGCGGGCGAATGAAGGCAACAGCGCTTTAAACAGCGTGTTTGAAGATAATTTCCGATGACTGACATCACAGAATTTACCTGTATTTCGGTCAAAACCACTTGAAGGCAAGCCTGCAACCTGACAAGAGGCAGTTTTTTTGAATGGATGTCAATGGAGGCTTCACTACGCTGAATTCACTACCGCTTTTTTAATGAATCGACAGCCTATCGGCTTATCTTTAACGTATTTGCTCTTAAACATTTGTTTTGGATTTATCTATTTTTAGAGTTTAAATGCTGCTTCATAAGAAGTCACGGACAATTCTGTGACAGGTATGATTCCGTGCACTTTTCATTCATTTCTATGGTATCTGCCAACAGTGATTGACCGTCGACCGTCGCTCTGAACTAAATTCAATGATGTGAAGGATGTAATGTGATTGGTTTAATAAAGCACACCTGACCCAAGTTACCGATTACGCTTTCGCCAATGGTAGAGCCATGGACAGGCCATCTCTGTTTTGGTGCTGATGTGTAAAAAACAGTAAAACGCCAGAATGCCATTTCTTGTGTGAACAGCATATTTGTGTTTTTACCAATAAAGTCATTCAAGTAATTTAATTGGATTACTGTGTGAAAGGGGCTATCAAATCACATTGTGAGATATAAAGATACACTGTGTAGATAAAGTCATTATTTCTCACAATCGCGCCTGTGTCTCCAAATAAAGTCTTAATTACAAGATATAAATTCATTTTGTAAGAAACTGTATAAAGTCATAATTGGGAGACATAAAATGTAAATTATGAAAAACTCGCAATTGTAAGATAAAAAGTCAGAAATTAGCAAAAAAGGGCTGAAACAGGCTTACATTACCCACAATGAGCTTTGTAGGTAATGCTCTGCAATACTATTACAGTTCATATGGAAATATACCAGAGATGACTGTTGTACAGACACAGAGGATCATAGTGATTCCATATTGCAGTATTTTCATGGTCCTGTTCACAGTATAGCCTATGACGGTCATTCATTTGTAATTAAAAGGGCTATTATGGTAGACCATGGTAAAGCAACTAGTGGCCAGAAATTACTGCAAATTCAGGAACATTTAGGCCTCTCAGGCACAAGTTACTCACAGTTAAAAAGTCTCCTTGGTCATAGTCCTTGTCACCAGCATTGCTGTGTTTTACAACGACTGCCTGGCTCCTTTGAGAATACTTCTTTGCTAATAAGAAAAATGGGGGAGAGAGATTCTATTCCTGCAGTCTTTATGGTGCAGTGCATCTGTCATGGAGATCTATGGCTGTAATTCTCATTATTAAGCAGTCAAGCAAAGCTGTGAATTCCTTGCTAGCTAGTGTGGCTTTGTATAGTCACCATGAAGATGTATACCCCACAAAACACAGTGACCAAAGGTGGCGCGTCAATGTCAAAAATGTAATCAGCAATTTGGCCTCATGTAATGAGGTTTTGCGCATCAATCTCTGATCTCTAATCTCTTTGTTGGTGATGTATCTGCCCTTGTTTAAAAATCAGTGTGGATGCAGGTGCCACTGTGTTCCCTTGTTCACTGAGTCTTGTTGTGAAGGTGTGGGGCTTAATTCAATTATCTAGTGGTGCTAAAGGAGGCTTGTTAACTTCACTCAAACATACAGTAAGCAGACTTAAAGGTTTGCATAAAAAAGCCATTTTGTGGTAAACGAACAAGATTAAAAATGGATACTCTTCGTGGCTGACAAGGAAATCAATTGTGAATTCACTGTAAAACTGAAATCAGCACACAGGGGATATAAAAGACAAATAAAACCAATAAACTAAATTAGTATTTCAGTTTGGAGGTAAAGTCAATGCTCCAATCTCACTACAGGAACATGCACTGGCATTGTTATAGAGTGTTTCAGCAGAAGACGACCATAAGCCTTGAGTCTCTAATGCAGTGAGACCGACTAAATACATATTATTGGCATTATTGCATTTAAATTGAATCTGCAAATGGCATTAGTTTCTCAAAAGTCTAATTTTGACAAACTGTTCCTTACTAATACAGCCGCTGGATGGCTCAGATCATGTGCTCTATTTCAGATTCATGGTCTATAGGGGGGTTATATTATTTAAATACTATGTCTTTTTATTGATAAATCTGTATTAAGCATATATTTTACTGCAAAACTAAGGTCACTGGACATCTTAGGGATGCAGTTGTGCCCTGAACATCAGCTGACCTTGCCGAGGTGAGTCATTACTGTAAAATAAATGGCTTCCAGAGTCTCACGGAGTTCACATTTCTGACCTCAATTGGATGTTTCAGCTGTGAAAAATGTGTTCTTATTGTTTTTGAAATACTCATTGTCAGTGGACTGATAGTAGTTGAAATAGGGTACATTCTATGTAAGGGATAAATTACAGTCAGCTCGACATTATTGCAAAATAATAATCAAGTGTCCTTCTTATCAAATGCTAACCATAAAATTTATATACTTACAATTTCTTCACTCAAACTACTGCATTTAGTCTTTCTTCACTTTCACAAAATCTCGGTTTCATTAATTTCCAATTCTCACTGTAAAGCTGCCTCGAAACAATCTGCATTGTGAAAAGCGCTATATAAATAAAGGTGACTTGACTTCTGTAAAATTTTGCAATAACAACATTCATGGCATCCACAGTACTGTATATCAGTGTGTGTATTGCGGCTCAAACTTTGACAATCTATAGAACAATACAATTCAGGTTTATTTTAGATAACTAAAACTAACACAAGCTAAAACCATAAAAAATCTTATCTTAAAAAAAAAGTTTTTTAAAGATACACTATGTAACTTTTGGCCCTCTAGTGGTTAAGAAAACAAAACTGCATGAATTTTGCGGAAGAACATTGTTTTGGTTGTGCTTCGGCTCTGCTTGACTGCAGATGAATATGGTTCTCCTACTGCTCATAAAACATTCACCTAGGCTTAAGAGATATAACTAGTTTAGATGGAAATAATCTCAAGCTGAAAAGCTGAAGACGTTACTGTAACTTTACCCATTAATACAGTAGACACGGTACTTCCTTGCAGAAATTCCAGCACAGCACTACAACAACCATAATGAAATGACCCTTCACAATAGATAATGCTTTACAGTGAACTCTCTGTTCAATAAGATAACCTTACTCACCTGTCGAGTAATAAAAACAAGATCTCCACATCGCTTTTACAGCATTTCAAATCCCTCAGTTCTCGCCATCTCCGAAAAGCCAAGTTTCCTTTGCCAGCAGACTCTCCTCTGTACAGAGTTTTATTTTTAAAACGGGTGATTCCCCAGAGGTTTGAGCATGTTTATGTCAACCTTTCTCAATCATTGTGACAACTATGCCACTCCCCCACCACATACACTATTTACGGCTAAGACGAGACACGCACGGCCAAGTGACACATGTACACAATTTCCCACGAAAAACATCCCGACAGGTCTAAAATATAAAGAATTATAACAGGCTTACCATAGCGAACCAGGGTAAGACAAAAACACATTTGGGAAGGATTGATGATTATTTTTAACAAAAAAAGTTAGGGCTGAGAAAAGAAAGAAACCGAAAAGAGGCATTAACATTAAACAGCACTGACTAATGCAAATCTAGTGTAAAATCCTTTCTGCATTAAATTGTGTTTGACACGGCTTGAAAATGTATTCATGGAAGCCTGTGTTCACCCTGAGAAGAGACAGATACCTTTGAAAATAGATGAAAGTGAAATGAAAGTACAATAAAAACTGAAACATGAATAATACTTTCTTTAAAAAAAAAATCTTCAGAACACAATTCTATTGATGAAGCAGGCAGCAAAAGACGTGCAACTATTATAGTTTATAATATCTGCTATAGATTATTCAGCACTGAATTAGGGGTGGGAGAAAAAAAAAAAAAAAACTTCCCATCACAGAAAACTTTCTGCAGTTTTTATAGTTAAAATAAAAACATCACTTAGTATGATTCATAAGCTGTTTTCTTCATGGGGACCAAAAATAACCCCATGAGGACAAGGATTTAGGATATTGCCATCTTTGTGAGGACACTTATACCTGGGGTTTGCAGTATACCTAACAGTATACCTGGGGTTGTATACCTGAAACACACACACACACACACACACACCCTTGAACCTTCCATAAAATAATCTTCCATAGAGTTCGAAAAGTAGATTTACCTTCCAAATGCTTTACAAAGGCATCGTTTATGCCATTTGGAATGCATTAGGCCTATATATTCAATACATGAAACTCACTTACTGACAGACGGTTTCTTTCAAATGCACACGTGTGTTTTGTGAATCAGATCGGATCGTGAAGTACCTAAAGATTCCTAATTAGAGGCCAGTGATTTTAAGAGTGTAACATCTAAAAATGAGGGTGGGACTTGTCCATGGGGAATTGATTGGATGGTTCTGGTTTGCTATTGGTCGATCTCATGTGAGTAACAGGTTGTCCCACCCCCGCCCTCAGAGCAGGATGGAAAGGGCAATTACAGGAACAAGAAACAGAAATCGGATGACCTTAAAGAGATTGTCGCAAACCATTTTCCAATGTATGCGGCAGGCAGATGTGACAAATGACACAAGTCTTATGGATGAGTAATAAAATGATTGAAAGAAATTAAAAGGACCAAGTGCGCACAGACATATAAAGTGCACTCAATTTATGAGCTGACTGAACACTCCACCTCCATTGCTGACAGACCAGTGGCCTTGGCGTTCAGAAAGCCATTAAGCGCTGGGTAAAGGTTAAGAGTTTTTTCTTTCGGTTTAGTCTCCTGAATCCACCATCACAGAACAATTTCTGCACAAATGGACGCTAAAAGTGGTTAATCTATTCAATGTAAGGATTCATATGAAGTCCAGAAAGCATGGGTGCTTCTAAAAATACCCTCTCCATTCTGTGGACTGAAGGGATTTTCATTTACAAACATTAGTGCAAATGAGAAAACTGATTACAGTAACTGTAGGGGCTGGAATGGAAGCGGCTGAAATGGGCTGACTGGAAGCTGCAGTCTGAATCAAATGGCAGAGAAACAATAAAGCTCTGGGCTCCCAAAGGTCTGGGGAAAGGCTCAGATGATTGCATTGTGGCCAAGACGGCAAGAATTTCTGAGATAAGCCTAAGAGCATGTACCATTCATTCTTAATGTTATTTGGCTGAGATATAACCTTGAGGATATGGCAAGCAACACCACTGAAAGCTGCTACCAACAACAAAATGGAAACATATCTTCTTCATACACATTTAACAAGATCACATTCTGTGTAAGAAACAGCAGTATTATTAAGACCTGCCTTACTTGTATTTGTGCTGTTGCACGGTTGTCCAATGATGGGATGTACAACCATCATTGGCTGTTCAGCCGAGGTATGGTCTTTATAAAGACGCCGCTGGCACTCGACACAGAGCTCATTTCTCATCGAGTTGAGAGCTCCTTGATCCCGATAATCAAACCTGTGTAGTCCCAATGAAAGTTGTTCTGATTGTTACACAAGTGGATCATGTTCAATTATGTTACAAACATGTTAAAAGATCTTGGAGCGTAGGGGTCTCCTGCCTCTTTATTTTGGTGAACTTGTTTGTGCTTTGTTTTTGATAGGGAGTAAAGTAAGCTAGTTGTATTTTATTTTTATATTTTATTAGGTTTTTTAATTTATCACTTTTTTCTAAGTATTCATTTGGTTTGTTACTTTGGCCTTTGTTAACACTGAAGGACTTGCTCCTTATTCCACTACCTACTTGTTATTCTAATATTACAGTTCTCTCTGCTTAGTTCTTGTGTATCTGTATGATTATCGACTGGAGTGATTTGTTTTTTTGGGATTCCACGACCACTGCCCTTTAGAACGTTCTCTCTATACACCCAGACCTGGGGCGTAATACTCAGATATTGCTATGCCTATATAGCCTATGTAACATTTTAAGCATGTAGAAGATGTAACAAGAGTTAAGAAGTTATTTAATTGTATCTTTCATAGTGTTCATAACCTCAAATACCGTACAGGAAGTACTGTACATAAGACTCATAAGAGGGATAGTTATGCAAGGCTGACATTATTATGACAACATCATCCTCTAATTATTCACTGTACATCCTATTAATCATGCAGCGTTTAATTAGGTTACGTTTAATATCTATTTTGAAACAGCAATGTGGGTTACACACATGCAAATGAAATTAAAATGGGAAAATGGGCTCTGGATGGCCAAGAAATATTTTCTTACCCTTTTCAAATACAGTTCTACACACTTTGAAAATGTACATTTTTGAAATAGAACACAAAAGTAGACATATTTAAAGAATAACTTTACATACAACGTAAGTGACCACATACTCAAGAAGGTCGGTCAATCAATCAATCATTGGAACAACATGACCGAATTTTAAGTTTTGAAACTTAAAGATTAAAAACATTTAAAGACAGTGTTATGCAGTCAGACATAAAAGAGTGATGACGCTATAACAACAACAAAAGTACAACACATGCTTGTTTTCAGACTCATCTCCTGTGGCTCTGGATTCAAAGGTCAGTGAACTCCGGCACAAGGGCCACAGGTTAAGGTCAGTGTGCTAGTGTTCACATCACTTGTGACCAGCGGTGGAATGTAACGAAGTACTGTACAAATACTTCGTTACTTCACTTAAGTACATTTTTCACGTATCTGTACTTTACTTAAGTAGAATCAGTAGTGCATACTTTTGACTTTTACTTCGTTACTTTTTGCAGCAATTATTATACTTTCTACTCCACTAAATTTCTACAACGTTTCGTTACATTTTCGTTACATTTTATGATCAGTTTTTCCCCTGCCAAAACAGAGATTGAAAAAAATCTCCATGTTTTCGGTGCTGCGTTGTTTGGCGCTGCCAATAAAGCACATAAAAGCTGTCACAAAGAACCGGCAAAAGTAATGAATATGTCAAATATAGCAAGGAGACATTTTAATTCATTATTAATAAACAAGTGTTTTCTGTGTCGGCTGCAAAGATGAAGTTGGCGATAGGCTACTGATACGCGATCTTCGCAGTAGTGAACGCGCCAGAGAGAAATGCACATTTCATACGGATTTTGAATTTTTCTGTTTAAAAGTACACATTTAAAGCTGTCTAAAGATATATTTATCAGGTCTGTGAGGCAAGTACCTTATAGCCTACGCTGAGTTTCGGTTCATTTATGAGACGCGCTTCAGTTTACACGCCGGCGCCTACGTGTCGTGATTATCTATTTTCTACTATATTTACTTCTTATTTATTAAATCCTGGCAATTGGTTGACGAAACATTGATTAAAATTAACATACAATTAATACAAAACGAAATTCACTTTAAAAAAGGCTTTGTGCTTTCTGTTTGAGGTTTCTGTGAAAGTTTTAAAGCAGTCTTTTAGTGCCGCTTTCAGAGCGGTCACGTCTGTAACATTGTTTTTTTCCTCATAAATGGGAACACGAAAAATAAAATAAAATGAATATTTTATGTTCTGTGGAGAGCCAACCCTTCTTCATCCAGTGGGTAGCCTATTACTTTTGGTTTGCGCAGTGTAATTCATAGAATTACAAAAAAATATTTTGCTACCTAAAAGTTAAAGATTTTTTGTGTCCCGTAACGCATGTGTAGCCTAGGCTATTTCCCTCATATTAAATATAAAACGCATACTGATATTTTTCAATATGTATTAAATGCTTTTTCTGAGAATTTATATTTCAAGTTTTTACTGCAAATGTCCCGTTTATAATGCTGGAATTGCCCAATATTAAATAATTTATCCTCAACTAGTTTTGTGGTGTAGGTCTACATATTGTATAATGTTAACTTCAAAAAAGGGGTGTGTCGCGATTCTGCCTTCTCACACCGCGACACCGCGGTTCGTAGATCTGAGTGTAGCGATTTCGGATTCATATAGCATATTGGTACAGCCCTAATTATTAGAATATAGACATTAAGAGAATAAATTGTTATGCAAGTACTTTTACTTTTAATACTTAAAGTACATTTAAAATCAGGTACTTTTTACTTTTTACTTAAGTAGGGTTTTCATTGTGGTACTTAAAGTAAATATGTCTCTGGTTATTTGTACTTTTACTTAAGTACTGAGATTCAGTACTTCCTCCACCACTGCTTGTGACTGATGTGATACTAATGAGACACAGGCTGGAGGCCATAGGCTCTTACTCAAATAAACTAGGCAGAACGTAACTGAACTCATTAAAAGTTCATGTGGGAGTATACAAGCAGTGATGCTGTATGAAAAAAAAAAAGGCATGTGATGGGATTGTCAGCTTGCAGCTGAGCGATTATAATCAGTAATTGCATATAAGTGTACAGCAGTAGTAGGGGATGCAGAGATCACACAGCACATTGAGACAAATTATAAAAAAAAAGAAAAAAGAAACAGCCTATTTTATTGCTTGGATTTAAAACCTTGTGAGCTGCCAATGGAGGCTTTATATAGTACAGAATGCACACTACCGACACAAAGACAAAAAATGCTTAAACCAGTCAACCAGCCAAACCAAAATGGTCTGTTTACTGGTTTTAAGCTAGCCAACTTAAATCAACTGAGGCCAGCTTAAATCAGCTAAAACCAGCAAACATTTTTTCTAGTCAGGTTAATTATGATGCCTTGTTGAGAAAAATTTTGATAAAACAATATTATTATATATAATATTGAGGTTGAACAACTGGAGTCACATGGATTACTTCAATGATATCTTCACTACCTTTCTGGGGCTTGAAAGTGGTAGTTGCGTAGCTGTCAATGAAAGGACATAAAGCTCTCAGATGTCCTTAAAAAGATCTTCATTTGTGTTCCGAAGATGGAACGAAATTAATAATTAATGACAATTTTCATTTTTGGGTGAACTAAACCTTTAAGTCTAGTTTACTAAAATCTAAACTTTTTTTTTACAGTACAGGCCATCTTCAGCAACATTTATACCTTATAATTAACACACATTTCTTTAGGACAAAGAATCGATGTCGTGGTGCCAGAAGAGAAGTCTCTTCACAATGGCAGTAAGACACACTCCATTATAATTGCCATGGTGACCTGCGAAACCGCCAGTGACTCTATACTCTTCAGGTCTAAATGAAATTGTCAGGAGTAGAAAGTAAAAAACAACAACAACGACTTTTCCCCAATGCAGACAGAAGACAGCAGGAAAGTCGAAGAGTCTCTGAATAAGTGAATTATACCAATGAGATTGCATTTGGTTTTCATCCAGCTTCTTTCTTCAAGCATTGTGGAACAATGTTTGTGAGCCATTGATCGAGGAAGATTATTTTCTATATTGTGGAAGTGAGAATATGATATGGAGAAGCTGCCCTACTTCCTCTACATTGTCTGGGAGACAGATATCGAGCGGCTGGAATTTAGAGCCTGAGGTTCATTTAAAGTGTCTGCTGAGTTTAAAAGCAAAGACACGATTAATGTTTCATTGAAATGTGTTGTGTGGTTTCAGTGATGACAGACAATTTGACAAGTAAATAAAACCTTCAGAGAACAGAACCTAGCGGATATATTAAATATTTAATTAGTCATACAGGTGTGTTATTTTCATCTGTTCACTTTAAATGTAAAAATTAAATCAAATATATCTTTAGATACACTCTTTAAGGGATAGTTCCATAAAAAATGGAAATTCTGTCATCATTTACTCACCTCCATGTCGTTCCAAACCTGTATGACTTTCTTACTTCTGAAGATAAAAAGATATTCTGAAAAAAAATGTCAGTGTTTTTTTTTTTTTTCTGACTCTGACATATAATGAATGTCAGTGGGGTCCAATGTTGTTTGGACCCCAACATCATTCAAAATATTTTGGGAACAACCATTTTCATGCACGTTCAGGGTCTTCCTGTTTGTAATGTTAAGTTTTTCTTGCCAGCCCTGCCGTTGTGAAAAAGAGTGTGCTTACTTGTACCAAAGACATTATATAGAAAGACAGTGCACTAATATTACTATGAATGAGAGAAAGTGTACCAAATACACCCCCCTCAGCCGGACTGAGAGGCAAAAGAGCTGCTGCGTGACTGGATTTAATAGGGGAAACTGCGAAACAAATGAGTATCAGTTTAAACTAAAGGTTGGACTCGATATAGTGTTCCTTACAACTTACCAAAGATCCAGCGATCCATGGATACTGACATGCAGCCAGGAATCGTGTTTCCTAACATTTATATGTGCCTGATTGCGATGCCAGGGAAATAAATAAAGCACATTTGCCTGTGAACGCTTCGCTTTATATAAATACAATATAAGTAAGTCTAAATCCATGTGATCACTTATATCAATGTTTTATGTTCTCGTCATATCATCCAGCCTTAAAACTTGTATCGTTTTTGTCAGTGTTCATTTAAAAACGTCCAATTATGCAGAATATACGATGGTAAATATTTAATTGATGAGTTGTCAATACAATATATAACAATACAATATATAGGTATATGATTTTACTCCTAAATTCAGCATATTGACACAAAATGATAACTGCAAATCCACATTTTGCTGTCTTTCCAATGCTGACGCTCAGTCTTTTTGCCACTTAGTGGGCGTATCCGCAGTCACTACGGCCGACGGTGACGTAACGCACATACCTTCTAAATGGTGGAATAAGCCCCGCCTTCTAAATAAAAGAGCCAATTGGCGATTGGTAAAGTCATTGCATCACTGCAGCTGCCGTTAGAAGCTCCGGCTGCTATAGAAACAGTCAGTGTTCTGAGACGCACCCTTGAGGCCGAGTCAATGAGAGGATTATCATTTGGGGTGAACTATTTCCCACTTTTTTTTAATGGAAATGCATGCTCAGATCACAAACCTATACTAAAAACTAGTAAGTACTGCACCACTATCCAAGCTAAGCTTTTCCCGACAACACTGTTTAATAGCAGCTCAGCTGTGAGTCTGTCTATCAAACTGAAGTGATAGGGCATAATAAGCCACAATGAGCTGGCATCTTGGATTAAATATTCAGTGTTTGGTCAAGGATTATGTGGGCTCCTGGAACGGCATCTCAGAGGACAGCTGGAACATGACCTGGTAATAGCTGTCGAGAAACCAAAGAGACGAAACCTACACGACTCATGTCGCAGAGATTGTCTGAATAAACACACCAGACTGACATGACTACAGGCTCAGCCTTCACGCAGTACGATACCGTTTCCTTACGCGAAGACGCACAGTTTTGCAAGTAAACAGACAAAAAGAAATGGAAGCTAGAAACTGTTTAATTGCGAATTATGACCGGTAAGAGCATCTGATCCTCTCTCATACTCAAAGAGAGAGCTTAATGTCAACGAGTTGAAGGATTTTGGCCTTGTGAGACCTCCGCAAATTGCATTGACAAACCTAATCAAATCACTTGAAATCTATAACCATCTACTTTGCTGCATGCTAAAATTGTCTATGTGCACCTGAGAGGTTTGCGTGAGAAATAAAATGTGATAAAGCAGAAGAGAAAGTTCTCCAGATACTCTCAGGCAAGATTAGAAATATGAAGGCCATTTTTGTCTCTTTTTCCTCAAAGACAAAAAGCAGACGTTGTTCCAGATCCTGTGCCAAGTATTTCAACCGGTTCCCCTAAAAATGGATGATATATTGCAGCGGTGGACGCGTGTGACAGCAGAAAGCAATAAACTGGGGGGAAACAAAAAGGCAAATGTCATTTGTTCACAAGAGAGAGATTTCGAGCGTTTAGGCGGTAAGAGCGAGGCCACAATGTGACAAATAGATGGACACAGCCCTCTGGCTCCATGTAGCTTGAAAATCAGCCTTTCAATTCACAGTCTTCAGGGTCCAAAAGCCTGAAGAAATATGCAGCTCGCACTGTCCTTTCTGTGGGACATTTGAACATTTCGGTACAAAATGTAATACTGTAGGTTGTTCAAAGTAATTTACAGCAATGAAATCGCAAGAGGTGTTATACTGCTGGTGAGATAAAACAAGGATTTAATTTTCTTTATGATCTTTAAATCAAGACAATGGACTATAAAGAAAGGAGAAGACATTTTTAAAGACACTACACGGTTAAAAAAAAAATAGAAACTATACATTTTCCAGTTCACTGGATCTTTGAGTCACAAATACTGAGACATGTGAATTACTAGAAACTACATAAAAGCCCAACTAGTCAAACACAGTTGTCTGATGATATCTTTGCTTTGCAAGGTGAATGCACATTCAGAAACAAAGATAGCATAGCTCACTTCGCATATTAAAGGGATGGTTCGGAGTAAAATCAACCTAGGGTCCTTTCCACCATGACCTCAAGCCAAACACCCCCCCAGAAGCCTTTTTTCCCTTGGTTGAACAAAATGAACTTGAAACTTGAATTAAAGTTAGAGCTTATTTAGAGATATCAGCCGAATGGCTTAGTGCAGGCACTAATGGATCCTATGATGCATCTCGTAAATTACCCCACTAAAAATGCCCAGCATGGTACCAAACTTATACAGTAGTACAAATAGGTTCTGTTCTCATAAAACGAGGCATTGGAAAGTTTGTAAGTACATCAGGAGTTTTATAGCACGTCATTATAAAAAAGAAGAAAGACCTTTGTCCCACCTCAATAATAAATAATACAATATACACAATAACTGACTAGGAATTGCAGAATAAGACAATATCTCCAAGGACACAGATTTCCAGTGTCCCTCTGCTGTATTCTACATCAGATCCAATTAGAATCAGGCTCAGGTCAGACTTTAGAATAAACTGATTCTTTCAGGTCATCGATCAATCCTGATCACTTGAGCAACAGATATTGACATTCAGTGTCTGTGCATTGCTTTCTAAGATAAGAGATATAGCGTTTGCCTTCACAAGGGTGGTTGAAATACAAGCATGAATATATTGAAATTATAAATGGCTCCTTAGAAAAGTACAAGATAATCAGTTTTTGGCATTCAACCAAAATAATTTCCTTTGCTAATGGTCATATTCAAATTTCCTGTGACATCATAACTTCTCAATTATGTCATATTGTGACCATATTTAAACCTGTTCGAAATCTGTATTTTTAAAATTTTTTTTATTATTTATTATTTTAAGTGTAAACAGAGAAAAGAAAGACTAAAATAAACTGTTCTACAACCATGTTTGGACAGACTGTCTTACTGTGTCAGCCGAATCAATACAGCACCGTAACAAGGATTTCAAGTGAAGGCAGAAAGACGGTTTCCAGCTACTTAGAGTCAGAAAAGCTGTCAGTCTATCAGACGATCAATATTAAAAGTCATTTTCTGTGACTCAGCATAATATCTGACATTGGGCTCGTTCCAAGAACACATCCTTTCCAGCACGTTTGATATATCCTGGTAATTATCACAAAACAGCTGACATCTGGATTAATTAATTTTTCATGCTTTTGACCCTTAATCCAATTAAATCACTATTTGGCAAATGTTAAGCTTTAATAAAGAGAGCAGTATATATATAGCTATTTACGCAGTGGAAGAGTGTGCAACACCAGACAAATATGATATAATACTGTTCATAATGATGGAACAGATTGAATGTGAGATATAATGAGCAAAAATACTGGCAGAATGAATTTCTGAGTGAACTGATCATAAATTATTATTTTTTATATGAGCATAAACAAATTTATTGAGCTTTATTCTTAAAACAAGAAAAATGATTTGCCAAAGGAGAAAGAAGCATTAACTTAATTCAAGATATTTGCTCTGAAACCTTAATGTCTTTTTTTGAGTCATTTACTCACCTTTGTGTTTTTCTAATGCTGTATTCCCTTCTTTCTTTCTTTTTTTACCACAAAAAAAAAAAAAAAAAAAGTCCTGCTCACACTCGTCCATATAATGAAAGTGAATAGCACCCAGCATCAAGCTTTTTTAAAAATCCACAAAAGTATATCAGAATGATCCCATGTAACGTGTCATATATTCTAAGTGTTCTGAGGGTATACGATACCCTGGTAATTCAGAGTTCTCGCGAGAGCACAAGTTGAATTTGCTCAGCGAGTTACTCTGGTGTCGAGTAATGGTGTTCATTAAATATGCCCCTCGATCTGAGATGCACCAATCACATCGGGTTATCTGATATAGGCGGGCCAGAGGCGAGCTAAACAGATGACGACAGCGCTGTGACGTCGAAGTCATTAGTAAACATTGCAAGATGGCTATGGATGAACACCAGTTGTTTGAAACGGCTTTGGCCGCTACAATGAACGAGTTAGACTTGGCTTTTTATCTAAAACAGGAACAGAAGACGCCGCTCGAATCGTTCCTTTGCAAGAAGACGTTTTTGCTGTTTTGCTGACCGAGTACGGTAAGAGTATAATCTACCAGTTAGCTCCGCTGGTAGCTAAGCGTCTTCACCTGCTTTCAGATGAAGCGGCATTTACTACACAGAGCCGTAGTTCACTGACAAGCTGAGCCTATCGCATTAATTATCGCAGCGATACGTCCGTGATAATTAATGCGATATGGCTCAGCTTGTCAGTGAACTACGGCTCTGTGTAGTAAATGCCGCTTCATCTGAAAGCAGGTGATGGCGATTTACTACTAACCAAGGAACCGGCTTTACTGACGAGATGCGCCTAACAATGTCATGCGATATATCGCCCAGCCCTAGCTAAGCGTATGGGGTTTATTGCTGTGATTGGTCGTAGTGTTATCCAGTTGCGTGCAGTGAGATTTTCAAATGCATGCTTGGTGCCGCCCCTCGAGCTGGGCGATTTTCATTAGTCGACGCCAGACCATTAATCTTTTAGATTTAGGTCTGGATTTCCAGGCTAGGTATATGATAGGGTTTGGTGAAAAACAAAATTTAACAAAAATCCTGACCTTGGCCATAGTTCTTTGTGAGAAATCATACAACATGAAATATACTGCCTAGAAATCCCCAAAAAGTGTCCTTGTACTTTCTTCACCAAGTTAAATATCTCTGGACCGGAACTCTGTCTAATTACAGTCAGAATGACAGTTGAAAACTATGAAAATAGAATGACTTCTTGTTACGACAAACACAACGGATATATTCACCTCAGAGAAGAAAGTTCATGGATTGTATTCCACTTGGTGTTATCTTCGCATATCCGTGCCAATGGCCAAGGAAGATGTTCATGTAAATAATACATTCAATTTTGGTTTGCTTTTCATCAACCCTATCATAGGGCTTGGTGAAAAACGATATCATATCAAGATCCCTTTAAAATCACAAATGCAGGAAGGTTTGGAAACGTTGGAAACGTTTCCGCAGTTCTTCTGGATTTAGTCTGTCTCAGTTTATTCTGTTTCTTCATGTAATCTCAGACGTACTCAATAATGGTGAGATCAGATCTCCGTGTGGATCATACCGGCTGTTGTCAGACTCCTTGTGCATACAGAAATTTTACTGGATTATTACAATTAAAGGCAAAATTAATGTTTGGAAATGTAAACTGATATTTCCTACTGAAACACTACAGCAATATATATAACTGGCTTAAAACCATTTCTTTGGGGTGGAAATACTAGCGTGCCTAAGATGTTTGCACAGTACTGTATGTTGAGAACATTTCCTTCCCCATTAATGGTAGGTAAAGTATTATCGTGATAAATATTGACATCGTATGATATGGAAAAAAATATTGTGATAATATTTTTGGCCATATCGCCCAGCCTTACCCTATCCTATACCCCCAGAACACTTAGAAAATATGACATGTGTTGCATGGGATCATTCCCTGATACTTTTGCCTCTTTTTTAAAAAACTATGATGCTGGTCGCTATTCACTGCCATTATATGGACAAGTGTGAGCGGGACATTTAAAAAAAAATAATAATAATTCTCCTTTTGTGGTCCGAAAAGGAAAGAAGGCAATATGGCATTAGAACAACACCAGGGTGAGTAAATGATTACTTAATTTTCATTTTAGGGTGAAATATCCCTTTAAGTATTTCTGCTTAGTAAATAGCCTATATCTTTATAGGAAATAGTCTATATCATTGAAAAGAGAATGCGAAGAGAATAGAATATATCATTTTATAGGAAAACAGATTTTTCAGATTACGATCAATGACATCTAAATGAACTGCTTGACTAATATAATGTATGCTCAAAAAAAGTAAGTAATAACTTAAAAAGGCCAGCCTGTCACAAACACAGAAGACATGCCTTCTATCAACACATAACCCTAATCAACAAGATTTAATGAGGGAAAGTTTTTCTTTCGTTGCCAGTAATTATGATCAAACACTATATCAGTCCCGCCTACAGAAATCTACTTAAACCAGTCCGCCAGAAGTAGTCAAGTCTTCACTGCAGGTCTCTTTATCTTTCAAAAGGGTCACATATTATGTACACAACACATTCTAATGCATCATATTCATAAAAAATAAGACCAGCAAAGCAATGCATGCCAAGCTTTGCCATCCGTGGTCTTTGTTGTCAAACGCACCCACACATTCAGACACACGTTCACATGCCGCAGAGATGCACAGGATATTCCTCACAAGCACAACAGATACACGATAATCAATAAACGTGAAATAAAGAAAGAGAAAGAGTAAATAAATAAACTTGTCAAATCAGATAAATCCCATGACTTCTTGCTTGGATTAGCTAGAACAAAATTTCCTCATACTGAGGTGGTCAATTAACATAACAAGTGCAAAGAGAACAACTATTAGACCATTCATTCTCTCTGTAACAAACATTTTGTAATAATGAGTCCTTCAGGTTATTTCTTCAAAATATTTTTAATTAAATTGTTTTTTCACAATATATATAAATAAATAATGAAAGAATGCAAAAACATATCTTGACCAATTAAACCCTTTAACAAGGTCAGCATACTCACTGTATGCATTTGTTTTGATGCATTGCTGATTTCCTGCAACAAGCCTATTCATTTCAGAAATATGGCCCAAATCATCTCCACACAATTTGACATTATTTGAAGACACACTGGGAAAATTACAGCAGGATACTCAAGGACAACATGACTAAATTTGCTGCAATCCACGAAGAAGAGCCCATCTCTCCTTGAAACAGCTGACACATCAATTTATATTTGCCAAATGATGGGGAAAATTTGTTTGCCTCCTCCTAATTGCCAGTAGACTGGCATTAATTGACATGATTAAGGAGATTAGGACGGAGAAGATAGATAGAGATTATCAAAGGTCAAAACCCGGTTAAGAGATGCCTGCAGGTTGTTTGAGCTGCACTGCCTCAACTTCTACATCAATACTGTATATAATGCTAGATTGCACCAAAGTATTTTATACACCATTGCAAATACAACAAAAAACAAACCTGGTTTTTACAAGATAAAAAACTTTGGAGGAGGAGGAAATTGCCAATTTTACCTGCATTGAGTGTGCCAGTAATAAGTCTGAAGAGGTACTGAGCAAACTTCAGAATCTCCCTCTTGCATCTTTTCCTGCAGCTGCTCATGCTGAGGTTTCTCTCTCTTCCCGCTGTTTAATCCTCAAAAGGTTTGTAGACAGAGGAAAACTTCCTCCCCGTGGCTGCGCTCCTGCCCGAACCTGCTCAGCTCGTGCGTCTGTGAGAGTCGGCTCATACGGAGCTGCGCGAGGGGGGTCACTTACTGCCGTCGGGTCATAAATATTTCCTCTGGAGCGCTCGTGTGTCCCAGAGGTGCTGAGCGCTCCTTTCTAAGCGGTCTCCTCTCTTTAGCCGTTCACACTCTTTCTGTCACACACACACACACACACACATTTGTAGTAGAGTGGCTGCTTGTGTGTCTCAGCACCATCTGTGGCTGTTTCAACCTCCACGACCGTTTCTGAGAAGGCGGTGCCAGCGTGGCCTCGGAGCCAAAGCACAAGAGAGAGAGAGAGCGATGAGGAGGAGGGGCAGGAGAGGTGAAAAAAGAGAAGGAATCAGCACTGACAGGCGATTATGGAACTGTCGTGTTGCCAGTTATAATGCTACAACACTTCAGAGACGCTCTGGGTGAGGCATCTCTTGAGTGTCACGGTATTGAGGGCGAAGGATTTTAAAAAAAGTGGAAGAAATGGAGAAAGGGAGGGACGGCGAGGTTAAAGATAAGAGAGACTACAGAGACAGCCTGCTCTTGCCTGAGAGAAAGTGAATGGGACGGAGATATGGGGAAGGAAGATAAAGGTGAAGGTGCAAGAAAGCAAGTGAAAAGAGATCTGGACAGAAAGACAAAGGGACTGAGGTGTGAAAAGCAACGTGAAGCAAAGCAACAGACAGACTGAAGGCAATATAAAGAAACGCAGAGAGAGAGAGAGAGAGAGAGAGAGAGAGAGAGAGAGAGAGAGAGAGAGAGAGGTTAAAACTGATGGGAAACACCTTGACATTTTCGAACGGCAGGTGTTCAGATGGTAGAAATAAAGGTGGAGTTCATAAGGTCAGTCCTGATGACTCACAGCCCGAGGTACTTATTTTACAAAGCCACATCAAAAGACTGGGACTCATCCATGAAAACAGCTCTAGGTAACATTTTACTCCAAAATAAAAGTAAAAAATAATGTTGTTATAGACCTTATGTAGCCCCGCCTCTTTTCAAAGCTGCGCTCGTCGTGTTCTGTCTTCTGGTTTGCATTTCCACAGCATGAAGGGAAGATCTTGCGGACTTTTGAATGAGGCGATCATTTTAAAGACTTCCCAGTCAATTGGCATTTGTTATGACATCCGCCGCTCCAATGCTCATGATAACTTTCGTTAACTCTACAATGAGTAAGTCCACTTCACCAGCTGATTACTCTTCGACAGCGATGCCATAGAAATATTCAGAGCTACCGTAGAAATCATGGAAACACCAAAGACGCTTTAATACAGTATGTGTTTTATTAGACGGGAGCAACTGTTTGGATATACATTTATCAACAGAAAACTAATCATTGATATACAGCGCAACACGGCTAGTCTTATTGTTTGAATCACTTTTTTTCTTGATTTTTTACCATGCCTCAGAGACAACACTATTTTGTCACGTAACATAGCATAATCAGAGACAGCTTTCTTTTTATAAAATAAATTGCATGTCACTTTGCAACAGTCATCCGGTTTTTATTAATATGATTTTCTAATATCGATCTAGATTACTGCAAAGTGCAACAAGTCTCTCATACCAGCCATTTAGTATGATTGTTTTAACCATGTAAAACAGAGCTGCGTTACCCCACATACGCAGCAAAAAGAGCGGAAGCGGGCAACTGCAGCACAAGCATAATAAAAGCTCAGAGACCGGTGTTTCGCGCAGATCTCTCTGATTAGCATTCACTCTCAAGGGCGTCCTTGGCGCGAATACTTTCGATTTACATGAATCTGTGGAGGTGAAGAGTCAAGACGACAACTCCCATGATTTGTTCGGTCTAGTTTGCGTTTATGTGTAGTGGTTGTGTTTTCCTGTTTTCCCCAAAGTGAACCCCTTCTCGAAGCACTGCAGTCAACCGAGGCTTCCAAGGTCACCGGTGACGTCATTTCACTGAAACAAACGCAAGCCTCAATAAGGAGCTCTGGGGGTGTGGGGGGGGAGTACCTGACGTTCTCCTCACAAGCTTCGAAGCCTCCGTATCAGGGATAACATCACTAGTGTTTATTTCATTTATTAATAAAGTGTTCCTGAGTATATGTTATTAAAGATTATTCTTGTTGATTTCTACAGCCACCAACCCTGGCAGAGATATGGAAAGTATTTTTGTCCTTTTTGGAGCTTGACAGATACATGTTGTTGTACAATGAGGGCAAGTAAAATATCAGTTAAAATGAAAGAACATTTGGGGTAAACTAATTCTTCTATTTTCCACAAACAGGCTTTTTTATTTAAGCAAAATATCAATTTATATTAATTTCTTTTGATTTGCGGCTAAAATTTGTTCATGGTTTGGTCATGTTCTTAACAGGTTTTGTGAGATTTACCAACATGAATGATGTGAGATGTTGTTTAAACTGCAGTTCAACAAGGTCGTTTACACCACGCTATCTCGTCTCGTATATGGTCTTGTTTTGGTGTGTAAATCTTTTTGATTAAATCAGAAATTCTGCTGTGATTTGCAGTCTATTTTATTTTACACATGGAGGAAATTACTTGTGCTGATAATGACAGTGTAATTGTGTTTGTTAAATGTTTGTTGGAATCTCTATTGTTGAGTTTGGTGTAGAATTGTGTCCTAAAAGTTTTATGCAGTTTGTCGGTGGGTGTGATCCCCGACAGTCCCCCTGTGGTAAAAATTAAGCGTTTTATGTTGTTTATTTGTCTGGTGTTTTTAATATGCTTTAAGACAAACCATGTGTAAAATTCATAAGTCAACACCATTGCTGAGTATTCTTAAAACTGCAGTGAACCAAAGACAGTCTCAAAAACACGTTTTGAAATCGCTGGTGTTTCTGACGTCACAAACTACCTTGTAACCAATCACGTCAAAGTGTGATCGTCAACGAGTGGATCTCTGAGCTGGTGTGAGTGAGTGGAGGCGGGGCTAATTTGCATATATTCATAGAACCGAATGAGGCAAGGGTGTAGAGTTACAGTCAAGCTTTTTTAAGACATTAAGAATTTTTTCAAGTAAAGAATGTTTAAATATGTAATTTTGGTGATCAAAGGTGAGTTTTAAGAGATAAAATGATAGACTGGGGGACTAACATATCTAGAAAGTGTATATTGTACGTGGTTGATTGATGATACTTAATTGTAAGTTTATAGTAAATTGATGATTTTGGTGATTTCAACCATATTTAATATTTAGCATTAATTAAACCTGCATGTTAATTGTTTGTGATGTCAACAAATAATTAATTGTATAAATAGTAGGTGGAGATATCAGGTAGAGTAGGAGGAGATATTCTGGTTCGCTAAAAATAGTAGGTGGAGATATTAGATTACCTCCCACACTAAAGAAGAGGCCTTCTTTAGTGTGGGAGGTAATCTAATATCTCCACCTACTATTTTTAGCGATTATCAATCATCTATCCATCAAAGCCTCATTTCTGACCTGTGATCTGTTACAGTGAAAAACAAATTAAAAAATGTTGATCTTTTTATGTGTAAAATACTTTCATTAACATTCCGGTGGAATCTGCGGTTCATTATAGCAGCTCTAGGTAGAGGCAAGCCATTTAGATGACAGATGAAACGGCTTGTTTTGTATATGAAAGAATAGTTGATTCCCATTGGTCATTCCTGGTTCAGGCAGGCCTATTTCAGGAAGAGCACTCCAAAACCAAAAGCTTTTTTCCACGAGTGACTCGCAGAAGATTTAGACCCCTCTCTGTCCCTGGCGCTCTCAAATAGGAACGCCGTTTCCGCAAAGAGGCGTGTTGTTCTGAAAGGAGCTCTGGGTTGTTGTGACAAGAGAGAAAAATGTGGGTGAATGCGAAGAGAACAGATTTTCCATACAGATTATGCTACAATGTGTGCACACTGTCACTGCAGTGCATGGTTCATAATGCTGCTTCACAGCTACACGTTTGAAATGACCTTATGAATAGCATAATAATAATTCAGGAACTCAAATTAATTTCTTCATGTTTTAAATCTAAGGAGACATGTGGCATTTTACTATCAAGCATTACTAGGTGCTTTGAAAGGTCAATGAAGCAGCTTCATTAGATTTGCATGCACTACTGTAGATTCAGCATAAAAAAAGTACACACTTTTAAAAAGAGTCCTTTTTATGAAAATAATATACTTTGAAAGAATATACATTCATTTCACACTTATACGTATAATGTTTCTGGACACATAAAAAAATGTATTACATTTTGACTCACTAAAATAGGACTCTTTACATGTAATTTCATAATTAATTCTACATACTCTAATTTAATTTCTACACGGTTCTATGAATATGCAAATTAGCTCTGCCTCCACTCACTCACACCAGCTCAGAGATCCACTCGTTGACGATCACACGTTGACCTGATTGGTTACAAGGTAGTTTGTTATGTCAGAAACACCAGCGATTTCGAGACTGTCTTTGATTCAATGCAGTTTTAAAGGGGAACTATGTTTTTTTTTTTTTTTTAGCTTAATTTACCTTAACTGAACAGCTTCAGAGTCACTGGAATGGTTATATGACTTTTTTCGGGTTGAATGGTGGCCGTCTCGCTTCCCTCTAGCGCCTGTGAGCGGAAAAAACACCCTTGCAACTTTGGGCCGGTGGGAGTCGGCAACGAGTTTTTACGACAGTGTTGTCAAATATCTATTCTGAAGCTGTAGGGGGAGCTCTATAGAGAAATTACCAAAACTGCATAGCGCCGCTTTAAGGAGAAAATACTGACTTGTGAATTTGCACATAGTTTGTCTTAAAGAATATTGAAAACACTACAAAGACATATAAACAACATTAAAAACTTGATTTTCACCACGGGGGACTTTAAGTAATATTTCATTAATATTATAACTGCAAGTAGTTTTGTAAAATTTATACTTTTAATATCTGAAATGCACTAGAATTAACTACATTTAAGCACTTATTTTTTCACAAGGGAAAGATCACAAGTTCTCTTTAGATATAATTACAAAAAATAGTAACAATTTCTATGAAACCTGTTAATATGATGCGTTTTGAACTAATTAATGCATTAAAAAGTATTTATAATCTGTTGTGTTATATTTAAAAACATCATTATACATTTTAATTCAATACTTATTTAAGGTTATTTATTTTGTTTTAAATTATTATTATTTTTTAATCTAAATATTAAAACATAATCAAGGCAAATTTATACTAATACTCATAACTTTAACAAACCCTTAAACTTCAGTATTCATCATGACTTAGAAATGGTCTTTAATTGTTTGTTTTATTGACATTAATATTAAAAAATAATATTAATCTCAAATTGTGATATTTGTTGAGGGGACATGTGAAATTACCTTTATAAATAATCGAAATTATGATCTCCAACACCCTAGAGTTATGAAGGTGATTGCACAGGCAACCACCACCATTTACTTCAAAAGATGTATTATCTAGTTATAATCAATAATTCATGACAAGATATAATCTGTATATTCTATGTAATATAAGAGATTACAATGTGCATTAAGGGTATTAGGAAGAGCTTTAAAATGTATGCCATATACAGGCTTTACGAAAATGTCTCAGTTCAGCTTTATTTTTAGCCTGTATCTGTTTAGGGCGGATCTGTATAATTCAGACCAGACCTAAGCAAGCAACTGCAAATGTTCCTCATTACCAATTAGCAGCTGCTACGCAACCCTCTGAAACGATCAATCTGCCTTCAATTCAAATCCAGGCAGCTTTTGAGGAGCTGCAGACATGCTTCACACACAGCTTGAGTGATAGACTTGCTGAGAATGAAGAGTATTCGCCAGCTACCGGCGTGTGTGAGAACTAGCTTCCGCACCTCTTTGAATTCATCCTCCCGCACGCACCTGCTCACACAAGCACACACACACACACACACACACACACGCTATCTCAAAAAGGACTGAAATGTCAATCTAAACATTAACTTTAAACTGTAAAGTACATTAGAAACATCATGTTTTAATAATCTGTTGTTGTTCTTTAACAAGAACTTATTTGGTACACTTATTTGGATGTGTTGACCAACATACTGAAGCACATATAAAGTGTTTTATTCTAATTTTAACAGTGTCATTTAATATTACATTTGTGTACACACACACACACACACACACACACACACACACAATTATACATTTTCATTTAGTTGCAATTAAGTGTCCAAAAACATTACATTCAGTTCTCACTTAAAGGGATAGTTCACCCAAAAATGAAAATGCTGTCATCATTTACTCTCCCTCAAGTTGTTCCAAACCTGTATGACTTTCTTTCTTCTGCTGAACACAAAAGAAGCTATTTTGAAGAAAGTCGGTAATCAAACGACTGATGGACCCCATTGACTTCCATAGTAGGAAAAAAAAAATACTATGGAAGTCAATGGGGACCAGCAACTGTTTAATTACCAACCTTCTTTAAAATATCTTCTTTTGTGTTCAGCAGAAGAAAAGAAATCATACCGGTTTGGAACAACTTGAAGGTGAGAAAATGATGACAGAATTTTCATTTTTGGGTGAACTATACCTGTAAGTGTATTCTTTTAAAGCATATTTTCCACAATTACCCTTTTTAAAAGTATGCTAAAGTCTACTTTTTCATAAGGATAAGCAAATATTTTTGCATTTACGTATATGTAGTGGTTAGCGAATATGCTAGTGAACAAACTCAGAAAAACATTATAGACAGTTTTTTGTTTTTAGAATTTGGGAAGTTTGATTCAGACTGGCTCAGCAGATTTGTGTGGAGTGATGAATCACAATAAAACAAGTTGCATGGTGATGCGCCAGAGCGGTGTCTTCGAAAATCTGCTGAGAAATATAATAATAAATGCATCTCTAGCACAGTGAAGCATGGAGGAAGAGTGTCATTGAGTGGGGAGCCTTTTTACCTGCTGCTATTGGTGAGCTACTTCATTGTGAAAAGTAATTTAACGCTTTGGAGTACAGGAGAATATTGCAGAATGGCTTGCTTCCCACAACTGAAAAGTTGTTGTCTAAAGAGGAATGATCAGATGTAATTTTTCAACAAGACAATGCTCCTGCCCAAATTGCATAGACAACCAAGTGGCAACTTGAGAACAAATCCATCAGGCTCATGTTTTGGCCTGGTCATATATAGCCTATTCCGTGCTCAAGCGCATGCATAAAGCTTGCTGCAAAGCACCGGAAAAAGTAATGATTATGAATGTGTCGGGGAAACAAGCTCAAGGAGCAAGGAGACATTTTAATTATTTATTAATAAACTAGCGTTTTGCTTCGACTAGTCTTATAATATGGTCTGTTATTTTAACAAGGAACTATAGTACATCCGACAGTTGGGTTAATAAAGATTACTTTGCCTTCCGTTTTAGTTCTTGTTCATGTTAATGTCACAGGGAACGAGTATTATCCTTTGCGATATAAGTGAAGTCTCATTTACAGTGTTTCTTTCCATTCATATAATCTTTTACTTATTTAGCGTTTTTTTTTTTTTTTTTTTTTTTTACGGACATATGTATGAACATAGATGTAAGTGGATTGTTGCATGTAGGCACATGGTAGGAGTGTGTGAATATGCGTGGTCATAGATGTATGAATGTATATATGCTTGTGTATACGTATGTGTAAGTATAATTATTGCACATATGTATATTATACATGTACATATAGTTTATCTTTATGTATGTGTATATATATGTATATAACATGTATACGCATGTTTAATTTAATATAATAAGTAAATTTTATTTTGTCATTTAATTTGATTTATTTTTCTCTTTCCTCACGTTTATGTATTCATATGTTTACATGTCTTTTTTTAGAGTATTCAGTACAACATGTATGACTTGTACCTGTAACATTCAGCAATGAGGGCAATGTGAAGTATTGCTGTTAATTGTTCCTTGTTTATGTAAAGCTTAATTAAGAATAAAACAATAAAAATAAATAAATAATAAACTAGTGTTTTCTATGTCGGCTGCAAAGATAAAGCTGGCGAAGCTGACTCGTCATCTCCACAGTGAACGTGCCTATAGAGAGAAACGGATTACATAACATACGGATAACATAAGCAGAGAGTATTTGTTTTAGATTTGAATTGGTTTGTTTAAAAGAAGATATTTAAGCATTCTATAGATGTATTTCTGTGAGACAAGTAGCCTATAGGCTAAGTTTCGGTTCATTTTTGTGATGCCAGGGAGACAGAGACAGCAGATAGCACATCCTGCGTGTTTTCTTTATTCTACAAAAGGCACAACGTTTTCTTGTTATTGTAAGTTTACACAAATAAAAGTAGACCCTTACAGTTTTGAAAGATGTATTACTCTAGTACAAAAACATATTTTAGATTGTTTCCGCTGTTGTTTCCATGTCATGCAGTAAGCGCGCTATACTTCAGCTTCCACACTCTGCAAAACCCTTGGATATGCGCCTAAAAATAACGCACATTTGTCTGGGTTAACATTAGAGCGAGCGGCCGAGTAAAGTTGCTACTACTTGCATGTTTCAAATTATAATCCACATTTAAGGCCGATGGATGATAGGCGAACGCTTGGATTTCCAGCCCGACAAACTGTTACCACAGACTAACCGACTAATACAATTTTGGTCGACTAAGCCTCTTTTATTTGACTAACGGATAGTTGACTTTTAGGGGGCAGCCCTACTAATTTCCTGACCAGTGATTTGTGGTTAAAATGGTTAAGACCATTAATAAAACACTAACTATTTTGCCAATTTTGGTTTTGCCCAATTTGTTTTTGCCCAGGAGTGTAGATGTAAATGACACAGTACTAGTATATGACAATCCACAATGGTCATTATATTTTTTGAGCTTCAATTCTCATTACTGTCATGGAAGCATTTCTCGAAACGGTCTTCTGCATTCCGAGCTGCAACTGCAGTCCCTCACCGTTGACCCTACAGACAGGCGACCCAACTCATACATCACCTTAATGGATTCCCCATGCAGTCCAACTCGTGTTTGGTGTAATGTATTCTCCACATAGAGGAATTCAACAGCCTTATACAGTAAAGGGACATGAGGGCCCGCTGTGTTTACATTGAGCTGGGTGTCTGTGACAAGACTCTGATGATGCGATAGAGGAAAGACGCCAATAGCACAATGGACAGTGCTGTACCTCAGGTTTGTGGACAAATCAGATCAAATCAAGTCAGCCTATTCTCAGCAACACACACAGTCCTATTTAAATTTAGTTGCACAAAGACAAGGAAGTGAATTCAAAGACAAAAACAGTTATTGATCCTTAAAAAGGACTGTGAAAGTGCTTCCTTGATCGTTTTACTGGGCCTTAATGCATTTACTGTATTTAGTGCCCTAACACAATAACTATGCCAACACTGAAACAGAGGCAAATAGTTTTTAGATTTTTTGATTGATTCGACATACATTTTTACCTTTCATTTTCTCTGAATCAGAGCATAGTTGAATAAAAACAGTTTAAAAAAAAAAAACATACCAATGCCATGTGACTACCAACATCAGAAAACTATGAACATTCAAATCTGTTGGTCAGTTATTGGATTATTAAAGTAATAGGGACAGTAAAGTGACCTCAATTCCTTTTAAATCAATGCTTATGAACATCTAGGGACAAAAAATAAGCACAAGCTATTAAAAAAAGATTGCACAAGCACACACACTGTATGTGTAAATTCATCTTCAGCATTCAGGTTATACCCTAACCTGCTGACTCATATAGTAGTAAATAGACATTTGACAAACAGTATCTAAAGTCCTTTTGAAGTTGTGGTTATTTGCCATTTACTGTATTTGATAATTTATTAAAAACATCAGGCCAAACACAATGTGTTTGTTGTGGGGTCCGAACCAAATTTATTTCACGTCCTCAAAGCCTAGCGAGTGGATCAAGCTGATAGTTAATGTGATGAACTACACGTGTGGTTACTCTGTGTGAACTTGAGGAGAACTGACTTTGCATCCACTAAATCAGTTCAGATCAATACAAAAATGAAGAGAGAAAAATTCTAGCATAATTTGTTTGCTGATGTCATTTGCTTCTTTTGGGGTATTTTGTTTTTAATGCAATACATTTCATACACACTCTTTCGTGTCCAAAAAAGGGCCATATTCAAAAATTGTCTACAAATCCAGAATCCAGATCCACTCTAGTCTACAAATTGTCTAAAAATCTCTACAAATCCTGCCATTCCTGTTTGTGATTTCAAACTTAGCAGATGATGCTGATAAGGAGAAACAGTCACATTCACAAAGGTCAAGCACAATGGGAGTGCAGAGGCAGATTTCACATTTTCTGCATGTGACGTGTGTCGCTACAATGTTTGCAGATACAGTCACAGACACAGGGCTAATGGTGTTCTCATCTCCTGCCTGCCCTTCAGTGTCCTTTGAGTGTTGTGTGACCTGGTTTCCACTTTGGCCCTCGCAGGGCAGAGCAGAGCAGAGGAAGCAGGACTCCCTGACTTAACATGCTGCTGAAATATTGAAGATGTGTCGCTGGACTCTCGCATCGACACCACTGGCCTACTGGGAGTATAATGCTCAGAAATAGTGGAAAATCAAGATGTGGGCAGGGAGAGACACACATACATACATACAGTATATGAGACTGGCACGTAAGAGAAAGCAAGAAAAAGCAGGGTTTTCCTAAAGTAATCGAATAAAAAGAAGCAGATTTGAACAGTTGTGTACATTTGAGATTCAGATTGGACCCCATGTGAAATGGTTTGGTGAACACTATTTTTGTTCCTGCACTGTCATACAAATCATTGTTTTCAGTTAGGAAAGGCCTTCTGAAGCATTTTTGTAAGAAAAGTATCCATAATTATAACTTTATAAACTGTAATCACTAGCTTTCTGTAATGTCTGTCAACGCGTTCACGAGAGAGTTGAGTTCTGGCGTATGACGTAGGACTTCGGTGAGAGTAGACGCCTCAAGCTCCTCCGACATTTCTCTTTAAAAATTCTCGTTTTAGACTTCTAAATCATGACTGGTATTTTGTTTTGCTCTGTGCTTCCACGTTCATCAATACTTCACACGTCGGGTCACCTCTTCAGCCGGAACTAGACTCGCGTACTTAGGCCGTTACTGGAAGCCAGAAATTTTAGTTTATAAAGTTATGGATATTTTTTTACAAAAACAAATTGTTTCGCTTCAGAAGGCCTTTATTAACCCCTGGAGCTGTATAGATGACTTTTATGATGGATGGATGCACTTTTTTGGCCTTCAAAAACAAGGTACCATTCACTCCCATTATAAAGCTGGGAAGAGTCAGGGTATTTTTTAATGGAACTCTGATTGTGCTTGGCTGAAAGAAGAAAGTCATATACTGTACACCTAGGATGGCTTGATGGTGAGTAAATCATGGGATACTTTTCATTTCTGGGTGAACTAACTCTTTAAATTAAAATAATTAATTATTCAACGAAAACATGTTTTGTAAAATGTAAAACGATTGATTGCCAGGGTGACCTGAGCACTTGAAGGACATATTTTTAAAGTGTCATACAATGTAACTTCAGGGGAAAATTTCAAACTTGACAGTCTATGAACCTGTACGCCTCAAGAGAGAGTTCCCCTGCCAAACATTCTGATAGCATAGCTTTGCCTGGGGCACTTCAATAAATGTCAACATCATTTGGCAAATTGTGTAGGGAGGAGAGCCCATTGGTATACAGGAGGAGTAGCCCTTATGACATTTTCAGAAAACTAGATTTGATTGAACTGACTGCCAAAAGCTAAAGCACTCCAAGTATGATCGCAATATCCTGCACCGTCAACGCTACCACACAGAAACAAACCTCGGCTAAGGCTGCAGGCCATGGAAATTTTATGAGATGGCTTCAAGTCTTGATGTGCTGACACTTTTATTGATCTTCGCACTTAAGTAAAAGTGCCACTACATATCTGCAAGTAAATGTGCCTGATTGCATCACTTTTCACATTCTCTGGGGATGCAGAACAAATGCGATAAGAATTTCTACATCCAGAAATATCTTTACCGCAACAATAACAATGCTAATATTGCATGTCGATATTTGATGTCAAATTAAACGTTCCAACGTTCAGGCTTCAGGTCCAAAACATTTAAATAATTCCTTCTCATCAGTGGGCTGTGATCAATTAGAAGTCAAGAAGTCAATGTGATATACTCTATTCTTAGCTGAACATCTAGGCAAGAAGCCAGGACAAAATACACCAAGAGAAATCGTAATTTTCTAATACATAATGCAAGATGTGTCTGTCAATACGCCGTGGAGTCAGAGCAGCCCTTCTCTGCAAGATCTGCAAAGCACTATTGATACGGTTTCTACTGTATGTGCCTTCTAGCATTTTCTATTTCAAATCCTTGTCTTTATTGGTGCCTACTAGGTGAGTGCACATACACAGCCTTGAGGTGTTCAGTCGTGAGTGAGAAAAGGCATGTTTTATGGCTGGCAGACACAAAAACATGTACAGGAGCAATGCTGCAACTCTCTAGGGCGTTTTAAAATTAATATTAAAATCGACAGCAGAAACTTACCAACATCAAAACTCAGTCTCACTAGCATTCATTTGGCAAAACATTCATACAATAAAGAATAATTTGCAGTTTGCAAGTGACATGCATTTATAGAAGTCGATAAATCTCCAACACAGAGCCAAAGTGACTTCTATGAAAATTAATGAAAAAATGTGAAGGCTGCCCTCAAATGGGCTTAAGTCGATTTGAGAGTATATGGAAGCAGCACAATGGAGATTGGTTTCGAAAGGAAGACCATTAGATGAGGCTTTTAATGCTGCGGTGCCTCATAAACCTCAGGAATAATGGTGTTTGCTTCCTGGTGCTGGAACCGTGCTTGATGCGTTGGGAATTAGCCAGATGATTGAGCATTAGAGAGCGCACTGAGTGATCAGACTACTTCAGATCTCCAAGTACAAGACATAAATGATGTAAAGGGAACAATAGCTACGGATACTGTAATTGATACAGTACTCTGATACAGAGAATTAATGTACATTTACTGTAATGTATAGCAACAAAGTGACGTAAATAAATGTTCACAACCTCATGTTCACATCCCTTTGGGTCACTTGAGAGATTACAGTTTGAAATACACCAAGAATGCAATGTAGCAACATACTTAAATTACTTCAATAAAATTACTTCAGTATCAAAGTATTATATAAAAGACAAACCATTTTCAAAGGAAAAAAAGAGATAAAAGAGATGGAATTGTTCTCACAAACAAAAAAAGCTGATAGAGTTCATCAAATCTGATGACTTTATTGAAACAATTCAGGGATGAACAAAATTCAGAATTTAACAACAGGCTCCCTTTGCCATTAATGAGCTGGAATTTGAACTTAACTGGCCAACATCACGGGTTGAACCCAATTATGCATTTAGAATGTTTCTAGCCCTGTTAAGAAGGTTGTTTTTGGTCATTCTTAAAACATTTAATAATTCTTCTCAAATTATTCCCCATTTTGCACTGCATATGCTCTTCTTGAGCTAATTAAAAAAAACTAATTCATGCAGCTTTTCATAAGCTACTAAATGGGTAAAATAAAAGGGACAATGTGAAATGTCTTTAGATAAACGCATACAAAACCCTTAGGGAATATTAAAAACAATTCACTTTTATCCCTTGATGTTTTTCCTTGGAACTTGAGTCTTTCACACAAACTTCAAAGGGGGAAAATGAAGCATGAAGCAAAGATATATATAGGTTGGACCCATATATGTGCAGCCTGGTGGCCAATTTAACATTCCATCTGCAAGAGCAGAGCCTGAAGGTTGAATTAGCAGGACATGTATCTGTCATTCCGAAAACGAATTGATGCTGTATTGGCCACAAAAGGAGGCCCTATACCATACTAATAAATTATTGTGGTCTAAACCAAGTGCTTCAGTTTCATTGTCCAACTAGATAGATAGATAGATACAATAAACAGTTGTAATCTAAAACTCTCCAAACCACTGTCTATGCAGTGTGCACATTTTCAATGTATTCACACGTCTGTCTGAAATCACAGTTCAGTGTGAGCTCACTGCATAACTCATTATAATCAAAGAAGCTGTTGCTTCGCTCACTCACATTGTAGATGGGGTGTTAAAACACAGACATTGCATACCGATTCGATGTAGTGCACACATAAAAAGAAACAAAAACTCAATAGTTTCAAAAAAAAACATAAAATTAGATGCTATTGAAAAATCTGTGCAGCCCTGTAAGAAAATTACAGTGGATAACAAATTAAGAATACAGAATGACCTGACGGTCAAAAAACAAGAGACATGGGCTGAGATATTTCTTTCAATAAAAAGGGGTGCAGTTGAGTGAATTTATTTATTTATTTGAACATTTCTGACTTTATTAACATGACCCTGAACTGTGCTATTAATATAACATCAATCCCCCAGCAGGAGAGGAGACTCTGGGCAAGACAGCAGCAGAAGTGGGATGGGGAGGGAAGTAAAACACGGGGAGCTGCTCATAAAAGGTTAGCTGCAAGGACACAATTCATTCTCAATGACACAGGAAGGTATATCAGACTGCGTGCAATCCTCTGGAAAGGCATGGCAGAAAGAGTAGTAGGGATAGAAATGCTTAAAATTTATTTTGAGGGTGTGGAAAGAGTCAGTTTAGATTCCATCAAGGCTTTTCTTTAATGATTAGCTGTGTTGATTTGAAAAAAAGGCTTAATTCACCACTCGTTCGCTAATAGTGATTGGAAGTCAGATTCATTTCTGTGAACAAAACTTTTGTTTAAATGAACTGGTTCAAAAACCGATTCAGCTGTTCATTTATGTCATTGCGTAACGACGTCAAGAATATATTTCTAACAACTGGTATGTTATGGCATGTGACGCTGAAACATTCAAATAAAGCCATATGAGAGCGCATATAGTTGACTTTTAAAGGGATGGTTCGCAGTAAAATCAACCTAGGTTCCTTTGCACCATGACCTCGAGCCAGACATCCCTTTAAAGGGGTGGTTGAATATGATTTCACTTTTTTAACTTTAGTTAGTGTGTAATGTTGCTGTTTGAGCATAAACAACATCTGCAAAGTTACAATGCTCAAAGTACAAAGCAAAGGGAGATATTTTATTTTAAAGAAATTGGGAATTAAGGACAACAACAAACGGCTGGTAGGGACTACAGGAGCTTCCTCCCGGGTTAGTGACATCACTAACCCTAAAATTTACATAAACCCCGCCTCCTGAACGCGATTTATAGATTATCAAGACAGAATATGCTAATCAATGACTAGAAGATAACTACACATAAGCTACATAAATTCACCAACTAACCATTCAGAAAGGTTGTCTACATGTTGTCACTTCTTCTTGAGTCTCTCCATCTTTCTGACTTCGGTTTGAACATGAAAAGGCTAAAAGTTTTAGAAATTTCCAGTGCATGTCTGCGTGAGGTAAAAGGACACGAGCTGTTGAAGCTCCGCCCCCTGTATTCGGAGCAGCAGCTCATTTGCATTTAAAGGAACAGACACAAAAACGGTGCGTTTTTGCTCACCCTCAAAAATTGACAACTTTAACATGCTACAGTGAGGAAAATAAGTATTTGAACACCCTGCTATTTTGCAAGTTCTCCCACTTAGAAATCATGGAGGGGTCTGAAATTGTCATCGTAGGTGCATGTCCACTGTGAGAGACATAATCTAAAAAAGAAAATCCAGAAATCACAATGTATGATTTTTTAACTATTTATTTGTATGATACAGCTGCAAATAAGTATTTGAACACCTGAGAAAATCAATGTTAATATTTGGTACAGTAGCCTTTGTTTGCAATTACAGAGGTTAAATGTTTCCTGTAGTTTTTCACCAGGTTTGCACACACTGCAGGAGGGATTTTGGCTCACTCCTCCACACAGATCTTCTCTAGATCAGTCAGGTTTCTGGGCTGTCGCTGAGAAACACGGAGTTTGAGCTCCCTCCAAAGATTCTCTATTGGGTTTAGGTCTGGAGACTGGCTAGGCCATGCCAGAACCTTGATATGCTTCTTACAGAGCCACTCCTTGGTTATCCTGGCTGTGTGCTTCGGGTCATTGTCATGTTGGAAGACCCAGCCTCGACCCATCTTCAATGCTCTAACTGAGGGAAGGAGGTTGTTCCCCAAAATCTCGCAATACATGGCCCCGGTCATCCTCTCCTTAATACAGTGCAGTCGCCCTGTCCCATGTGCAGAAAAACACCCCCAAAGCATGATGCTACCACCCCCATGCTTCACAGTAGGGATGGTGTTCTTGGGATGGTACTCATCATTCTTCTTCCTCCAAACACGTTTAGTGGAATTATGACCAAAAAGTTCTATTTTGGTCTCATCTGACCACATGACTTTCTCCCATGACTCCTCTGGATCATCCAAATGGTCATTGGCAAACTTAAGACGGGCCTTGACATGTGCTGGTTTAAGCAGGGGAACCTTCCGTGCCATGCATGATTTCAAACCATGACGTCTTAGTGTATTACCAACAGTAACCTTGGAAACGGTGGTCCCAGCTCTTTTCAGGTCATTGACCAGCTCCTCCCGTGTAGTTCTGGGCTGATTTCTCACCTTTCTTAGGATCATTGAGACCCCACGAGGTGAGATCTTGCATGGAGCCCCAGTCCGAGGGAGATTGACAGTCATGTTTAGCTTCTTCCATTTTCTAATGATTGCTCCAACAGTGGACCTTTTTTCACCAAGCTGCTTGGCAATTTCCCCGTAGCCCTTTCCAGCCTAGTGGAGGTGTACAATTTTGTCTCTAGTGTCTTTGGACAGCTCTTTGGTCTTGGCCATGTTAGTAGTTGGATTCTTACTGATTGTATGGGGTGGACAGGTGATTATTTATATAGAGTACATGACAATTTGGGGTAAATCTTGGAAATAAAATGTTCTTTAACCAAGCAAAAGTTTACAGTACACTTAAATAACTTTAAATTCCTTTTAATTTCATTGCATTTTTGATTTACTTCGCTAAATTCAAATCACAATTCTGTATCTTGTTTTCTGTCTTATTTGAAATTTAATTCAAATTCAGGAACTAAACAGGAATGTAAAAGGTATTCTCTATTCTAAGTGCTGTAGAACCCTGAGACTCATTCTAATAACTGAACAGTATAATAACTGAACAGTATTGATTGTTTAACAAAGCACACAAAAATCCTTCTTGAATTAATTATTCATCATGTTTCTGAATTCTATAAAAAATAACCCCTTTAATCTCTAAATTTACTGTCATAATATAGCTGGAAACTACAGATCCACTGCCCAGTTAATTATCAACACAAATAAATCATGTAGTCCTAACATAAAAGGATTATGTTATCTTTCATTTAAAAAAATGTAAGTGTATTAAACATAATTAAAATGAGCTGATGCAACAATTATTGAACATTTTGTGAAAAGTAATTTGAACAATCTTTATTTTTTGCTTGAGTGTATGGCTCAAAGGCAGGAATAGATCCTGTCTATAATTGAAAAGCTTTGAGGACAGCTATTTCTTTGAGCTGAGACTTGGTGTGAAGGATCACCACAATAGTTCCATGTCAGTGACTTAATTTCTGCAACTTCACATCAACTGAAGACATTTTTCAGAGAGAGTGAGAGCTTCAAGAGAAACTACTGAGGGAATCATCTTGGAGACTTTTAAGCTCCTTTGGGGTTTCAAAAGAAACAGCTGATGTGAATGGTTCTGATTATAATGACAGGAAATAAACAAACCATAACAAAATAATTAACATAAGGGAATATCATTCTGTGTAGATAACCTTGCATGACTTCACTGTGCCAATGTTAGTACTTAAAACTGAATCCGACGTTTTGTATTGCCCTTCAATTTGAGAATTGTAACTGAGCACTGACCTCTCTAAACTAATTTTCCCTCTCATTTTATGTTAAGTTAGATGTAATGAATCCGAATTTCCCTAGTGGGAATCTGCATAGCTGTCTATTTAAAGACATAATGCCCATGCTTTATTTTACGAAGGGGTTTTGAACAGGACGCTGATAAGAAAAGTTCACTGTAACCCTGCTTAATACTGCAATTGAACCCTCTCATTTTGTCTGAGAAACTTTACCTCTGTTTTGGGGCCACGATTTTTCAGGCCCTTTGTAAACAAACAATTTCCAAGTTAACAGAACATCTGCCATTATTTGTGTCATATGATGAAATCTACACTGTAAAAATATATATTTTTTTAATTTGTAAATGCAACAAAGATTACTGCTGCAGAGCAAGTGCAGGACTTGCTATGCCAATACATACACAATATGCTGCTGCTGTACAATATAGCATATAATTACCTGTAGCAGATCTATGCAGGTGGAGCTGGGGAAGGTGGAGGGTTTCTGAAAGCACACTGCAACTGATACAGCAAATGACCAAGTATTTGAAGGTTAAGCAGCGAGCTCATTGGCTACTTTTACAGCAGGAACCAATCAGCTGTGCCCTAGAGAATAATGTGATTGCAAGCATATTGAGTTAAGGACCTAGCCTGACTTCATCATACTCATATTCTAGGCAGAATGTGAGTCTGATACTGCTCCATAGGGCTTTCATTATGAGGCGTGTCTTAACCGAACCAGGAAAAAAACAAACTCTGCACTCAATTGGATAGACCTACAACCAATCAGAGCAACGCAGTGAGCAACACATAGTTGTCAACAGAGCTCAACTGCACACACGCAGGAAGAAGTAGTAAAGTAATGAGTAAAGTAATAATAAAGCACTCCATGAGTGCGACCAAAGGAGAAACCACAATGACCACAGGGTTTTCATTGCATCCCATCTTCTTAGCGACCATCGGAGTCAGCTGATAAATTAAACTTTTGCCGAATCCTGTAGGAAGGACGGCAAACACATCTTTCCGATCGACAAATGCCTTGGTTGCGGTTCTCTGTTCGTCTTTTAAAATTAATGCGCTGTCGATTTCTTTTATAACAGACGCGATAGCGGAATCTAAACATCTCAATTCTCCTGCTGCAGTCATCTGTTGAAAACCAATTCAACCCAAGCGCTCTTTGGTGACGTGGGTGATTACGTAACCGCAGATCATCTGTCCATCATCGATTAAAGCCCGCCCTGGCAATTTGATTGGCTCAGCCTTCTGGGAGCCGAGCATACTTACTCCTCAACGGATCGAGTCCAGACCGAACTTCCCGACCAAAAAATGTTGTGGGCGGGGTTCGGGCTGGCGCCCAGGCTATTAAGGACCCATAATTGAAGACAAACCAAAAAAGAAACATTTCAAGGACCACACAACAATATACTTGCTGAAAAATGTCAAAAGTGAAATGAGACAAGAAAAAGGAGAGATACCATTAATAAATAGTTTGGCCATGTCAAATAGTTATTGAAAAGAGTGTGAAGTCTGATTTGTTACATCAGGCTCTCTGTCGAAAAAATCTTATCTAGTACGAAACAAAATGTAAGACGTGAAATTATCTAAATAGAAGCACTGCTTATGGAGACTCAAAAACCGGAAGACGAAACATAAAAACTGTAAAACTGTAAATCCACCATAACGTCAATGAAAGGAACACTGACTGTTTTTCTCATTAATATTCGTGAATGCTACAGAAAACTTTTATACGTTTTTTTTTTAACGGTGATTATTGTGTTTTTATCATGGCTTGTGGTTTTAATTAACAGTCTCAACCAAAACTAACTCAACAGATGCCCGTGTTAGCTTTCCATGAAAGCACTGCAGAATATCCCAGCTGAGCATGAACAGCCCTGAGGGACCATTTACTGCGCTGGCCACATTACACAGGTCATCGGAGACCTGAAAGAGTTCAGCCTTGAGCTGTTTATAATAAACACAACATGAAGAAAAGGTACAAAAAACAATCAGATTAGTGTTTGTTAGGAGCTTCTAAAAGGAGAAAGTGAGAATGTGTTTGAGAGCGAGAGGGAAAGAGTCTGGTGGTAATGAGAAACTTTGGGCAATAGCGATGATTACTTCATAAATCACTCTTTATGTGGCAGCAGGGGACTCACTGTCTCAACCCTGAAGGTAAAAAAAGAGTGCAAATGTGAAGCAAATATCCTACTTCTCTTACATATCCCTGAGCTATGAAAGACATTAAATACAATTTCACTCAAAGGATAAGTGGGTTCATTAATCTGTTTCTACAAAAATGCGCTTGAAATTATATATCCAAACTAGGGTTTAAGGGACGGTCCATGAAAAAAAATAATAATAATAATAATAATAATTTACTCCCCTTCATGTTGTTAAACCTGGTAAACACAAAGGGAGAACACATAGTGACCACTCGGAAGTCATATGGGCTACTTTTTTACATTTTTATACTTTTCTTTGGAGCTGTTGTTTTACGGCAGGAACTGAATAACGATTCTTAACATTTTTATACTTATGTTTTTTTGTTTGTTGTTGTTTTGTTTTTTACAGAGAAATAAAACTAAATACAGGTTTGGAACGATATGAGAGTCAGAATATTCTTGGGTCTTGGGCTAACACCAACTGCTATGGCTGCCATGAAAATGATCAAGGATACATTGATAAAAAAGTATAAAAAGTAACGCCTTAAATGTACAAAAAACGATCTGAGTTACTTTTTCAAATAAGTAACACAAGTTACTTTTCCATTTTTCCATTCACTGACTGACAGCTCTCCTGTCCCTATGTTGAGAAAAATCCTAAGTTCACAGGCACTGTATTGTTAAATGTGTAAACATGATGGTTATTGTAGTTTTAGACTAAATGTAAGCAGGCATTTACTCATCTCACTTGCAAAAAAAAAAAGTATTACTTAATTTAGTATTACTCAAAATGAATAAAAACAGTGAAATGCAATCTCACAATTACACAAATATGCTTTATGTATTTAATCTCACTATTAACCAATGTCTTTGCTGCTGACCTTCGATGATACACTTCAGCCATAACAAAATGACTTTAGATGAACATCACATTTGTGTTTCATTAAAAAAATAAAGGATTGCTGAAGTGTGTTGAACTTTCTTCTCCTGCATCCTATTCTTCTTCAACTCAGAATGGCAGAACAGCTGAAAAGTTTTTTTTTAACTGCACCCTCTTCTGTACAGGAGTGAATTTGCATTTATTTCAGTCTGAGGCTTGTTCAGATCACTTTTGGTGTGAAAGGGCCTTTACATTTGGCAAAAATAGTTATTTGTTGTTATTAAAAAACAAACAAGTAAGCCCAGCCCAGGCCAGGCGAGAAAAAGCAACGCAAAAGTAATGTAACACATTACTTTCCATAAAAAGTAACACCATTAGTTACTTTAAGGAGTAACGCAATATTGTAATGCATTACTTTTAAAAGTAACCTTCCCCAACACTGGTTATAGCATAAGAATTATGAAGATTTCAAAAGCTTGTGATTTACAAAGCAATGTTATAGAGAAACACATTAGAATGCAGTGTGCTACTATTAAAATATTAGGTTATGAAAACTGCAGTTGGCTCTCTTGACATTTCTGAATTATTAGGCATGACTGCCGCTCTGTTCCCATCAATTAGACACTGAATGAAGTCATCATTAAATGGCAGACAGGAGCAGCTAAAACTCTCATAGTCAATCACTGGTCTAATGTGGAGACAGTAAAGGTTACAAGAGGTGAAACTAGCAGGATCGTTTTGTCTGTGACACTGATAAACTAGCACCTGTGACATCAGTCAGATAAATAATGAATGGTCGCAATCAAATATAATCTATGAGAGCAATGAAGGTAAAGAGAGGTTTTTGTCATAAATGAATGTTCCTTCCAATCTATCGACTTAAAAGCCATTAAAATGAGAGATGTTTTCACTTACTGTAACTTGATTGTACATGTAACAAATCATGCATCATACAGTAGATCATCAATTAGTAAGTGTATATTGTAAATTCAGAAAGGAAGAAGAAAGGGTTCTATATAAAACTCTAAACTCTATTTGTCCTTTGTTTCAGAAGTTGCGCGAGCGCTTGGAGTGCGTCAGAAATAATAAAGGGTATCAATTTACTGTCGGGAATTTGTCACAGCATCGCTGGATATAATGCGTTTTATTGACTTTTGTTGCGTCACTCACATCTGGTCTAGACACGGCATGATACTCTCCAATAATTAAGGTTTCAATACAGGTTTAATCCAAATGTGCATTCATAATATTTTAAGGGTTATATTCTTTCTAAGAGTGAATAAACAGGCCATTTCTCTTCTTGCCATAAAATAAGGTAAATTATATTTCTGGTTTGGTGTTGATGAAGGAGTGGGCAATTCATTGTTGACAAGATGGGATTTTAATAAAACTTGGCCGTCTATTCAGTAGAAACTAGGACTGTCGCTTTAACGTGTTAATTTAATTAATTAGTTATGGAAAAATAATACAAATATATTTAATACAATTAATGCACTGTTTTTGCTCAATTTACCATTGAAAATATTAGCCTACATATAAAGCCACGGCAGAACTGTTATGCATCTTCGAGCAACACGGTAAGTGTGTTCGACTTGAAGTGGCGCTGAGCAGACCGATCGGTTTACGACATCGAAGTCGAACTTTGACGTCATACATTGGTATGCAAATTGGTCTGTGCAGTGCCTTGTGTTTAATTTCTGAACGAATTTGCATTTTAAAGCGAATCAATCGGGTGAACCAATGATTCAATGGCCCATTCATAAAGAGAGCCATTTACTGAATGAATCAGCCGTTTGAACAAATCAAATGATTGATTCAATGACTTACTCATTTAGACATGTAGCGCCACCTACTGGCAGTTTACATTTTTCTAATAGTTTGCTCAAAAATGGAAATTCTTTTATTTACATTCACTCTCATGTCGTTTCAAACTTTCTTTATTTTGCGTAACATAAAAGAAGCTATTTTGAAGACTGTTGGTAACCAAACTGGATCAATTCAGATGCAGCTTCTGAAAAAAAAAAAAAAAAGATAAAAGATACTAAAGATACTTTTTGTAATATCTAATTGATGCTTTTCTCATTCAACGCAATAATGACTCAATTATCTTTTGGGGAAAATTTCTCAGCCAAATATGATGTGCAATTAATTTGTAGTTAGATAATTAATTAATAATTAATGAATAATTGTAATAAAAACAAACAAAAAAAACAGCCCTAGTAGAAACATGAATATTTTTTGTAAACCAGTGCTGCATGACTAGAGAAAAAGGACTGTGGCATTCCCTTTTGCCAAGAAAATAAATAAATATAAAATTTTATAAATATAAAATTCACTATTCATTTTGGCACCTCTGTCGATCCGATTGTCAGTAGGCAGCAATAAAAAAAAAATGAAGTTTGATCCGTAGTTTTAAAAAAAGACCTGGACCTGTCAAAAGTCCACCATTTGGCTGACTTTTGCTGACAAATAAACAGGGGTATCTGGGTCCAGGTAACAAGGAGAAAGTAAACATTGTACATTCATATTTACTACCAAAATTGTAACAATACAAAGCTGGATGAAAATCTTTGAACTTGTCCTTTAAGTCTAACTGATAGGGTTATGGGGCTAAATAAAAAAAAAATACAAAACATTTCTCTAGACATAAAATATCCGGTAAAACACTGATGTGTAAAATTTTAGTTCTCCTAAGAAGTTTCCAGTTTGTCATGGCACTTGTCTATCAAGCTATCTCAGAGTCAGAAACCGAAGTCTTGGAAGATACATTTGAATCATCACAATACAATCCTGCAAAGGTCATGATAGCCCAATGGTGTTCACATTGTGGCACTTGTCAGATAAGAAAATTAAACTGTAATCACATCAACATAGTAAAATGAATGATTTTCCACATGATGGAGCAAGCCCTGTTGCCTGTTTGGATTTGGATAGATTTGTTTTATGTAATGTTGTGGCATTTTCTTAAAGCTTCTGTCAGAGATGTTCTTTTTTTTTAAGCACATTTAGCATCTTATCTTTCATTTTGGCCTAAAATGAAAGATTGATGGACATTTATGTCTGGCCCACAGAGATGAGCTAACTGATGTTCTCACCTGTCTTGTCATCGTGAAAATGCATTAATGTCACATCAAGACACAAGCCACTGGAGGGACTTTTTTTATTATTATTTTCAGAATAAGAAATGCTGAGACAAGGGTGTTTTTATATGTGCATTGTCTCAGTTTCTATTATGAATAAAAAAACATGATAAAAGAGTACTTTTTACAGATTTAACACTTTAAAAGAATATACTGAATATAATGTCTTAAGACACTTAATTGCATATTAATTGAAATTCAATTAAAATATATGATAGCTTAAATTTAAATGAAATGCAATTTCAGATGCATTTCAGTGTGCTTTTTGGACCCACTTAAGTAGGACTTAAAATTCTCCTGCAGTCAATTATTTTTATCCCAAACAAATCTTTGATAACCAAAATGAAATATTTAAACGTTTTTTTCTCTCCCCCTGTGAAAAAAATTTCTTCATGCCTTAAATTAGCTTGAATTTTACTCTACACCCTTGCTTCATTTAGTATATGTAGAACCATGAATATGCAAATTGGTCTCCGCCTCCACTCAATCACACTAGCTCGGACTACCTGATCCACTTTAACTGTAGTAAACGCTACACAATGGCAAATGCAAATATTGGTTTAATTCAGCAATATATGTTTGAACCAGAAACAGATTCAGAAAAAGAGGAAGAGCAATTTATACAGGATCATCTACAAGTCAGACATATAACGCAACGGTAACCGATATGATTAGCCTTTGGTTTGACCACTCAAACAGCTAATAATGTGCTGATAATGTTACACAAACCAACCCTGCGTCCAAAAATCACATACTATCTGAGTATAGATACATTTGAATTTGAACTTACTTCGCAACCTTTAAAAAGCATGTCTTAAAAACAACAGGCCACTTATGTGTTCTTAATCAGAGTACACTTTTCATGACTGTGGCCCTTTATTTCATTAACACTATACTATCTGAAAGTATTTTTTTTCTAAAATATATACCTTTAAGATTTATAGTACACATTCAATACAATCAAGCACATGTTTTCACAAGGGATATTATGCAAATCAACATCTTTTCCCCTGAGATGTTACATAACTATAATTGCAACAAATGTTTGTCCTATAAAGTAATAAATCTACAGAAAATAACTGTCAGTCTGCACCAAGATTAATCTGAAAGAGTTTGTCCCCTAGACCTTCCAGCTTATTAATGCGCAGTAAAATGTATCGCTTAAACAAAACACGTTCACAATCACAATCTGAGTTTACTATACAATACTGTACATTACCTCTGAAGGCGGCCTGGTTGAGATCAGTATATACAACAGTAATCGGCACAGAACATTTCTAATAACAACATTCAAGTGGTTTGTGATTAAACAAACTTAAATCACCTTGGTGGCTTTGTAAGCCTTGAGTATTATCCAAGAACAGTGTGTGGATTAAATGCATGTTTCTGCCATGATTGCTTTATGTGGTATCAGAATTGTGTCATATTACAAACCATGGGCGTCGGAACCATTGTATATGGGTGGGACAGGACCCACCCACTTTTTAAGATCAATGATATTTTACCCACTCACTTTTAACGTCTCTAATTCAGCGGATTTGTCTGTTCGCTTAGAGCGCCGTCAGTCAAATCCATTCCACTTGAGGAATTAAAATAAATATTTTTTTTAATTAAAATTAATAAATTAAACTCCATTTCCGCTGAATCGCTACGTTATATTTCTCAACGAGCCGCAACTGACGAAAGTAACCGCCCGTTGTACCTTTCCAGTCAAATATTGCGTTGCAAACATCAATAACAGCTTTAAGTTGTCATTGCTGGCAAATTACCGTATTAGGGGGATAATCCACGGATAGCTGTGCATTTAATGCACGACGTGGAGGCAAAGAACCGCCCGACGTTAAGTGGAGTTTAGTTTACTTAATTAAAAGGCACCAGAATGAAATGGTATTTACTCCAGTAACATTTTTCTGGGGGAGGACCCACCCACTTTTTTTTTTCTTCCGACGCCAATGTTACAAACTAAATGTGGATCAAAACCAATGGTAAAACTGGGTCCCATCTGCTCAAGCCAACAGGTTTGCAAAACAGCTGTATGGAGAGATTAGTAGAAGGCAGCTCATGTTGGAGACAGACTCCTAGACCAGTCTATAAAAAGAAATGCACCGTAGACAATACAAATCTATATTTTCAGACCTTTACCCTTTATATATGTTTTTATTCTATGGAGGAAACAAGCTTCCATAGTAAAAAAAAAGAAAAAAAAGAAACGCAATTGCGAGTTTATATCTCTCAATTCAGACTTTTTCCTCAGAAATGCGAATTTATATCCCACAGTTCTGAATTGTAAGATATAAACTGAATAGTTAGAAGTCGCAATTACCTTTTTCTTATTCTGCGGGAGAAACAAGCTTCCGTAGTTTAAATGACTTTATTTCACGGAAGAATGAGGGCATTTTCATGTTTGGGTGAACTATCCCTTTAATTGTTCAAACCAGCCTAAAAGAAGATATTCACAATCCCTTTCCCTTTTCAGCTGTATCAACTAAAATGGACTTGTCTGTCCAAACAGAACGTGTATTATCTACAGTCAAAGGCCTATGGTGCTGACACAGTTTTTCCATGGCCTGGTTTGTTTAGCTGAACCTTTGAAAAAGGTCTGGAGCTGTCGGTCGACCTACATTCCCTCAAACCAGACTCCAAGCTGAGCTTAAACACAAGACTAATCTTCCCTCTAGAACCCAAACAACAACCAGCTGAACCCACTTACAGTAAAGGGACTTTGGGGGTTATCAGCGTTTCATGGAATGGTACTTTCACAGGAGAGGTATCTTATTAACTCATCATGCGCTTCACTTGAGCTTACTCAAGATGGAGGAGTGTTACACCAAGGAGATCTGTTTGACTGTTTTCCATTATATTTTATGAGGAAATTTTCATAAATCCATGCTTCCCCAACAGGATTTTGTGAGACTGTAGCAGGTGGACCTCAAACCCTCTAGGGCAGGGTATCCCAAGGGTTTGTGTGTTGATGGAAAGCTAATAATTATTTAAATCGAATGTAACATTGAAATAAATAAATAGGCTGGACAATTAATTGTAGTAAAATTTAAACTACAATATATTATCAAATCGCAATTAAAAAATACGAGGCTGCAATTTAAAGAAGTCCATTGCGCTGCGTATTTCAGAATAAAGGCGGCACTGTGTTTATTTACACACGAGCAGCTTTTAATAGCGTTTTTTTTTTTTTTTTACAACAAATGATGCTTCTCATGAACTCCATCTCTGTAAGACCTTTGAGTTTAACACGCACTAGGTTCCCTTTATTTACGTTCACATTCGTATATAATTTACAGCATTTGACCAATATTAAGCCAAAATAAAAGCTAAATATTATTGTAACTTGTACCGTAATGTTAGTCAGTTCTTGCAAAAGTACAATCACAATATCATTTTTGGGCCAAGTTGTGCAGAACTTGGAATTGTGAAAACTTGGAACTTTGAAAAAACAATAAAAAAACAATAAAAAAAAGATGAAATATTTTATCTATTTATTTTTATGCCATACATACGTATTGTGGTTATCAGCAACCAATATCTATGGCCATAATTAATATAGCTCAGGATTTATAGAGAACTTCTTTTCAAATATAATAAAAACAAGACATTGTTTTACTGTGGGAAATAGCCATGTTGCCTTTTTCTTTTTACAAGTAACAGATATGATATCTGCTATAGCGCAAGTTTTACATAAACAGCGACCCTGAACCCCATACATGGCAAAGCCATAAACACACAGACCATACATCAACCTCTCACATCTTCACACTGAAGCAAACATATTTCCTGGAAGTAAAAAAAAAGGGGAAGCTAACTTGAAAATTCTATTACAGATTGTGTCAGTAAAAGATGGACCCCTTTAAATCGCTCAGCATGGCTCACTGTAGAAAATGACACACACACGGCAGCTCCATCTATCACTGTCTCGCTTTTGTGAACAGCTGCCTCTCTATATTCTTCTTTCACTGATTGCAGGCTCACACCTAATGCGATGCATTATTCAGAAGCAACACCCATTGCATGAATGCATCAATCACAGCCGTGATGCAAAGGTACTGCTCTCTTATAAGCCAAAGAAATAAGCAACTTACTATATTTTGTATTGAAATGTGGGTTATATTTTAATACCCAGATGAATAGCGCGTATATAACTGTTTTTTAAAGAAGCAGTTGTTTTAGAAGAAAACCTTGATCAAGACCTCAAAACAAGGTCTCATTTTCATTCATAAACACTATTTATTCCATCTTTGTTAACATCCTTCCTCCATTAGGAACTGTGCTGATGAGGCGTGTAATCAAGGGTAAACAAATTGTGATGCTTAATTATTTGAGTCTGTCCTTACTTAATTATGAATATTAGATTTCAGTGCAATTAGGCCAAATTTTGTGTGAACGTTCCCACCAGCAGACTTTCTCATAGATTCAAAGGACATGATGTAGTGCGTCATAAATTTAATTCAACATTTCAAAAGTGCTACGTATAAAAACTCGGATTCAAGTGACTTAAAAATGCCAATGCTCAGTCATTTATTATGTTTTACACTGGCATTTTTGGCATTTAATACACATAAAAGAGAATGAACATTAAATTGCCTGGGTTCACTGGAATTTAAAGGAATTTTGACAGCTTCATTTTTAGTTCACTGACACTGGCAGGTCATGCTGAATTAATAATCCCCTTAAAGGAATAGTTCACTTAAAAGATTTGAAACAACTTAAGGGGGGAGTAAATGATGACAAAATTTTCATTTTTAAGTGAACTATTCCTTTAAGATTTTGAGACAATTGCAAAACAAGGGCCCTCATAAATAGTCTGATCAAGAGCTTCTGGAATTCTTTTGAAAATATAGTTTCCATTCCATTGCATCATGGCAACCCTCACCCTCAAAAGTCTCCTCTCAAAAAGTCTTATATAGAGGACATCTCAATTAATGGATCCCTTTAGGCTTAAAACACTTATTTCAATTTTCTCATTCCATTTACTGACTCATTAATGGCATACAACTGCAATAACCAGTTCAAGTTCGCATTCATATGATTGCTTTAGGTTAACAGCTTGATATGCGCATAAACAAACCTCTTTAAACATAATTTCAACACATTAAACTGTCATTACAAGAAAAAATTAGGCAATAACTGAATCAATGAACTGAAGGTGGCTCGTCATCTGAAAAAAAAAAAGCTTTCATATAATTGCCGTTATGCTATTTGCAAAACCTTCAAAAGCAATAATCTTTGACATCTAACAAATTGTTTTTTCTTTTTGCCACAAAAGACGGACGGTTTTCCTCTGCTAGTGTCACAGCAAATTGGTTTTAAAGCAAATACTTTCTTAATAAAACGTTCCATGTAACCTGTTGACACCTAAAGTACTGTCGCTACCACAGCTGCCCTGATATTTACACCTATTTGTGATGTAATGCAACTATATAATAAAAACATGATCAACTAAGTTGTAATTTTACAGTCATCCAGACTTATTTGGATGTATTTTACACTGAAAAAAAAAAATTGGTGAAGGATTTACATTGAAACAATTCAGGACTTGCTAGTAAATTTTACAGATAAATAAAGAAACAGCAAGTAACACATAGACTTAAAGATACACTATGTAACTATTTAGCTCTCTAGTGGTTAAAAAAAAAAACTGCATGCATTTTGCGGAAGAACGTTGAGGCCTTTGTACCATTAAAACATCTTGCAAGTTTCATAGCATAAAACATCCTCCTCATAAACAAAGCATTTATTTAATCAAGCTCCAAAAATGGCTTGTTTTGTTATTGCGAGATCGGTGACATCACACACGGGCAAATACATTTGCATATGACTGCCTCTAGTGTGATGATGTATAACTATTCATTGATGTTTTGCTCTTTAGGCATTCAGTCGCTTAACGGCTGACATTTGCCTACACTGGATTTGAGGATCGCGTAGTGTCACGTCAAAAACAAATAGAACCCATTATAATAATCAAGTGGATGGTTTACATATTATTATTATTTATATTACTATTATCATTATTATTCATATTATTATACGTTCGTTCTGAGCATTTTGGGTTGTAAATAAAGCACAGTGTAATGGAGAGTTCACAAATAAATTTTTGTTGAAAGATGAAGCAGTCAGCTGTATTGGATCTGACAGCATCACAAATCGTAAGTAAATGATTTCATAATGCTTTATCTGTAAATGGTTTTTCAGCATATATTTGTTTTGTTTTTGTGATTTTTAAAAAAAATTAAAATTATAAGTGAACTTCAAGCAACATAAAAAAAATAAAATAAATCCATGTCATGACCCCTTTAAAGGTAGGGTAGGCAATTTGTTTTATACACATTTTTTGTTATACTGTTAAAACTCTCTTCACATCCTGATAGCAATCAATACTTTTTAAATTTTTTTCATCCAATCACTGCATTAAATCCCAATGCGGCAATACGATGTCCTACCAACTTGCTTGTCAACATATGTATTTCCATACCTCCACGCACCTGCTCGCACAGACATCACATGTCATCAGCGCCTTCTGTAAGGCTATGCAGAGTTAGAGAGACAGTCATCAGCCTTTTACAGTTCCTCCTGAACCAAAACAACAAGCTTATGCTGCATTCACACCACCATGTAATTAACTGTAATTACGAGATGGCAACCCGTGACGTTCTACCTGGATCTGTTCATGTCGTCAGACTCGGATTTATTCGTTTGTTCATATTTATTCGTTTGTTATCAATGGCGAAACGAATCTGCAGCAGTCAGGTGGTACTTCTAGACCTCTGTAGGTTGTTTACATTCATTATTATAATATGTTATGTGGTTTGAGACATGATGTAATTTAACGGTGTCTCTCGTCCCGTGACGCTTTGTAGAATCTGCTTATGTTCATGTGTTTTGAAGGAGGCGTGGCTTTGGAGAAGTTTGGAAGGGAGGGTGGGATCTTATGCTTTCAAAGCTAGCTTGCTATTGCTAGCCACTCCGAAATTGCCTACCCTACCTTTAATAGCAGCCTGATCTCATGGAAATGCGTCTCTATAGCACGCACTGTGTTTATCGTGCAATTTATACACGAAAATGAGTTTTTACGTGCATATGATATGCAGTTTTTACGTTTGATATGCAGTTTTTACGTAAGTTTTTTATTGCGTGTAATACACACGCACCCCACACCACTAATCCTAACCAAATGTATAATACACATGTACCCCACACCACTACTAAACCTACCCATGCGTATCATATGCACGTAAAAACTCATTTTCGCGTATAAATTGCACGATAAACACAATGTGTGCTATAGAGACGCATTTAGTGTGACCGGGTTGTTAATAGACATTGTACTTCCTTGACAATAAATTCCAGCACAGTGCTACAATAACTATAATAAAATGTCCTTTCACAATAGATACAATGAACTCTGTTAGAGAGCTACATATGACAATTTATCTGTTCAATCAAATACCTTACTGACCTGCTGAGTAATAAAAACGGCATTTCAAAACGTTTCAAACCCCTCAGTTCTCGCAATATCCGAATAGCCAAGCCAATGTTGATTCTTGTTTTATTACGAGCTCTGTCACGTTCTCTTTGCCAGCAGACTCTCCTCTGTTCTGCGTTTCTTTAAAACAGGTGATTCCCCGGAGGTTTGAGATTTAGCTGCACCATGTCAAACTTTCTCGCTCGCTGTGACAAATAACCTACGCAACTCCCACATTGCGCATGTGTCAAAGTAGCAGGAGCAACTTTTCTCCATTTACGGATATGACGAGACACGCACGGACGAGTGACGCATGTACACAATTTTCTGCGAAAAACATCCCACTAGGTCTAAAATATAAACTTATTATAGGCCTACCATAGTGAATCAGGGTAAGACAAAAACACATTTTGGAAGAAGGATTGATGTATTGAATCACATTTTAAATGGTTAATTTTGGAAAAAAAATTAGTGTACATAGTGTAACTTTAAACATGACATTTAAAGTAGAAAGACCAAAAACATACTCTTGGTTTAAAGGTGCTCTAAGCGATATTGGGTGACGTTTATTCTTGTTAACGTTCGAAGTATTGTCAAACAAAACGGAGGCTAGCTCGACTCTCCCTCCTCCTCATCCCGTCCCCCTCCCTTCCGTGCTTCCTGAAACAGTCATGAACCATTTAGAAAAAACAAACTGGATTTACCCACCTGTCCAGCAAAAACAGAGCCACCTGAATGTCGGATTGGAAGCCCTTCTGCCGGCGGAGTTCTCGCCACCTTTTGAACGCTTTTCCAATGTAAATTCGGGACTTCGCGTTCCTTCTCCTTTTCCCTATTCTTTGTTATCTGTTCATCAGAACATCGTCTCTTTGGTCGTGTGTCGGCCATATCAAAATTCTCAAGAATATACAATTTTAATGTTAGTCGTTGTTAGGACATCTCTGCTCTATCTAACTTCCCTCTTCATGCTTCTCTCTCCTCCACTCCCCACACCCCCTTCATGTGCACGCGCACTAACCACTCAACCCCCACCCCCAAATCATTCTTGTTGGTTATTGGCTGGAACATTGTTTGTTATGTTTCGTGGCCAAGGCTGGGCCAGTTTGTTTTTCTTGCCGTTTGTGGAGCCTGGGCTGTCTACAGAGACCGCGTTTTTTTACAGTGTGTTCAGGGGACAGGCAGCTAGCGGATAGCGAGGAGATGTTTGCTGGATGTGACAAAAAATGTTTTGGCCTAAAAGAGCACCTTTAACTTACAACTTCAAAAAAAATTTTTTGTATTTTTTTTAAACAGTATACTGGATGTGAATAATTCTATGCTAAAGATGCATACTTGCTCTTTTTGCTATATCTCTAAAGTGCTGTTAGCAGTTGTTTAGCAGTTTCCATTAACTCCATTATAAATGCATTTCTTAATTCTTGAAATATGTTTGATTTTTACTTCACTTTTCAGCTCAACCAGTTTATGTTGACTTTAGAAGTTAGAGCAATAACCCATAATTGTAAGTAAGAACTTGAAGTATCTGAAGCATCATTGCCTCTGGCATATTGGTTTATTCTGGTGGTTGGGACAGATCTGCATTGACTGGCATGCACTTATGCGGTAGCTTGGCACTGACTGTAGAAGTCTAGGTTGGCAGAGTCCTTGTTCTTGTCACTTATGTCCAGAGGTAGGTGTTAAAAGTCTTCCACAAGTTCAGTATCTGTCAAGTTCAGAAGTGTAACGGTGCACAGTCTCCCAGGTACTTCCAAAATAATGACCCTGAGAATTTCATTTTAGATTGTGACATTATTCTTCGGTCTAATACTGATTCAGTTTACTATTACTCAAAAAAATGTTACATGGCAAAATAAAAAAATAACAGTTTGTCATTAACATTTGACATGCATTTTTAATTGCTTCCTTAGCATTGTTTCCATGTCTTCCATTCAGTGCGTTAACAGCGGTTTTCTGCCTGCGCTGTGTTTGCATGACACTGATGCTGGGCCAGTATTGAAGATTATGACAGGCACAGGTGACTACAACGTCACCTTTAATGCTGAAAGTCATCTCTGCCTGCAGGCAAGGGAACTTACAAGGGTTCACCATATGCCATATCAATCATTCCTACTATTTATAGATCGCAGAGCCATCACTGGAATACAAAAATGGCTGAAGTAGGTTACCTTCAGAAAGTAAGGGTTTGATCTAGTATAAAACTGACAGATGAATAACCTATAGGTCAAAGTCTATAGTGAATGCTAAATGAAAATGCTTTGGAGGTTATACACAAAATATATTATATTATATTATATTAGCCTATATTATATTATATTATATTATATTATATTATATTATATTATATTATATTATACAAGTGAAACGTTTGGAATAATTACATTTTTTGTAATATTTTCTTCTCATGCTCACCAAGGCTCCATTTATTTGATCAAAAATACAGTAAAAACAGTAATACTGTGAAATACTATTACAATTAAAAAGAACTGTGTGAATATATTTTAAAATGTAATTTATTCCTGTGATGCAAAGCAGAATTTTCAGCATCATTACTCCAGTCATCTTCAGTGTCACATGATCCTTCAGAAATCAGTCTAATATGCTAATTTACTTCTCAATAAATATTTCTTATTATTATCAATTGTGAAAACAGATGTGCTGCTTAATACTTGTGTGGAAACAAGGTGAAATAAGTAGGGGTATTGGGGGATTTGTAAACTAAAAATAATTCATACTTTTATTAAGCAAGGACACATTAAATTGATCAAAAGTGGCAGTAAAGACATTTATACTGTTGCACAAGATTTTTATTTCACATAAATGCTGTTTTTTTTACTTTCTATTCATCAAAGAATCCTGAAAAAATGAAGTACCAATGTAGTAGCAATGAAATGAAGTAGCAATGTTTACAACATTGATAATAATAAAAAAAATCATACTTCAACTGAGCACCAATAATAACTGATAATATTTGAGCACTAAATCAGCATATTAGAATGATTTCTATAATAATATTGTGTGACACTGAAGACTGAAGTAATGATGCTGAAAAATCAGCTTTGCCATCAGATGAGTAAATTATATTTTAAAATATATTCAAAAAGAAAAAGGTTATTTTAAATTGTAAAAAATCTTTCACAAAATGACTGCAGTATTTCTGAACAAACAAATGCAGCCTTAAAAAAAATTCATTACTCCAAACTTTTGACCTGTAGAGTGTACATTATTTAATTAAATAATACATATTTTACACACATTTTTGACATTTCATGTCAAATAAAAGAATGTTTACAGGATCAATGTCAAGGTCAATGGTCATTTCAGTTGTCATAGATGTGCACAACCCCAGTGTCAAGTTTCCTTAAGACATGTAGCGTGACATATCAGATGACACCGACAACGGATCCCGTCTGTCAACCAACAGGCCGATTTCAAGCTTGCCCATTCAGGGCTAATGCTTGGCTAACAGCCACACTTAACTGCTAATACTATCCATCATCTCCACTACATCCCCTGTAGAGATTGAACTGCCACCATATGAGGCCATTCGAGCTAATGGAAAATTCATTAGCTAAGTCTTCCAGCAGACGGCAGCTAATGTTCACAAGGCTACGTTTAAACTACAATGCTAATTATGGGGACACTATACTGATCTTTACTGTGCTTTCGTCAGTTATATTATGTTAAAATAATAATAACTTTAGTAGTTAAGTATTTAACAGCATTTTTACCCAGATCTGTTGAGAATAACATGTGGCATGGTTTTAATTGACAGGAATGATAAATCATACTACACTGTAACAATAAATACATGAAAAAAAGTGAAAATTTATGGTAAAAAAACAACAACAAAAAAAAACATTTACTGTAAAAAAATATGGTAGCAATATTTTAGGTTTTATAGATTCAAATTAAACTTACCTATACCGATCTAAAATCGTTTTTTTACTTTTATGATATATTGACAATGAAAAGTTCATCACAAGTAGCTTCTCCACAAGCTGAGGTAAATACTATTGAAGACCCACAAATACAAAACACCATTATGGTAACAAATGTGACACTAAAATAATTCAATAAACATTTAAACAAGATAAGATATGAAGAAGACACCATGAGGGAATACTTCTACATGCACCGCTGTGCCCAAATACTTATCAGCAGACTATTTACCATGATTTGCAAGAGATTCTCCAACAACACATTTAACTAACAAAATCTAGATAAATTCTATGAATTTTAGAAACCAATATAAAACAGATGCTTATGAGATGCATACTTTTAGTGGAGTATGAAAAAAAGTTATAGAAGTATACTTCAAGTTGATTTCATATAATAAACTTAAGAAAAGTTAAAGCATATTTTCCAAGTATGCTAAAATCATTGCACTAGTATTATACTTGTAAAATGAACTGGCTGTTAATTCAAACTGTTCTAGTCCAGCTCCTGCTGTTAAACATAAATCACATTAACTGTGTGCTGTGGTCAATAAAAACATTGAGACGAAAGGTCAGTGGCTCCTGTTTGCTTTAACAATTGTATTCAAGTTGACAAAAAGAACATTTAATTTATTCTTAACAGCTTTTTTCCCTAACTTCACCCGTATATCCCACCTCAGTATATATAGCAGAAAAGTGTTTTGCAATACAACATGAACACAATAAGAACACTGTACCTACAATTATTATTTTTAATGCAACATCGTAAAGACACCTAAGATAAAGTGTGACCAAAGGATCTTGATTCTAATTAACCACCTAACTTTTTAAATATTACTGATTCACTTTATGTCAGTTGAGTAAATGACAACGGCTGGCAATGATATCTCCATATTCATGGCATCATTTAATTATTTTGTGCTACTGAGCTTAATCTGAACACAAAGGACATTCATCAACATGAAGAGCTCTGAGAAGTAGTTGGGGAATCGGGGAGACAGCAGAGACCGCATAAAAATACTGATATTAATCATGTGGTGCCTGGCCGTTTGTGACATGGCACATTGACAATGTACCTCAGGGCAAAGAACAACACTGAGTATCTGGTAACGTTACAATACGACTTTTATAAGCAAACTGTATTATACAAGTGGTTCTCCACCAGTAGTTTGTGAAGCCAAACTGGGTCTCAGGTCTGTCTTGCAAGAGTTGCTCGATGATAGCAGGGGAAAAAAGCATATGGCAAAATATGTCCTAGACTATTAAATATTTATCAAAGATAAATATATCAAGGATAAATTATTTTTTTTATTCAAATTTTATATATACATATACATACATACATACATAAAATATATATATTTTTTCAATCTTTGAAATAAAATTAAAAAAGTATACATTTGTGTGATAAAATCTGTCGAATGAAATGAAAACCAGCTGCGAATGACTCCCTTACACATTCATGTGCGTATTACCATTAGTATATTAGTATTCAGATTTTCCATTCCACAAATAAGTATTCACAAAATAATCCACTTTTGTTACAGTGGATACATTACTAAACGCAATATTAAAGACAGAAAGCTGTAAATAATGAACTTTAACTAGGCCTTGGTTTAGATGATGAATGACTCACTTTAAACCAACCCATGCATTAAACATTTTCTTCTTCCCACATTTTATTCACTGCAAAGTATGTAAGTACACTACAGTTATAAAAGAACAGAATCAGTTTAGAATCATATCTAAGCTGTAGTTGTATTATAAATACATTGCCTACTAGTGGGCAAAAAATACAAAATATCCTAGAAAGGGAGGCTACTTAAAGAAATGTAATGTTAAAGATTATATCAAAAACTCATTCGACACCTGTATGACTGAATTTCTTCCATGCAACAAGAGTAGCATATAGCACACAATGAAACGCAATGAAAATGAAAGGTGACCACAGCTGTCAAGCAAGAGGTCAAGCTTTTCTGTGAATAACAACTTAAATGTATGTCTGTTAATCACAAAGAGCATATCATGGCTTCAGAAGAGGGATAATCTGAATGAATCATGATATACTTTTATGATGCTTTTATTGTGCGTTTTTTTTAGCTTTATATCCTTGTGGAAAATAGTACACTTAATATACTTTAAAGGAATATACTTGAGTGCAAACTGAATGTAAATGTTTGCATGTTAATTGCAATTAAATGTTTTATATTTTAATTTTAATTTTATATTACATGCAATAAACTTCAGAGTGCTTTTTTGACCCACTAAAGTAGGTCTTAAGTTCATCTGTTTATCATAATGACATCTATTGTCTTTGAAATGTGGTGAAAGTGTACTGCCCAATGCATTGACAAGCATTTATGGTAAGCATTTATGGTAAATTTCAGTATTTGTAATAAAGAAGTTGCAAATTAGAACATTTAAAATATATACATTTTTATTTAGGCTACACGAGTTGAAATTATGTTCTAAAGCACATCTTAAGCATGTTAGCCAACACATCAAAATAAGTGTACTTAAAGTATGACAAAATATTCTTAAAACATAGTGATTTCTATGTACTTTAAAGTAAAACTTAACTTGATATTATTACAAAGTGCACTTTTTAAAGTGTGTTAGGAAAGTCATGAAAGTGGCCTTATTATATTATCTTTGAAGTACACTACAAGTGCATATTCAATACAATTAAGCACACTTCTTTCTCACAAGGGCACCTTCATTCCTTCTTTATATAGTTTCACCATATGGAAGAGAGCAGCTTCTGCTTTTGTGATGCACAGAACAGAAGTTATACGTTTGGAACAACATGAGGCTGAGTAAATAATGATAATAATTCAAATAACTCCAAAAGTTGCTATATAAAGTATACAACTAAGGATTTGAGCTTTAATAAATCAGCTTGATGACCTGGACAACTTTTTGTAACTTGTGGTTTGAGAGGTACAAGTATGACTATATGTTATTTATAGTAGAAAAAAAAAGAAAAAAAAAAGAAAAAAATCTTTCTAGTAATGTTAACCACTAATCCCATAAAAATCCATGGGACATTTCAATAGCGAATTATGGAACCCATGGTGAATTAGCCTTCCAGTATGGCTTACAGACTGACAACAGCCCTATTGTATTCGGTTTTCTGTTGGTTTAGTTTAGTCATATATTCTATGGCTGAGTGGATGAGGAAACGTATGGATACAGCCCCATCCAGTGGTCAGAGTTGTACCACAGTCATCTGAACTTTCTAAAAATCATTCCATGGATGCTTTGAATTGCACAAATGACTCATTTTAGACTTTATTTCGTACAGTATTTATAAGTATATATAGACCAGTGCTTCTCAATCAGGAGCCCTCAGCAAACTTTCAAGGGGACCTTAAGATGACTTAAAAAAAAAAAAAAAAAAAAAAAAACTTTTTATAGGAGTGCCCATAATTTATAATACGTTTTGAAAACAAAACCAGGGCTATAGGGCTAGTCAGAAAGGTTGAGAACAGCTGATTTAGACAAACCAATTCTGTACCAGATGTTAAAAATCTTTTTGAACAATCTTCAAAACATTGTCACGTTTTGTTACATTTTTTTCTTCTCTCTGAAGTGTTAAATTGATTAATAAATACAATTTGACAAAGCAAGAGAAAATAGCTCACATCAAAGAACAACTGACAAATTGTCAATATTGCTTTTTCTCTTCATTGACTTTTACATTTGACTGGATTTAAGCAGAACAAGTTATTGGAGAATTCCAGCAAGCATCACTAGAGATGTTTTCAATGGAAGATTGAGTTGAGTCATTAAAAAAAAGTGCATGGATGAATACAGTAATACCTATAACATGCATGTACAAAACAGGTGAATTTAATGTCATGCCGACTTTAAGTCCTGTTTGTTTTACATTGTAATTATTTCAAATAGATATTGCAATGTAGTATCCATGTAAGTAGACTACTCATAAATGAAATAATGGGTTAATGACCAAAGACAGCCTTTGCAATTCAGACAATCATTGTCTTAACAAGCGAGTCATTGAATCATTCAGATAAACAATTCGTTCAAAACGAAGCAAGCGACTGGCTGCATCCAAAAATCACATACTTCCTTACTATATGCAAAAAACAAGACTATGTCCAAATTCACGGTACTTACAAAAGAGTAGGAAAAAAGCACCCGGATGACCTACTTCTTCCGGCAAGATTCATGCATATGATGGACACTTTTTGCCACCGGAGAGGATTTATGAATGGAAGTGAAGCGACGCACCTGACACTGGTAGGTCACATGATAATGACAACTTTGAGAATGTAGTACCTTCATTCTAAACACATATTTTCTTAGTGGTTGTGAAGTAATTACTTATTTCAAAATAAGTACCAAGAGAGTATGCAATCATGAGTCATTAATCATTACACAGATTTGTTCAAATACGCAGATTCATTCAGTAACGAAACATCACTGTGTTGCTCGGAGACGTGCAATGGCTCTACTACTGTGGATCTGTTTGGAAATATATTCTCGTTGGCAAAACAGACAATGTTCTAATAGTCTAAAATGTAATAGTCTAAAATTAACTTCTTGTTTATTGAACTGTTGTATAAAATCAGTTACATTTGCAATCATGCTGATATTCGGGAAAACAGCACTCCCTCTTGTGTGGTATTGCTAAATGATCCTGTCACAAACATTAAAAACAAGAACTCATACAGGGATATTTTTTGCCCATATCTTAAATTTTGGGGGCATTTTTATTAATTTTGGTGCCCCAAGCCCCCATGAATTTCATACTTTGGCCCTGTCCCAAATGGCACACTTCATATGCATTTTCGGTCTTGCGCTCTTACAATGGCTGCTGCGTGCGCGTGTCCATTAAGTCCATGAGACCGGAGGGTGTCCCATTTGTCATTTTAGGTTTCAGAAGGGTGCTCGCGAGCGCTCCCTTTGCGGTCGATATGCACCCTAGATGCAAGCTCCGCAGCAGACTTCTTCTCGATAGACGTCACAAAAGTGCGGACTCAGAGGAAGACGCGAGCGTTTAGGGTGCCATTTGGGACAGGGCCTTTGGTGTGTGCGTGGCTGTAACCCATAGACTGTAAAAAACTATGGACGTAGTGTCCGTGACATCACCGTAGGTTTCTGAGGAGCATTTTTGAAGCCCAAAGTAGGCGGAGCCAGCCGTCGCCATCTTGGCAGCGAGTCACTCCAGGATAACCAAAAATGGGTAAAGAGGCGGGATTAGCTGAGGTGACGTGACGGCTAACGGACAGCAGACAAACGGCTAGTAGTGATAGCAGCGGCAATCCACCTGTCACTCAAGTGGCCACGCACTTAATTATGCAGAACTTTAAAGCTTAATATAATTTAAACGGATGAGTTATATAAAAAAAAACTTTTGTACAACTTTTTTCCTCCTATAAAGTTGGGCATATTAACATGGGGGGGCTATGGGATTGACTCTCTTTTGGAGGCTGTCTCTAGAGGCCAGTTGATGAATTGCAGTTTAAGCCACTTCCGTGTTGGATTCAGAGAGACCGGAAGGTTGCTGCTCGGTGCAAACGGAGGCCCCTTCTGTTGCAAGACCCGTTTAACTCTAAAATCGCCATTAACATAAATATAAAGGAAATCTGCAGCTGTAAAACGAAACAAAATAGTCAATAAAGAGATCATGCAATGACCATAAACCTTCTCTGCCTTGCAATTAAACAGCTTCATAAAATACAAATACATTGAAATGCATCTGTATTGCAGATATATAACATCCAGAGCAAGCTAGATGCCTAAAACCACTTTTAATAATGCATTTTTCTGCCGTGTCAGTTTAATCCATCTTGAAGGTTATGCTTTTGAATACAATTATATAGTCAAAGCAGATTATGCTGCACAGAGACAGGCCAGTGTTGAGCCAGCCAAATAAACCCATTGAGTTTGTCCATTCAGCGAGGCTGGACACTGACAGCAGCATCTGACACTATAAAGGGCCCAGCTGTTTCCCGAGCCGGTGTGATTACAGCTACACAGCGCCTTAGATAATAACTGTCTTATGAATAGAGACACAAATACATATACACACATACAAAACACAGGATGCACTTACATCACGCAAACATAAACATTCAAACACACAAATAATTTGATCTACATATTCATCTAATATTGGAATGAACCACATACTGGATCTATATAAAGCATGCCATTTCTTTTCATGTCATACTGAATTACCCCCACTTGAGAATTTCAGAAATCTTTTTGAACAACATTCCCTCAGCATCTGCTTTACTTTCATTAGTATCGTTTCCATTACAGTTTCCATGGACTTTGCCAGAATGTCTTTTTTTAGCTAGCAACACTCACTTGGTAGTTTGGAGCTACATTCAGAAGCAGTTTCATCATTTCACACTGTACGGAGACCGTAATCAGGAATGAGATGGAAATAATCCACTTTAAACCAACGCAGTAACATTTAAAGCAAACCACAGCTTGAGACTAACACCACAAAGTCATTTAACAAATGAGAAACTGTAAATTTACAACTCTAAAAATTCATCGATATCCCTTTCACTGTAATATAATGATTTATATGCCTGTCACTTCACATGAGACCATAAAGTCTGATCACTCGAAACACAGAACACAACATAAATCCAACACACAGCAGTAAAATGATCAATATCACATCAGCATTACCACCCCGAGGTCGCTCTTTCAGCAGATTAGACATAAATGTGTCAAGGGGCTTGACTTCAAAAAGCAGAGGAAGGAAGAATGTTCTAAAGATTCCCAGCAAATCTGAAAGATTATGTACTTTTACTATAAAATATTCCCTCTATGAAAGGGATAGTTCACCCAAAAATGTATATTCTGCCATCATTTACTCACCCTTATATAGTTCTACACCTATATGACTTGCTTTATTTAGCATAACATAAGAGGTTCTGCCAAAATTCATAAAAAAAAATAATGGGTAAATAATAGGTAATTCAGGCAGGTTTAAATAGTTTGAGAGTAAATAATGACTCAATTTTCTTTTTTAGGTGAACTATCATTTTAATGGTAAAATAGAAAGGAGTAAAACAGAGTGTTTGAAAAGAGTATAGGACACATACAGGTTTTCTAATGAAACAAAACTCTACTTTTCAGCCAACTCAGTCTATAAGAGTGAAATTGGTGCCAAATATTAGTTTCAAATGAGATTTGAAGAATATGATACTGTTTGTTTTAGCATCATTCAGAGAGCTCCAAGTGTCGCTTTCTGAAATGAGATCACCAGCTGTTGAGCCAACTTGCATCAGAAGTAAACATTTGCCTCATCCTCATCCTTTTTTTCTAACTGACTGCAAACTGTAGCCTTTTTTTTTTTTTTTTTTGGATTCAAAATCTAAATAAATGTGTTTTCATTATTTTTTCATGGAAACAACAAACTGGTTCACAAAACGGAACTTAAAAAAAAATGCTATGCCTATAGGACAGGGGAAATATGGTGCAAGATCTTGACAGTTCACCCAAAAATCCTAATTTGCTCACCCTCATGTCATTCCAAACCTGAATGACATTCTTCTGTGGAACACAAAAGAAGATAGTTTGAATAATGGCTGTGGTTAAGTCCTTTCCTCACCAACTTCCCTCCTTGTTCACTAGGAAGTACGTCATTGCTTACGTTGCACGAGTGCCCACTACTGGTGGAACCCTTGCAATGGTTATAAATGGAACGCCCTAAGCCCTTGATCACTCATGGATAAATTAAGTGCGAGCAATGCGAGTTTCTGTTGTGTCACGTTAAAAAAGGTGTTGTGGTCTATGGATCTGTCTTAAGTATATGAGTAGACTCGCTCCCTCGGTCAGAATCAATGGGTCGAGTGTCTGTCCAAATAAACTTCCTTCGTCCACTTGAAGTTGAACACACTTCAAAATGGCGACAGATTTCCCCAGAGAGGAAGTGCTTAGGGAAATTTGCGAGTGTATGTCTAAAAGTGGAGCTAAACACACCCAATGTTGATGAACAACTTTCATTGTATGGACAATTTGGAGACGTTTCTCAAAATATCTTCATTTATGTTCCTCAGAAGAAAGAAAGTCATACAGGTTTGACACGACATAAGGGTGAGTAAATGATGACAGAATTTTCATTTTTGGTGAACTATACCTTTGAAATACACTTTTAATGTGTTTTCAGTTCTTTAAAAAAAAGGCTTCAAGCAAATGTAGTCTGTGTAAAGAAAATAACTGATGGACTTTCCTGGTTTTAAGAAATGCACTGCACTGTGTCGTACACTACTTTAAAAATTCCACTAGACTCCAAATTAGCCTCTGGTTTAAGACGTTTAGACTTTTTTTGGGGCGGTAAATGGCACAAATACCAGTAAATTGACTAGAGCAAACCTTAGTAAATCACCTCGCGTGATTCATTTAAACACTCTCCTGAAAAGGGAAACTCCTACAAATGCATATACAATAAGATCAGCTGCAAAAATAACTAGTCTTAATGTCTTATGCAATTTTGTTTAGTACAGTACTTAAAAACATTTAAAAAATCCATTAGTTCAATCAGACTCTCCCAAATACCCATATGGACTAAACTTAGCATTCTCATTCTGGGTGGTAGCCTACTATACAACGAGTCATTTTCTTGAAGAGAGATTTACCTTTTTTGCTGGAGGAAGCCCAGGAGATGATCCGTCTGAACAGACAGCAGTTGAGCAGCACTTTCTTGGAAAGGCCGTGATCCTTGCCAAACTGAGACAGGTCTTCGTCCCACTGAGTCCTCTTGACTGGGGTGGACATGGTCACACTACAACTATTCAAATCCGGTAGCTTCTGTTAAAATGATGCCATTGGATCCTACAGTTTCTTCCTAAGACTTTATACTTTCTTTTCCCCCCCAGTGGGCTGAGGCTAAATAAAATATTACTGTTCGGTCATTGAAACTTCTACAATAATAACTAATTTACAAAAAAAACCTATAACAACACTTCCCAAATATTATTACGCTTTGCATTATATGGTTGCTCAACTATGCCTTCACCCAACAGAGAGATTGTGGTCCCATTTTATATTGAGTGTCTTTAACTAGTATGTACAAACATTAAAGTGAATCAAATGATACTTTCTCAACCCTGTTCCTCGACTCGAGGCACACCAACACAACACATTTTTGAACACATTCTAATCAAACACATCTGATTAAACTCATTAGCTCATTAGTATAGACTGCAAGACCAGAAATATATGTGTCAGATAAAGGAGACATCCAAAATTGATGCGTCTCTAGGAACAGCCAGGGTTGGGAAACACTGGTGTACATACATTATTTTACTTACATTAAAATATCTGCATGTAATTACGGCTGTAATTACATATTTAATTACACTGTTGACCTTTCCCTTACCCCTTAACCCAACCTTAAACCTACCATTAACCACCAAACCTGTCCATAACCATACCAAATCCCCTCTCAATAGCAGCAAGTGTTTAGCAATACAACATTAATACAATAAGTAAAAAATAAATGAAAGTACATAGTAGACACCTAATATAAAGTGTGAGCAAAATTGCATCTTAGTATGGATTCACAATACAGATCCCAAAACTATGTTCTATGCCAGAAGGGTTTGAATATCCTCTTCAATATAATAGCAACTAGTAGGAGTTTAGCAACAGATGAACTTAACATTGAAGAATACATCAAACTACAGGTACACGAGGCAAAAAGCTCCTGTTCTACTTTAGGGTCAAACTGAACTACTTAATTCTGCTTTAAATGAAGCAGCAAAATTAACCCACAAAAGAGTACTGCACTCTCTCCTCCAGTGAGAGTATTTTCTTACCTTGTGGCTTAGAGGAGCTGCTGGACCTTCACCGGCTTCACAGAAACACAAAGATGCTCAGGTTTCACGCAACTGAACTCTTTCTCTTATTTCGTGTGAGAAAAGAGGAGGGGAGGTGATCAGACTGTCTGCTGGTGGGCTCAAGCCTTTATCCGCCCCTCTCTCACTATAGGGGACAGCAAAACATCATCAGAATCTGCACCTGAGAGCAGCCAATCAGAGAGCGGCATGATCATTCATGCAAATGACGGACATTTTACTCACAGGACCCGTGTCACATGTGCACACACAAACAGAGCCTATAATGAAGTGTTGGATCACAGACAGATTCCCCTGCTGCTCTGCTGCCATATTTAGCAACATTTAGACCCCCCGCCCCAACCAAACCTCCCATAAAATCACTCAGCATGCTGCATTTTCACAAATCAACAAGGACAACTATACCGAGAATACTCGCACCCTGTACGTACTTGATCCTGTCAGCAATGATTTCGTTTCAGATGCTATACAATAATTTTATAATAATTATTTACAATTTATGATGGAATATTGCAGTGTTTTTTTATAAATGACTTAGCCATACACATCATTATTTTCTATTCATGTGCCTCAGTCTTTAATCAAAATAGCTTCCCCTCTCTCTTGCAGCAAAATCTCTTCTCTTCTATAATGACGTGTTTATTGGCATGGGGGCGGGGCAACCTGTCACTCACATGAGATTGACCAATAGAAAACCACAACCACCAAACCAATTCCCAATGGATAAAATCAAGGCCTGTCCTACATGTTGTCTTGTTTGAGAAGCCGTTTCACTTGAATATGCGTCCAAATAGAGAAGAAACGCCTATCACAACTTCCGTTTCATGACAACTTTAAGACTTTATTCTGAAAAAAGCTAACTAAAAAAAAATATATAACAATTTATACGGTACTATTAATTAACATTCATTTACACCAAATAACAATGAACAGTATTTTTACAGCATTTATTAATTTAGGTTAAAATTAGTATCTCCAGATAATAATTCAGTTTAACATTTTAGTTGTTTAAATTAACAGTAATGTCTTATGAACAAACATGAATTAACAAAAGTGCTAGTCTTTATATTTCCTGCAATTTTGCTTCTCTAGTAAATTTATCATGCAAGATATTTTTTATCAAAAACGAGACAAAAACCTGACTAAGAATATTCTTTCTGCAGAACAGCAGTAAGAATAATACTATATTAATTAAAACATTTCAAATAAACTAAGATGTGCATATTCTTTGAAATGGTCTCTTACTGAACTGTTGACGCTGGCTCTTGCCATTTATTTCAATTCGATTTTAGTCACAGTGCACAGTAATTTAATCAGCTCATTCATTCTCATTCATGTCCTTGATAGTGGCACTCAAGAGCACAAGGATTGTGACAGAGACCGCTATCTTGCTCATCTGTATCTGTCATCTTGTTCATGATCATATATATATATATATATATATATATATATATATATATATATATATGCCTCTAGGGGTCTAACGGTACACATATTCTTACCAAAAATGTCATCAGATGCGTGCGTTTTGTTAACTCAGAGCACAACAATTTGAAAATACTACAGGTTTTCTACTAATACAAAGCTTAATGCTAAATCCTGAAGTATCCCTTTAACTAAATGAAATCGACAATATTTATGACATATGGTTCACTTAGTGCTGTGATTTAAACTGAAAATGCAAGCTAAATGATGCACCACTGCTCTTTAGTTAGAAACCTGTATTGATCTCAAGATGAAGCGAACCCTGATCCAGAGAAATCAATAGATACCACACATCTGTTATACTACATATAAAGACAGACTGCAGTGAATTCTGCTTGATGTTATTGAAAATATGATTTCAAGCACTAAATCAAGATTTTTAAGCATTTTGAAAAGACACCCAACAATGTATTGTTAAGGCAGGCGTCTTTACACAGCAGAGAAGGCTACATGAACAAACAGGAAAACGGGTCTTAACGCATAAGCTTGTCGGAGAAAGTGTTAACAGTACATAGTTGTAACATGGAGTCCACTGGAGGAAAGTGCAGCTTAATATTATTCAAAACAAGATCAAATATAAAACAAAGGCATGGCATGAAACTCAAAACAAAAACATGGACTTACAAACAGTGGTTATAGGTAACAATACTTGACAAATTAACAAGGGAAACATGAGGGCTTAAATATACAAGGACTAATGACAAGAGACACCTGTGTGCACTATGATCAGACACTAAACCAATGACAACATGACATTCACATGGGGAACACGTGAGGGCAAGGGAATCACATGACTGACATGAACATGACCCAAACAAGACGTGACAATGGTATGATATCTATGGAATTTTAAGGTAATCAGCTAACCTAGATAGTTATTTTTATTATTGCCGTTTTATTCAATTTTAATATCTGAATGTTAGTGAGAAGACGGGGGAAATCTGCATATGCGATGGGCATCGGTTACGATCATCTTTGCTTGCTTCTTTGAAGACATCAAGTAAAATGGTTCTATATTTAACGAAGCACATACAAAAGATCTGGACCCGAAGCGACGCAACCTGTTTTACAGAATACGGAATTCTGTTGCTTTGACCCGTGTTAAGGCTCCTCTGTTCCTCTTATCTGACCCACCACACCAGCTAACAAAAATATGTTCTACAAACGTTTTGCTAACCATCCCATTAAGTCATGAAAACGTTATTTCTGAATGTTTTCTGGACGTTCAAAATGTCCAGTTTTTTAAGGCTGCTTCAGAAAGCTGAAAACTGCTGCCTCTGTATGCACTACATAGCAGACAATTGAAACCCATCTCAGATTTTGTGTGTGTGTGTGGTGTGTGTGCGCATTTACACACACACAGTTGCAATTGAAATTATTCAACCCCCATTGCAAATCAGGTTTATTGGCAAAATTTACAGACTTTCAGCTGTTTGCAATGAACAAATCAAACAAAAGTTCACACAAATAGCTCAACACAACAAATGTTTCAAGTGGTTTCCCCAAATTCAACTGAAAATGCAACTTTTAATGAGTTCTGCAGTCTCAAAATTAGTGTAACCACTGTTCCTTTAACTTTGAACTTGTAAACTATGCTTCCAACTGTGTCATCTTTTTGTATCCTGTTCCTTGTTTGTGAAGGGAGATGATATATTCTCTTAACTTTTTGGACCATTCTTTTGACTTAGCCATATTTCTAACTTGCAGTCAAACGTGACACTCAACAAACCTAGCCAGTTCAGATATTTCATGTGTTCTTGCTCAAGCAAACCTGCTGCAACTAATGAAGCCCTTGATTAGTTGCATCAGGATGCTTAACACCACCTTTTTTTCCAGATTTGTGCTGTTGTGAGGGATTCTATTCAGGGGTTGAATAATTTTGAAACTGCAGTCATTAAAAGTTGCATTTTCAGTTAAATTTGGGGAACTTAAAACATTTGTTGTGTTGAGCTATTTCAATTACTTTTGTTTGATTTATTCATTGCAAACAGCTGAAAGTTTGTAAATTTTGCCAATAAACATGATTTGCAATGGGAGCTGAATAATTTCGATTGCAACTATGTATATATGCACATATATTATATAAACAAAAATGATTAGATGCGATTAATCAAGATAAGTCAATTTGACAGCACTAATCTAAATACATGATCAATTGTTTTCAAAAATACAGTGAATTAAATTTTATACATGATCAAAAAACAAACACTAAAGTTCTAAACAAAAGTTCTGGAAAAATGTGTTCATCTAAACCTTTCAAATCACAAAACAACAGCCGCTTAACTAACTGCTAGTTCTATACATCCCATCACTACTTGCCTCCACCTGTGTTTTAGTTTGTTTCTATTATCTATACATTATAGTCTTCATTCAGTAGTGCAGGGCTATATATGTGTAAAATCAGGCCGAAAAACATAAGATTTGGCACATATTCACTCTTAAGATAACAAGAAATTTCTATAGAGTCAGCTGGTACAGTATTTACTATATTTGCAATTACTCAGAAGCAAAACATGGATCACCGCAACATATCTTCAAAGAGAGAGTTAATTAGTCCAGTACTCACAGACAGCAAAATCCTGTGCCATTACAACACAATAGTCGGATTTAACTGAAAATGTGATACATTCCTCTTATCCAAAGGGGCCTGTTTATCTGAAAATAAGAAGATAACAGCATGCCGTCTGCATTAACATCTTCAAAAGAAAAAGATCATTTGTTTACTGAGCCACAACACTGCTATGATGTTTTATGTTATCTCATGTTAAATACAATTTTGTAACAATAAACAATTACAGTATTTATTAATCTATAGGTCAATGTTAACATCAAAATATATTAATTAATTTGAACATTTTAGTTGTCTAAATTAAGATTATGTAATATGAACAAACATGAACCAAACTAAGTAAGTATATTTATAATAAATAATGCTGTAAGAAAAAAAAGAAGAAGCCTACTGGGTAAGAAAAAAAAGTGCTGCAAGCACAAGATAAACTACAAGAAATCATTAAGACTACAAAGTTTTCACGTTGTTTATGTAGTTGCAAAGAGTTTGCACAGTGTTGCCCTAATTTTCTGAGGTCTCATCATAACTCATTATGACTGTGAACAGTGGAGGTCTCTAGTCCCTCCTCTACTGCTCTTTCAAAGTCACTGTGGTCATGAGTCTGACAGTTGCCGTCTATGGACTCAGCAGGTCTAGACGGAGAACTGTGAACATCAGCTGAACGCTGCGCAGCCATTAACAGCAACCTTGGTCCCCTTCAAAACAGCAGCGAATGGCACAAAGCCATTTGTTTCAGCCTGGCGTGTGAATGTGGAGCAAAAAGCTTCATCAGCCGAGTTGAGTTTAAGTTTGAGATTTAAACACAGTCTTAGACTTCTAGTGAAATTAACGTTGCATTAATGATCTAATAGAGCACTGCAGGGATGATGTATTTTTGTAGGCCAAAAACCCAGAAACAAGTTAACATTTTAGCACGTTCAGTTCCATCATTCCCAATCGTCCCAAAATCAATGGGATTTTTGAATGGGATTTTAAATGCCTGAAATGAGGTCTGTGATGAACACAAGTTTAAGATATTTTCACATTTTAATTCAACATCAGAAAACACACAAGTAATACCCCCTTTGTGGTTTTATAAAGGCTTTTACTTCTCAAAAAGGCAGTTGTTATAAAGTGGCTAAATGGGACCATAGAAGTTGTCGGAGATAATACACGTCATCAGTAAACTCATCTTCACACAAGTCCGCTTTTACAGCCTCAAAACGCAAAAATAATTCTTGCAAATTATTATAACTCAAACTGGCTTTTGGAAAATGGCTTCATTTATAGCTTACATTTAGCTTTTTACGTCTGCCAGTAGTATTTAGCCTTCAAAATTCATTATATCTGCATTCATTTTTGAAGATTATAATGATGAACAAAACATGTGATAATCAGAAAACTATTGTTGGTCACAGAGCTTGTTTTCTGCAATAATTCAAAAGCCAATAGAAAAATCTAATTGGGTTTTTGTTGAGAGAACCAGGGGGGTTTGCCTACAAAAATATGTCATCACTGTGTTTACTAGATGTTTACTGTATGGGAATGATAAAGCACAATGGATAATCTCCATGCTTGTTACAGACACATTTATGATTTTTAATGCATTGCTGACATCTATTCTGAATACTTCTTTCTCTGTGTACTGTAGACCAAATATAATAGTTCAGTTTTAACCCTAACAAATGGTAGTTTAAGCTCATAGACTCGGACACACACACCGTCCCACTGCTTTCCCCTGAAGGGGACTGTGAGCCGATGTGAGGGGATGTCCACATCAATTATTTAGCTAATCTACCGAGTAACAAGAGATAACATCCAACATACTGCCAGTCAACCTGTTTCAACAACCCAAAAAACACACTCAGTGACGTTGATTTAGTGCTTCAATGTAAAACAATATTTACTCCTACAAGTACTCTTGATATATGACTAAAAATGTATTGATTAAACTGACCCTCCTGTTCATTTGCGATATATGATATAAAGCATGTTCCTGAGAGATCACATACAAATTCAAATAGCCAATTCATAATAGAAGCTGAACCCTATTTTCTTCTGTGAATTTAAGTCACAGAACATCAATCAACCATTGCTTGAGTCTCCATTACTAATCCAAAAACATGACATGTTTCAACTGGCAACGACGTCTTTCAGAGGCAGTCCGATTGTGCAGTAGGCCATTGTAGTGCAATGAACAATATGTTAATCAATCAGTTTAAAAATCAGTAAATCAGTTTTTGCTTCGCCGAGGAAAACAGTTCAAAATCCAGACATAAGCAGAACCGTTCCTGGACGATTCGGCATTTTTGAACGAATCCATGAATAATTCAATGACTCATTCATGAAGACGATTTGCTGAAATGAATATGATTTATTTTTAGCATAATTTTCTAAGGAAGAAATAGTTTCCAGCAACCAGCCTGCTGAATAAATGATTCTGAGACTCGTTAAAGGTGCCTTATGTAAAAATTGAGGTAAAAATATCCAAAAAATGAGCTACATGCATCAAAAGAATGAGAAGAAATAAGGGCGATGATGTCATTAAAAAAAATGTCAAGTTATAGTGCTGCAGAGATATCAACCTCAATTAGCATTAGCATTAATAGCCACGGCCCGACAGGTGTCGTAATACCAGTTTCGGCCATGGGAGGCGGTATGCCGGCAACATAACCACCAGCCAAACATGCAATACACGAATAACTCGCACGGCTTGTGGGCGTACTTGAACCTGATGTCAATCGTGTGGAAAGTAGCCTACTGCCCACTACTACATTCAAATAAAATATGATAAAAAAGGAACAGAACCAGAGTAAACATTGGCACTGCTTTCCATCGCTGGAGACAACTAATGGACATGAAAAAAATGAGGTTTGACTTCGAACTTGCAACATTTCGTTTGGATTGGTAAGTAAGATGCTGTTAGTATTTCGTTAGAAGTTTGTTTTATATGTTTGTGTAGATTTTCGGGAAGTTATAACATAGAAATGTATCGAAGGCTGTTCGATAAACGTATATAACGTTCATAAATACAGTATTGTAATATAGTACACATAGCACAATCTCTATTGCTCTTTTTTTCTTGCCAACTACGTGACCTATATTATGTATATTAAATGGCTTTCCTGAGGTAAATCTGACATAATTGTTCTCCAGCTGTGTTATTGACCTCTTCACGATGATAAAAAACACTGATTGGTCGATATTATGTATGAGGAATACATTTTGGTAAGTTGTAGCCTAACGTTACTGTATCTTTCAGTGTTCGTGATTTTTTTACTATTAGCTAGTAGAGATGATCGGTTCACATGCGCTAGGGATCTGTCGTGTAACATTTACAAGCGCCAAAACGGTATTTAATTGACAGAATCTGAGAGCTGAGATTTTTTTATATCATAACTAACCTGCTCCGTCTAGTCTGTCGGTCTCCGTGTCCTCTTTGCTTCGCGATTTTTCTGTGCGTGAGAAAATTGATGTGTGGGGTGAGAGCGTGTGAAAAGTGTTTGCGTGAGTCTCACGGTTAATGCGTGAGAGTTGGAAGCTCTGGTTACGTTGGCGCTAGCTTGGTCAACATCAGCGAATGCTGTCTGTCAAATTAATGTAATTCAAACTAACAATAAAAATGTAATATGAACAAAACGAATATGAACATATTCACTGGTAAAGGTGAAGGGGAGTAGCTTGAAGATATTCATACTCTAGAGTAGACCAACTCACTTTCTGGAGGTATACTGCCCCCATCTGGTATGGAATGTGGAGTATGAATTTATTTATTTTTACATAAGGCACCTTTAATAAAGACACTTGTCGACACCTACTGCCATATGATGTAACGCTGCTTTAACCACGCTGCTCTGTTTTATATCTTTTATTTTTATTAGCCATATAAATGTTTTTGAATATAGCAGGAAGTATTTAAAATTAACGGGGTAGATTTAAGCAAAGTGCAAATATCCCAACTTGTTGGCAGAGGCTATTTACATAAACTCCGCCCATTGACGTCTGGTTGGGCAAATAGTATCTGCCACTATTTATAAGTATAAATAGCATCTGACCACTATTTACACTTACTGCAAAGAAAACCCAGCTATTTTTACATAGTGTAAATAGAGTCTATTGCTATTTGCACTTAAATGCATGTCAAAATAAAATACAGGTCATAAATCAAACTTAAAGAAATTGAATTGAAGGTAAAATGCAACTTTTATTTCACATTTGATTCTGGAGATCCTTTCTGGAACATTTGTGTGTAAAAAAAAGGTTTATAATTGTGAAAAGCAGCTAATAATGGGAAACACAGATCATATTGAATTTAATATAAAAAGTGAAATTGTTTATCCCAATTACAGGATAAAAAAAAAAAAAATTGTAATGCATTTTAATGATTACATTTTTCATTTCAGTAGCCTTATACAGTTTTTATTGCATGTATTATGATTGTCCAAAACTTACAGCCATGATAAAATCTTGTATGTTATCTACATCTATCATTCATGTTACATTTTAATCAACACTCTAATAAAACAGATATAAGCTTCAATTAAAAAATACCAGAATTGCTTATGTGCACATATTTTTCAAATATTCATTCCTTTTTCTCAAGAAAAGACTGAACTTTACAGAGCCTGTGCAGAGTCCTCATCCTACCCAAGGAAATTTAGTGTGCTACAATTTCCCCCTGGTCTCCACTATATAAAATGATGTTGAAATTTAGCCACTAGATGCCAGTGTTGTATATCAGTACATTCAAAACCAGAATGAGCTTCAAATTACTCTGAGTAAACACTTTACTGCTTTGCGAAGCCCAATAAAATCCCACATCTGCTTCTACTTCATTATCCAGATTGGTGATGATTTATGCAAAAATCACTATTTGGCACTTCATGAGATTACAGGTAGGGAAGGTAAACTGCTTAGAAGAGTGCAGAGATATCAGTTCTGTTACCTTGGTTAATACAAAAGCAATTCGGACTAATTTTGCTTAAAAACCTGTTATAAAAGGTCACTAATTTTTAATGCTGATGGCTCTAAATCTTTTGTTTTCTATAGAACTATATCTATCTATATACTGCGTATACGGTGTGTGTGTGTGTGTGTGTGTGTGTGTGTGTCTGTGTGTGTGTGTGTACAGTATATATTATATATATATATATATATATATATATATATATATATATATATATATATATATTATATTATATATATATATATATATATATATATATATATATATATGGTCTTAAATTATTATAAAACTTCCTTTATATGGCTTCAAATCTTGTGGATTTGAGGGCACATGTTCTGATCGTGACAGAAAAGGAAGGAATCTTTAGTGATGCTCTAATATATTCAGGTGATAAGAGAGTTGCATCAGTGGCTGCATTTGATCTGTGACGGATCTGTTTGCACGCTTGTCTTTAGATTCTGTCATATCTTTGATCTTACAATAGGCCAATTCAGTTATGAATTATATAACTTCGACTGTAGATAGTGAGAATGAAAGATATGAAGGCATCAAAACTTAACAGTTTATGATCAGAAAAAAGATCAATGATATTGATATGTCCATCAGAGACAATTAGTGCTGCAAAAAGTCTATGAGAGCTGCGGGATTATAAATTACATTTATGACACCACCCAAAGGTTTTGCGATTGAGAGGATGAAGTGCAGGTCAAATTCACAAGGAAAAGGCAAGTAATGAAACCAAGACCAATCCGAAACATTAACCTTCATGGCAGCTTAACATTCATTCAAACCACAGCAGACGGATGCTGAAGTGTGCGTTTGAGAAACTGCTCTCCATCGCGATCGCTGGCATTACACTTGAGTAAGCTAAGAAGACATATATGGCAGAATATGTGGCATAAACAAGCCTGGAGGGAGCTTCTAAACATGAAAGCGTGTCCGTTCTCCTTTTGGCCCCAGGCGTTCATAAACAAACGCCTTCTGTTGGCTCTACCCAGTGAGTTTATTTCTGCCGCGGGCTCTCGGCCCTCCGCCGCTCACGCCTGTCCTCGCTCCGACGGCAGGACGCCATCCTGGCAGATGCTCATCGCTAGCTCCCGACGGGAAAAACACAAGTTGGCTTCACAGCAAACAAAACCTGGTGGAAAAAGCCCGATAGACCAACGGGAATTACTCGTGGCAATTAATCCTTGATTTTCCAAGGGTGTGAAGTGGATGAACACACTATATTGGGGCTCAAAGCCGCATAAATATATTTAAGGTGACAATTCCAAGATTTGGAGGTTGAGTTTGTGCTGTTTAATAATATTGTGTTTCGTCATGAAATCTGATTCTTGTACTACATTTTTATGGAGCATTGTTTTCTCTCTAATGGCGCTTTTCCACTACACAGTACCAGCTCGCCTCGACTCGACTCAGCTCGCCTTTGTTTGGGTTTCCACTGTGTTAAAGTTGTACCTGTACCTGCTTCCAGGTACTTTTTTTCGTATCACCTCCGGCGAGGTTCTGAGCGAGCTGAGGCGTTACTAAAATCTGACGTGAAATCACGGCAGACTGCTGATTGGTCAGAGAGAATCGTCACTGTTCACTGCGTCATCATTGCACGCGACAGACGGAGTATCCTGAATAAAAAACAGCCTTTCCTTGCTTAGCTTTCCTCCATTGTCCTGTGTGTGTGGGTAGCGGGTGTGTGTCGTGTAGAAGATTAAGTCACGGCAGTTTCCTGCGGTGTCACTATGGCGACCAGGTACTATTGTGGAGGTACTATCTGCAATGGAAAACGGAGCGAAAAGCGAGCCGAGCCAAGACGAGGCGAGTCGAGTTGAGCTGGTACTGGTAATGGAAAAGCGCCATAACACAGCCTATTACCAGGCCAAGAAAGAATTGAATGACTTTATTTTCTCATTGGAAATACAGGATTCTGGCAACAATTTTGCAAAACGTATACGTTGCTCACTTATCAAGTGACTCGTCCACTAGCACATAAGTGCTAATTTTTTAAAAATAATTTTTTACATTTACCATATATAGCGCTTTTCTAGGTACTCAAAGCACTTTACATATGGAAGGGAGCAGTGCAGCATTCACCTGGATGATGCGACGGCAACCATATTGTGCCAGAATGCCCACCACACACCAGCTTATTGGTGACATTAGAGACAGTGATGAAGCCAATCAGTTTTTATATTGGGATGATTAGGAGGCCATGATGATGGACAGAGGCCAATGGGCAAATTTGGCCAGGATGCCGGGGTTATACCCCTACTCCTTTTCGGAGGACATTCAGGGATTTATGACGACCACAGAGAGTCAGGACCTCAGTTTAACATCTCATCCATAGGACAGTGCTTTTTTGACCCACACGTTGCATTAGGACCAACACAATCTCATGAAAATGCGAATCTATTTTCGCATATGATACGCACTGTAAACCCCTTGGGTAGGATTAGTGGTGTGGAGTACGTGCATATTACACGGCATAAAGTGCGTATTCATATGCACGCGGAAACTGCGCATCATATGCAAGAGAAAAATCTTTGAAAATCATATGCACATAAAATCTCTTTTTTGCGTATAAATTGCACGATAAATACAATTTGTGCTATAGATATGCACTTTCATGGTTAGGACCCACACAGACCACAGGGTGAGCACAGACTTGCTGGCCTAAATAACACCTTTTCCAGCAGCAACCTAGTTTTCCCAGGAGGTCTCCCATCCAGGTAATGACCAGGCTCAACTCTGCTTAGCTTCAGTGGGCAACCAGTCTTGGGCCACAGGGTTATGGCTGCCGGAAGGTCTTTTTCTCTATTGACGATGCGGGTTTACATTATAGCCTAGAATAAAAAAACGTGCCCGTAGGAAAATCTTTGCTAAATGATAATGCATTGCTTGTAACATGTTTCACTGAATTTTAAAAGTGAAATGTTAAATGAGAATATTTTATTACAGTTGTTAATACACAAAAAAACACCTACATTAAACCCTACACTAGACCTAACTGACAGTGTTAACAAAAGCAAACGTGAGATAAAAATACATTTGTAATACAACCATGCCATTTAGAAGGCTTTGAGCTCTTTTATCGTGATTTGTTTTTCATAGGTCTCGTACCCAAGCGCTCCACATCACTGTAACAAGTTTATTTTGTCAGAAAAGCCATGCATATGGAGCTGGTTGTGTATTGTAAATGTCAACATGTATTAGTTTACAAATCATACTGGTAAAAAGCGTTTTGAGGTATTGTGCAAGGAAACATGTATTCTGGTTCTATGGTATAACCAAGTCTGTATTAATCAATAATCTGTCCATATAATCATAATTTGTGTAAAAAAGAATAAAAGTTGTTGGTGATACTGCCTCTAGTGTTCATTTCAGCAGCAAAACTGCAGTGAAAATGTACATATTGGCTTTTGGATATTGCCAAAGTCGTATTTTTCAATGAGCCTGGGTTGCTTTACTTACATGATCTACACTGATTTTTAGAGCAAATTCTGTAGAATTGTTCTGTAAAAAAAAAAAGTGTTAAACAGTTGAGAGTACTACACTGGTACTTTTATAGCCTGGTTATCACTTTTTGTGATGATTCGGCAGTTAATTAACTGTGAAACTGGTGTGTATATATCCATGCGTGCACACTGCAGACCTCCAAACATCGATCTGAATTTCAGACATATTATTATCACCATCAACTTCCAAAGCAGATCTCCACCTCCAGCATATGACAGATTCAGGGCAAAGTATATTCATCATCACCGCTACAGCTACAGGCTGTCCAGCTAACAGAGCATAAAGCTCCATATGTGGTCACCATCTCCATCCAGAAAGAAAAGCTTTCCAAGAAAAGCTTTGTGTAACAGAATGAAGACTAATAATGGCACAAATTATTTGTTTCTGTAAGAGGCAATGCCATGGTTAAAAAGAAAAAAAATATTGTATTTTGAAAAAACCTGTTAAATAGTGACCCAAAGGAAGATTCGGTGGCCATCACTGAAAATAAACAATTAGTAGTAGTAGATTTTAAATTATATAGAAAATGTATGTGCATGTGAAGATATGAGCATTGTGTCAGTGTTTCCATTGCAACAAGAATCTAAAGAATTTCCTAAAGAATTTTGGCAACTCAGCATGGCACCTCAGTGCGTAATCGGCGCATTTGCTTTGCCAACATATGTAAAAACATTGTATGAAAGGTCATCATGTTGCTTACTGTACTTATAGACGAGAATAATTCTTGAATAGGCATGAGATTAATTAATCCAAGATAGAATATCCGCCTCATGCCTATTCCTCCTCTAATAACTACACAGCTCTTCATGACAGAACATAACATGAAGAATGATAGAGAAAATATTATAAACAAGAACACATCCAGACAAGCAGTGTGAATTATGGTAAAGAGCATTTCTTAATTCCTTTGGTGAATAAGATGCTAAAACACGAACAGTGTGTTCATGTAAACAATTATAAATTTCTTATTGAATTCCCCCCCGACAATTTCTTGTTTTATGGTGCACAGCTAATTGCCAACTAGAGCAATTAAAAGATCATTTTCCTCCATAACTGTAGTTATGCTTTGCTTGGCTCCCATTCCCCGCTGTCTCACCCTACTGTAATTTCATTGATGCTCATGTACAATGATGTTCATTGATGATCTGGGGTGCTTTGTCAATCTAGTCGCACAAAAAAAGGGGAAAAGCTTCAGTCTTGTACTTCGCACTTGGTTTAACATTTATTTTTCAAGGAATTTATAAATGTATGGAGACAATGTTGATTATGAACGGCTGGTTGGCAATGTTAAGCCTTTAAAATAAAGACTTTCCCAAGTAACAAGCAAAGTCCACCTGGCAAGTCTTTGGTACCACCCACTGATTATGCAACACAAAACTGCGTGACAATAAAAGAGAAAGACACATTGAGAAACGGACATTCGTAAGCCAACACTTCTACAGAGAGGGCCGGTGATGCATTACTAAAGGATCTAAAGGTAATGACTCGCGTACAAAAGGCTACCAGACCTTTGGCTTCAGATGAAAGCTGCACTCTGCCACAAGGTCATCAGCCGATCAAAATATATTTAATAATGCTAAAGCAAACACACCGTTTGAGTCATTCACCAAGTGCAAATGAAACGAGCACAGTGTGTGACCTTTTGAAAATAAAAAAAGCAAAAAAATGATAGTCAGTTTTCAAGCCTCAACATTTGGAAACAAGTGTCTCATTATACGTTGTAGTCAGCATGCCAAATGTAAAATAGCCTACTTCCTCCGTCTCGTCTACCATTCGGGATTTTAAATATTCAACATGCTAAGCTCAGCAGACTCACACTCTTCTATATGTAAATATGTACTTAAAGATTAACACTGTTCAAAGCCACAACAGTCACATTTCCAACTGAGTGGCTAGTTTCCAAAGCGTGGGTTTGGAATTAAGAATTAAGTAACTTGCAAAGTAAAATTGTCGCCTACCTAATACTGGCACGCACTGTCTTCTTATTTGTGCCAGATTGCTTTCTCTGCATGATCAATGTTTGCATGTTTTTTTTCCTTTTATATCAAGTTCCTAAAAAAGGAATATTTCATTATTTACTCATCCTCATGTTATTTCCAATTTGAATGTTATTTTCCCCCATAAAACACAAAAGGAGATATTTCGAAAAATCTTTACGCAGCTCTTTTCCACCAATAATCCATTGATAGTTTTTATCATGTTCAGATCCCCCCCAAAAAAGTCGCCCTGCCGCATCATACCTGGTTTGAAGTCATTGAGGACATTTGAATATGCAGGATAATGAATGAGACGAGAGAGCTACAAAAAGATTCTGTGAACAATGGCTTACATTTCAGTCTGTTCCTCACATGACTCTATCATACGGTTTCAGAAGACTAAAAATATAGCGCAGGAGCTGTAAGAACTACCATTCACACAAAGGACGCTAACTATAAAGATAACGATAAAGATATAGTTATAGTTATAGAATAGCAGAGTTTACGCCACAGAAACGATATTGTTGGAATCACTTTCAGCATGATTTTATCCAGCTGAAGAACAATAAAAACATTGACAGCCAATCAGAATCCGTCCTGCTGGAATGAGCTTGAGCATTTAAGTATTTGTATTTGTAAGTGACAGACAAGTGCGCGCTTAGAATAAACAGAATGATATCATCCACTAGTGTGGACGCTAAAATACTGCATGAAGATTCTTCAAAAATTCCATTTGTGTTCCACAGAAGAATTGTAGCAGAAAAAGATTGGAACAACATGAGAGCGAGTCAATAACAAAAAACCTTTTTGTACATAATTTTTTTTATTTAAAGCTTTATAAAACATTTTAAGCTACAGGTGTCTAAGGGGTTTACATGACCATTTTCAACTAAAAACATAAAACTTTAATGCATCTTGGCTGTTCGATTACACGACGACGGCGTTTTGGGTGCCTGAAAACGCAAACATTTGAAAACGGGTTTCAAAGTGCAAGTTTTTGAAACCGATAACGTTATTTTCTCCTCTAAAAACAAACCTGCATATTTGTAAAAACTGTGTCATCATGCACATGTGTAATATGTGTCTATAGGCGCATAGTGTTTCTTTACAAAATAACATCGCCAACTACTGGCCTGGCAGCATAATAAAACGTTTTTAGTTTTCGCCAGGCGGGTAATCCATCGACCGGAAGTTGAAGCCGGCCGCGTGCCGCCATCTTGTAGCAGAACTTCACTTGCGTTAGCATTCCATTGACTCCCATTCATTTTGGCGTCACTTTGACAGCGAATAACTTTACATCTGAGGCATTTAAAGACTCCATTTGTCCATTATTTATTTCTAAAGAAACACGACAATGTATAAAGGGCTCCATTACCTTCTATGTTACATTATGGCCCCGTAGAAACAGTTTTTGTAAAAATAGGCTAACGATTGCGTCATAACCACTCGACTCTCTGTCGCACAGTAGAGAAATTACCGTACAGACAGGAGGAGAAGCTCGCAGGCAATCGGGGGGACGTCAAGGTAGAAGCCCATAGATACATTATACTGTCAAAATAATTAATCAGAATACTTACTCCTGCTCACTCACGCCAAAGAACTCTTTGCTCAAGCTCGCCGTCTCTGCAAGATTAACGTTGGCAGTTTGCACGCACAGCTACGAGAAGATTTACATCTGTCAGACAGGTTGCTCACGTCATCAAGCTTAGTTTGAGTCGGTTTGAGTCTGCGTGTCAGGAACGGAAGTGCTAAAAAAAATAAATAAAAAAAAATCGCTAAAAATGGGCTTCACTTGTCTCAATTGAGTTCCAATGAGATGGCTCTGTCCACTTCTTAAACTGTCTATGGTTTTCGCGGATCCTCGTAAATGAAGATCGTTTTTACAACATTGTCATCTCTACGCGAAAAAAGCAAAGGAACATTTTTTAGTACATCGTTTTCGAGTAAACATAATTTACTCTAATCAACTAATTCACTTTTCACACTGGGCAATGATGTAGTTAGAAACAGGCGCGCTGGAAGCTGTTTCATGCGAGGGGGGCTGGGGGCTGAGGGCTGGGTTGGAAAATATGTGACGTCATTATGTTGTGGCTGACAACATGACATTTCTCTGTACTGTATATGTGTTGTAGCCATTAAAGAAAACATTTAGTTTCATATTTATGTTTAAATATTATAGGCTAATGTTATTTTTTAATTTAATCAATGTTAATTATAAAAGTGAGCATAAGCAGCATAAGAAAGATAAAGATACATCATGAGATGGCAATATGACTGGAGACATGGAGTGGGTAAGACATGATTTTGACCACTTCATTGAGTTTTGTTTTGTAGAAAGACTTTTTTTTTAAGATTTTCGTTTTGTATAAATTGTATCTTAATTTTAATCAATGTTTTATCAACCAATTGCCTGTATTTAATAAATAAGAAGCAAATATATAGCAGACAATGTAATAAGGCGCTGGCACAATCACTTGCATTGCATGTGAACTGGAGGGCGCCGAAACTCAGCTTGTGCCTCACAGATTTTAGAAATATAGGCTATATATTATAGAAAGCTTGAAATGTATACTTTTAAACGAAACTATTCAAAACGAAAAGAAATAGGCTACTCTCTGATTATGTAATCCAATGTGCATTTCACATGCATTTCTCTCTGGCGTCGAGTCCGCATCGCTAACTTCATTTTTGCAGCAACACAGAAAACAGCAGTTTATTAATAAACAATTGAATGTCTCCTTGCTATTTTTGACACATTCATACTTTTGCCGGTTCATTGTGGCAAGCTTAATGCATGCGGCCGTGCGCTTGAGTGCGGCTACACACGCTCATTATCCTGTATATAGTTATTTATAGTTTATTACTATTTAAGTAATAAAATTAATATAAAGGGGCGATTTGTCCACTAATGTCTTAAATGAACAACTACTAGTCGACTAGAAAAAAACTTTAGTCGGAGGCAGCCCTTATTACACATATTTCCGAACCAGCAGGCCATTCTGGGTTGAGCGAGCGACCCTGAGTGGAATGAGCGAGGGAGTGGAATATTCAGAAATGCGCTCTCCACTCACGTGCTCTGATCGGAACAAAGCATGACAAATTAAAATTTTATTTCATTTTCTCAGTAGCTTGAACACTCACTACATTAGGCATAAGAGAGTTAGTTAACGCTGTCCATTTATTTATTTTTATTTCACGTTTTTAAAGTACAATATTATGTTAGTCCACAGCCCCCCACTTTATATCACATTCATATAAAAATGAATGTGAACTATTGTCTGATGCCATCAAATTTTAGACCTATTTCTAACCAGTAGCGTGGGAAGGGGGGTGCTGATGCTATGAGGAGGGGGCTGCCCTCCTCATAGCATCAGCACCCCCCTTCCCACGCTACTGGTTAGAAATAGGTCTAAAATTTGATGGCATCAGACAATAGTTCACATTCATTTTTATATCCCTCATCCTCGTTAACCTTTGACTAATGCCTGCATTGATTGTGTCTTTTCTCACAAGATTAATTTGTAGCAGCTGTAAGAATTTCACCTTAAAAGACAAGTTTAAATGGCATTACCCTTGAAAGCACTCTAAACACAATATTTCTCTATGTAAAAGAGTGAATGTTAAGATCCATTATAGGCGAGCAAAACACATTAATGTCATTGCAGATTCAAGATTTAAATATCATCTCCTTGCCATGAAAATGCTAATTATTCTCTTTGTCTATGTTAATAACTTGTTTGTGAAGTAGAGAGCAAATGCAAGTAATTGTGTAGTGAATCAAATTGTTTCCTTCCATTTAAACAAACAAGCTTTACATAGGCTATGTCATTTAGTACAGAACACATGGACTAGCAGGGGATAAAAAGTCACTATTGGACAACAAACCATTAGTACAAATCCTGTTATTGCAGAGATAACCATCACATGCTTTTCCGCAATTGTTCTGCCATTATTATTGCAAAGAAATCAGTGATATGTGAGGACTTAATCTTTTATACTACGCAAGATAATGGGAAATTAACATTTTTCCAGGTTTGCACAAAGTACCAATGCACTTGAGGTCATTCCACCATCAGCAACACACAATAGGTTATATTAATGCTGTTGTGTTTTCACAGACACATTGGGATGCATATGGCAAGAGTCAATTATATAATGAAGGCAGATTTGATCTAAAAGGTTCTCTGTTAAATGGCTATATACTTCATAAAATAATAGGGTTTTTGACAGAAGTGGTATTAATATTTTATTAATAATCGAAATCGACTTGATATAAAAGAACGTAAAGCTGGATTTACAGTGATTGCTGGATGGCAAAGCCCATAATGTTCTATAAATATTAAGGGTTTGTAGTTTATAAGAGTAGAAAGTTTTTTATAGACATTCTCTGTATCATGGTCAGGGATTGTGTCCGCAGGCAGTGAGTTTCATCCCACTTGCTAGCTGCTTCTAAGGATGCGTTAAAACATTTTTATATATATATATATATATATATATATATATATATATATATGTATATATGCTGAAACACGTCAACAGTGAACAAACCTTGATGTTTAAAACACAACAGCTCATTTTAGTCCATCTAGTTACTCTACAAAGTAGCCTAGGCTATTACACAGCTTAAAGCCTGAACTTAAGCTTCAATATCACGATTTTCATCTAGATGCCATGACAATATAAATATTTCAAATCTATGGCCAATGTAAAGTAACAGGTGGCCTGAATTGCCCAACTCGTTGTACCAGCAGCTGTAATAAAGAACCTCTCATTCAAAGAACGGCAAAAGTACAAACATGACCGTTAGGTTGCCAAACTCACATGCGAGACATGCATGATAAAATGTGAAGGTGCGCGAGAGAATAATCATGATTCATGCACCTTTAGTCCTACCACTCGACGAACTTGACGAGTCCACTCGAGATGAGATGCTGTCGAGATTCTTCTCCATTGTAATAATAGTCTTTGTTTCCAGTTGTGTCTCCGTGTGTAGCGCACTTATGAGGGGCAGACTGTGACTGTTGCTCTTCTGTTCAGCGTTAAACAACTTCAGCTGATGCTGCTGTCTGATGCAGTGAGGATGCGCGTCACCGGTCAGGCGCGCTCTCGCGGACAGTGTTGTTTTCATTTGGGTAGTCAACTTTTTAAAAGGGCTATTTTTTAAAAGATATACTTAGATTTTTTTCGTATTGTTTTTTAAATCATAAATCATGTAGATGTTCAACTGCTTAAATATATGCATGCAGTGTTGCCCTCACAGTTTCTATTTTTTATTTTTTTTATTTTTTATAAATCAAATGTAAATTCATGTCCCAGCTACACTTAATGTTGTCTCATTTTCCTGGTTAAATATTAGGCAACCTTACATTACATAAAAAATACAATTCTATTTTGTATTTTTACATAAAAAAATTAATTAATGCTCTATTTATTCAAAACAAGTATAAATCAAGCTAGTGTTTTAAGCATTTTTACATTTATTCCAAAATAATAGGACTAACTAAAGGCAGCACAAATTTAAACAATATGTTATTTGTGAGCTGAAGCTCAGCTGTTCGTTTTAATAGTCAGCTTATTTTTGGATCAACAGCCATGTAAACACTGCTGGTCACATACACGAAGATGAATCTTTAATTTCACCAAGCTGATTGCTCACTAAACCCCACAGTCATCATGTTTTCAGGCCATTTCAAGTTTGATTTGACATGATATAACGCGGTGATATCTAAGTGGCTGAGCTGTTTACTAACTGACAAAAATAACTGTTCTTTCGGTCAAATATTGCGCTAAACTCATACAGTTTTGTAAAAAGAAAACAAAAAAACAATGGGATTTGACTAAAAATATTAATGACTACACACCACACAGATTATTGTCAAACACGTGGTGACTCTGCTATTCACACTTTAGACCAGTTAATACAAAGTAATTTCAAAAGTATAAAGAGAATAAATTAAGGTGAGGTAACCCTTAGTTTAAAGGGACCTGTTTCAACATTTGTATCTAATGCAGTAAAATTCATACAGTGGGTTTTCAGTATCCAGATACTTTGGGGTGCCACTGTATATTGTATGATCCAGCAGTAACATTTACACTGAACTAGAATTTTGATCTAACATACTACTATAGCATGATATACTGCTATAGCCAACCGTACCACTATGCCTTTTCAGTTTGAGGCTTGCTACTCACAAGTGGCAGTACTGAGAACACACTGCCACGCTGCAGCTTGATTTACTGTTTCATGGAGAATGAAAATGAAAAAAATAAAAATATATATATATATATAAAAAGACAGCTCAGAATCCAGCAGATGGGATTTGACACTGTTGACAGCGTTTCGAATGGCAATAACTGGCGTTTACACAGTCTCTGGAATATACAGTACCTTCACTATTTTACCAGTATTGCTCAAGATGTTGTGCAGTTATTCTATTGTAATAATGATCTAACAATATTTGTATATTAGAAATTTTCCATTAAAAGAAGAATAAACAGTGTAATATCATCATTAAACTGTTTCCTGAAACCATAATTAACATAATAAATTAAACATCAGCAATCAATGTCTACAACCCAAGCTGTGATAATGAAATGCTGGTGAAAGGAAATGAGGAGTTGGTGAACACGTAGGAGGGCAAAACTCCTCACAGGAGAAATTAAGCATCCAGACAAAGTTTATGTCTTTCAGACAAGAGGATAAAGAAGGATTTGGCTCCATTTGCTGAAGGCAGTAATTCACTGACTCCATCCCACATTTGACTGTACTGTATAGTGAGTGCGTACAAGGGATTGTAGCCTGCAGACTAAGAAGATAATGTCTGAGCTATCAAGTGTGATGAGCTTACGTAACTGAGGACCGAGGCATAAACGCAGAATATGGGAGTTAATGTGGACATGGCATTGAGGGAAACACATGAGAATGAGATGCAAGCAGCTGACTTGAAATCTTTCAATTAGCATTAGATGTTATTTCACTCAAACGTGCTCATTTAACCTTTCTGGCTCTCCAAACGCTCTGACAAGTTGGTCAAATTCAGCTGGAGATAATTAGCATTGAAAACAACGACGACCAAAATGAAAATCAAATGATTTGCGGTTGTCCCTGGCAGCAGATGTGTTATAATATATATATAATATATATGATATAAAATAATTATAATATAATACAATACAATACAATACAATACAATACAATCAATATTTAAATATACAAATGTAATGTAGGTTGATACAAATATATTTCCCTAACAAAGTCACCATTACCTTACAATTGGTCTATGAATAATTAAAATGAAACCATGGATTAAATCCAATTACTATGGATTTAAACACACACACACACGCACACATTTTGTTTTCATTCATTTTTAATGAGATTTTATTAACTAAACTGCTTGTAAACATACTTTATCACTAGAAATGAATAGAAATAAAATGTTAAACATGAAGGTATACATCTTTAGAATTTAGTTAAGATACATAGTTTCTATAGAAACCCATTAAGGCATTTTTCTAAGAGTGAGTGCTTAAAAAATACCATAGAATGTTTCTATATTATATTCTGAATCAGTTTTATTTTACATTTCTACACACATTTTTAGTGATTTTTTACCTTTTTTACCTTTTTCTTTTTAGTATCTAAAAATATATATATATATTTTTATTCTTATTACAGTTTTAACTGTATTTATTATTATTTTTTTCTTTCGTTTGTTTAGTACAAAATTAAATGAGTTTAGGTTGTTGTTTTATTTCAGTTGATTCTCAGACACACACACAAAAAATGTTTTTATGTCTTTGGTTTTAGTAAACTATAATAACCCTGTTCTAAATGCTTTTGCAATGTAAAGTGCATATTTGTATTCATAGAAAACTTGATCTGTTGCAGCGGTGTCACAGATTAATGTATTTGCTTCTGACACGTAGAGCCATTGAGCTCAAATGGTTAAAGGAGGTTCGAGTCTGGCTCTCATCCTAACTCTTCACTGTCAGTAAAGCAGCAAAAACACAAGCTTTTGTTTTTATGTCAGTGGATGACTGATTAATTATAACACTCGTTATAAAAATAATAGCAGGCTGACAGGGCAACATAACAACTTCTTTTTGAACACATCTTCAAGCACCAAACTAATCCAGCCTTCGCCGAAACAGCCATCTGTGCAGTTGGACACGAACCCATAGAGTCCCAGGTCCGCTGTAATGTCTTCTGTTAAACTTGATAGATCTAAAATCTCAGACATAAAGTTTGAATTTTTTTCCCAAGACATATTTGTAAGGCTGCAATGTTTTCTCATTGAGCACAATAGCTGAAGAGCAGCTGACAGCTGCTGTCTGATCACATCAGGTGTTGAGTTGTCATATTAATATACAGCGCAGGGCAGATTACTTGCAAATTGTAGTACAAATATCATGACAAAAATTGTAGTTAGGGTCGGTGCCATGTCGCCTCACCCACCCGGACTGTCAAGTCCCCATCAGTCAAGATGAATGTGAACATGGATTTTAATGATAATATAGAATAGACTATTTAAAATAAAATCACAATTGCCAAGTGTATAGTCTGTTTCGCAATGTCACATTTTGATTGGCAGGTTTGACATAATAATCTATGAACTTCCCAAGCCACGGAGAATGCTCTGCTCTAAAAATATATAGGCTAAAGGTGAAAATATATATATATTTTTATGTTTAGAAGGCTAGATAATTGGGTAAAGTGTAACGTGTTCTGTTCTAGTTTTGTTTTCACTCTGCTTTTTTCCCATTTTCCTTAGTTCCCTAGTTAGTTTCCCTAGCTGTTCATTAGTTCCCACACACGTTTCTGTTCTACTCGTTAATATCCTTATGCCCCGGTACACATGGTCCCTGATAGCACACATACATTACAGAGACGTCTATTTGATGTGAGTGTTTACATCTGGAAGACGTATATTTTAGTGTTTGCTCATCTGCAATACGTCTATAGGACGTTTCCTGTCAGATGTCAAATAGACGTTTAGAAGATGTCTTTAAGATGTTTATGATTGAGAATGTATGTAAAACTGATATCTTAAAGACGTCTATCAGATGTTTGTAAACAGCAGATGCTTTCCAGATGAAGTGATCTTTAACAGACATCTTGCAAACTTATGATTTCGGGCTGTCCCAGACTAAAGATGACAAATCACTAAAATGGAAATGGCACTAAAACTTAAAACTACTTACTGTACCTCAAGCTCCATTTGCCAAATTAGCATGCCAAATTGGCCTCTTTTCCCTAGCCATGGCCACACCATTATTCTCCTCTTTCACTTCCTCCTCTTCCTCCACATAAAAACCACAATTGCCAAAGTGAGACTCATTCTGCTCTATTTGTTTACCACTAGCTCATCCTGATGGCGTTTTATTTTTCTATATATTAGCTTGGTCGTAGTCTGCGATTCAATAGGTGTCATCATCGTACTGTTTACATATGTCGTACCCAAGTTTATTAGACCCATGTTGTACAGTGTGATTTGTGATCGCACAGTCTGTAGCAGGCATTAGTTTCCCTAGTTCATTTGTCCAATATCATTTATGTTGAATGTGGTTGAGTTCTGGTTTATCTCCTACGATCTCCTGAGTTTTCTGTGAGGATTATAATAAAGACTCTTTTTGATTCTACTCTTTCGTCGTGCGTTTCTCTACAGCAACATCGTGGCAAGAGGTGCTTTTGTCCCCAATTTTAGAAGCATCACACATTTATTTACATGACATTTAGTACATGGCCATTCTATATTGTGAATATAGTCAAAGCTAAACGATATGAAACACAACAAGAAAATTTAAACGAGCAAATGAGGGACAATTATTTACTTCCGTTGAGTGAATAATATATGATCACGTGTAATCCATAAAAAAAGTAACTAATCTGATTATGAGCATTTTAAACCATAATATAATAGAATTACAAGTACAACATTTTTGGAATCTGATTACATGTAATCAGTTACTACCCAGCAACAATAAATGACACTAAAGCTTCTCTCTGACTCCAGTCTCTACAATAAGACAAATGATGACATAATGAGTTCTCTGCATCACTTCCAGCATGTTATGTGCTTGCTTTAAACAGGTGGTGACCTAATTCCAGGTCTGTACACCTGCAGGGCTTGACACTTACATTTTTCCCTAGGAGTACATGAGCTCCTAAGTTGAAAAATTTAGGAGCACATTAAGAACTTTGTTTTTTGCAAAAATGCAAATTTTTCAAATGTGTTTTAGCTTAATAAGTGGATATAAAGAGACATTATAAGGAGAATACACAAAGTACACAAGGTTTTTAAATATTTCTGCTTCAAACTGTTTTGAATAATTATGTAATTATGTATATAGGCATGTGACGGTATAAAATGTTCATTTATCGATAATTGCTGGAGCTTCTATGTTGTATCACGTATTTAATTAGGTTAGTGTTGTCCTTCTAACAGGTTTAATAACTTTTTTCTTACAATAAAAATAACTCAAAAAATAATCAACATTTAATAAAACAATACACACACACAAATGTATAAAGAAAACAAATGTTTCAAACAGATTAAAGTGCAAAAGAACTATAAAGAACAATAGGTAACACTTTACAATAAGGTCCCAATAGTTAACGTTAGTTAATGCATTAAGTAGGCTAACATTAACTAACAATGAGAAATAACTACATTTGATACAGTAGTTATTATTCTTTGTTAACGTTAATTAATAAAAATACAACTGTTCATTTTAGCGCAAGTCCATTAATATTAGCAGTTACAACTTTGGATTTTAATAATGTACACTGTAAAAAAATATCACCTTGGTTTTACTCAAAATAAATTGAGGCAACTATTTGCATCAGACTTCTAAGTATTTTGAACTTATGTAAAGTCTATTTAGTCAAACACATATCTTCAACATGCACACTTAAGTAATGCCAACTCAATTTCCCTCGTAAACACAACTCAAATAGTTTGTGTAGCAGAAACATAATTCAACTGAGTAACGCTAATAAAATTAGACGTAAAAATAGCTCGACGTACACTTTGGTACGACATGCATTAGCTCTATTTCACTCTATGCAATAAGCAGTATACAATAGACTTAACACACAATAACTCATTGAGTAAAGCATTTCATATAACACCTAGGATAAATGTTGAAATTAACATGAACTTAGATTAATAATTGTTACTATAATTGTTACAATAATTGATTTTTCATTGTTACTTCTTGTTAACTAATGGAGCCTTATTGTAAAGTATACTGAACAATAATAAAGAATCAGACATTTTCAGTCGATATCCAGGGCATGTTTTAGGTCAGATTGAAATGTAAAAATGTTTGAAAACAAATAGCCTGTTAAGTCTTTAAGTATTAAGTATTTAATGCTGTGGTGATAGAAAATACATAAATCTGAATGGCTGTTTGAAACATTTATTGTAAGTACTGTTTAGAAACAGAAAGTAGCGCAGCCTGCTTTGTTTACATGGATACCTGTGTAACGACTGCATGTCAGAGAGTGAATGTGCATTTTCATTTTCATTCCATTTTTTGCTCACATCTATTTTTAGTTGAATGCAAGTGAAATGCTCACACTGTCGAGCCCTGACCTCTGATCACAATCTCATCCCATAATGCTCAAGTAATGTGTTTCGGGAGCAAGACCTTCATAATAATGGTGTCAGGTTCTCAGAATTATTGTCTTTGACCCCTGCTTTGGATGAGAGAACATGGCATCATTTATCCTCATCATTTATTAATTCCATACCCATTAATGGTTCTCGTTCTCAACTAAGCTCTAAAAGAGCATATTATCACTGCAAATATGACTCAAGTACAGTATTCACATGCATTGAGGAGGAGGAAGGTTTCATACATGATATCTGATTACTGTAGGCAACTGTAGGTTTATTCCTACACTTTAAGTCAAGCTAATTCTATCAGACACAGATGGTAAATCTTCATCTCTGAGGCAAACCTCAAACTCACTGCCAGATGCTTCGAAAAAACATTTGGCAAAAATCAAAATATGCAAACGATTTAACGCTACTCTGATATATGCTGATATGCATAACAGTCAGAAAAGCTGACAAGTTTGATATTGTATATATACCAGTCAAAAGTTAATATTAATTTTGTGAAATATTACAATTTAAAATAACTCTTTTCTATTTTAACATATTTTAAAATGCATTCCTGTGATGCAAAGCTGAATTTTCAGTATCATTACTCCAGTCTTCAGTGTCACATGATCCTTCAGAAATCATTCTATGCTGATTTTCTGCTCAAGAAAAAATTCTTATTATTATCAATGTTGAAAACATAGCTGCACTGCTTATTTTTTCAGAAACCATGATAGATTTTTTTCAGGATACTTTGATGAATAGAAAGTTCAAAAGAACAACATTTATATAAAATATATATATATATATATATTTTTGAAAACTTTCGAACCCCCAACTTTTAGTGCATCACATTTCCACAAAAATGGAAGCTGGAAAAACTTTTTCAACATGGGTGGTAATATGAAATGTTTCTCAATCACTTAGGGGCCGTTTACACTTCACCGTTTTAAAAACGTAAAACTTTTTGAGTTTTGACCGTTCATTTATACGACAACGGCGTTTTGGGGACCGATAACGCAAACTTTTGAAAACAGGTTTCAAAGTGTACGTTTTTGAAAACTATACCGTTATCGTCTCCGTGTAAACTACAAAAACGATGCGCATGCGTATTACATGTTCAGTCTATAGGCGCTTAGTGTTTCTTTAAGTGACATTGCCAACTACTGGCCTGGCAGCAGAATGCAGGGTTTTTAGTCATTTTCATGGAACTGTGTGAGCGGGGATCGTTTTCACAACATTGTCGTCTGTACGCGAAAAACGCAAAGGAAAAATATTTCCGTTTTTTAGTACATCGTTGTTGTGTAAACGTACCCTTAATCAGCATATTACAAAAAATTCTGAAGGATCATGTGACACTGAAGACTGAGTAATGATGCTGAAAATTCAGCTTTGCATCACAAGAATAAATTACATTTTAAAATGTATTCAAATAGAACGGTTATTTTAAATTGTAATAACGTTTCAAAATATTACACTTTTTACTGTATTTTTTAACAAATAAATGCAGCCTTGGTGAGAATAAGAGATTTATTTCAAAAACATGACAAATTCTTATTGACCCCAAACTTTTGAACGGTTTCTGTACTATTTTCTTTTCTTTTATTTATAGTTTTCTTTTATCCCTGGGATCCTACATTAAAACGATGAAACTTTCATGACGCAAAGCATTGATGAATTTTAAGGGCATTTAGGACAGTATAAGGAATACCATTTAACTCAGAAAGGCTGGCACAGTGGAGTTTGGTTGGAGTAATACAGTCATAAGTGTTCCATGCATAATTCAGAGCCTTTTCTCATCGTCACATTCAGGAGGGTCTGGCAATACATTCCTGTCTGTGAGAAATATGATTTTAATATAACATTAGTGGGCTGGAAATTAAGAACATCTTGTCTTTTGCTCATTCTTTAAGGCCTCCATGAGCAGATACAGAAGATGACGTTAATGGATGAGTTCTATAATTTTTTAATGAAATGTTCCTGCATGACCTTCACAAAGTTGTTGGAGTGCATGGGCTTTATCGGTGTTAAACGATAAAACACACTTGAATAACTTTCAGGATTTCTGTCCATGTGGAAGTGGATTTCTGGGACAGGAAATGGGCATGTCACCCATCAATCCATCTGGACATAGTCAGTGGACATCAAGTGAGAATGAACAACCTCATATGGTAAAACAAGATCAGTGGAACATGCACTTACAAACTGACGCCAACAACAATCTCCTTTCCATTATATATTTAACTATATCTTTATAAGCATCTCTTGCACGTTCACTGATCTTGTAACTGCATATGCACACATTAGTGGCGTATTTGTGGATGATGTTGCAGCAGTTGTTGCAGAATGTGCTCCATAGTTTTGAATTTGAAAAAAATATTTTTTTCTTTACATGAATTTCATAATTCCTAAATATCATTACAATTTTGAGGGGGAGTCACACCACATGAAAAGTTCCTACTTGAGAACTAACCTTGTCTTGTTAATAAAAGGTTAAATTATCTGATATTTTAAGAGACTTTTATTTTTTTGAGAAGAGGGTTTGCAATGCTGCTCTGATAACATTTTCTGTTGTTATTAATTTTTTTCTAAAACTAACAAATCATTTATTTGTTTTCTAAAACTAACAATTTTTACAAATAAAAAATCCAAAAACTTATTTTATTCCAGCTATAGTTGCTTATTTAGATTTCAGCATTTGTTTTTTTATTTAGTTTAACTTGACATACACATACATATACACATACATACATACATACACACACATACATACACGCACATACATACACACACACACATACAGTGAGGAAAATAAGTATTTGAACACCCTGCTATTTTGCAAGTTCTCCCACTTGGAAATCATGGAGGGGTCTGAAATTGTCATCGTAGGTGCATGTCCACTGTGAGAGACATAATCTAAAAAAAAAAATCCAGAAATCACAATATATGATTTTTTAACTATTTATTTGTATGATACAGCTGCAAATAAGTATTTGAACACCTGTCTATCAGCTAGAATTCTGACCCTCAAAGACCTGTTAGTCTGCCTTTAAAATGTCCACCTCCACTCCATTTATTATCCTAAATTAGATGCACCTGTTTGAGGTCGTTAGCTGCATAAAGACACCTGTCCACCCCATACAATCAGTAAGAATCCAACTACTAACATGGCCAAGACCAAAGAGCTGTCCAAAGACACTAGAGACAAAATTGTACACCTCCACAAGGCTGGAAAGGGCTACGGGGAAATTGCCAAGCAGCTTGGTGAAAAAAGGTCCACTGTTGGAGCAATCATTAGAAAATGGAAGAAGCTAAACATGACTGTCAATCTCCCTCGGACTGGGGCTCCATGCAAGATCTCACCTCGTGGGGTCTCAATGATCCTAAGAAAGGTGAGAAATCAGCCCAGAACTACACGGGAGGAGCTGGTCAATGACCTGAAAAGAGCTGGGACCACCGTTTCCAAGGTTACTGTTGGTAATACACTAAGACGTCATGGTTTGAAATCATGCATGGCACGGAAGGTTCCCCTGCTTAAACCAGCACATGTCAAGGCCCGTCTTAAGTTTGCCAGTGACCATTTGGATGATCCAGAGGGGTCATGGGAGAAAGTCATGTGGTCAGATGAGACTAAAATATAACTTTTTGGTCATAATTCCACTAAACGTGTTTGGAGGAAGAAGAATGATGAGTACCATCCCAAGAACACCATCCCTACTGTGAAGCATGGGGGTGGTAGCATCATGCTTTGGGGGTGTTTTTCTGCACATGGGACAGGGCGACTGCACTGTATTAAGGAGAGGATGACCGGGGCCATGTATTGCGAGATTTTGGGGAACAACCTCCTTCCCTCAGTTAGAGCATTGAAGATGGGTCGAGGCTGGGTCTTCCAACATGACAATGACCCGAAGCACACAGCCAGGATAACCAAGGAGTGGCTCTGTAAGAAGCATATCAAGGTTCTGGCGTGGCCTAGCTAGTCTCCAGACCTAAACCCAATAGAGAATCTTTGGAGGGAGCTCAAACTCGTGTTTCTCAGCGACAGCCCAGAAACCTGACTGATCTAGAGAAGATCTGTGTGGAGGAGTGGGCCAAAATCCCTCCTGCAGTGTGTGCAAACCTGGTGAAAAACTACAGGAAACGTTTGACCTCTGTAATTGCAAACAAAGGCTAATGTACCAAATATTAACATTGATTTCCTCAGGTGTTCAAATACTTATTTGCAGCTGTATCATACAAATAAATAGTTAAATCATACATTGTGATTTCTGGATTTTTTTTTAGATTATGTCTCTCACAGTGGACATGCACCTACGATGACAATTTCAGACCCCTCCATGATTTCTAAGTGGGAGAACTTGCAAAATAGCAGGGTGTTCAAATACTTATTTTCCTCACTGTACATACATACATACATACATACATACACACACACATACATACACAGTCAAACCAAAATTTATTCAGACACCTTCAACATTTCTCACATTATGACAGTTTATTGGCTATAGTTTAGAAAATGGTCATAAAATATCAAATCAGTTGATATTTCACTGGTTTTGACCCACTTCTGTTAGACTGTCTCACAAATGAATTAGGTTGAAAAGCTGTCAGCTGTTAAATTTAAGTACACAATTAGATAATACCAATTTAGGTCAACAAATGACCAAGAAATGCTTAATTTTGTTCAGAGTCAAACTGTGGTGTAAAAGGTCGCATTAGCAATAAAAAAAATATATAAAAAAAATAAAAATAATATATATATATATATATATATATATATATTTTTTTTTTTTTTTTTCACTGGTAGTTTACTGTATGAAGAATTTTTGGGTATAATGTCACAGTTTACTTTATTTTGCGATCCTCACTTACACTTAAATGAACTATAGTGTCCTGCACCCATAGTAAAAATATCAAAAATTATATCTGGTGTCTGAAGAATCTTTGGTTTGACTGTATACACATACGTATATATAGGCATATTTAAAATGCTAACTAATTTATAATAATAAAAATGTCATCATAAAACAACAAAATTAATTCAACTTTTTTCTAAAATTAACCAGAAAATATAAAAATGTAAATAATTCAAAACATAAAAAAGAACTATAATAGTATTTCAATTGTGCTACAATAATTTCACTTCAAGACTGATTTGACGTTCATTTTCTAACAAATAATTATAGAAGATTACGCCAAACTCCTGACAAACTGTGTTACTTTTTAAATGAGGCTTTTTTTTCTTCATTATGATAAATTAGGATCGAAAAGGCATCATGTCTCTTTATGTCACTTGTTTATGTCTTAGGGTGTTTAATTGATGTCTGATGTTGCTGGGAGGATTCGCAGAATAAGAATTTCATTGTACTTTGTGACAACTGTTTCCTGTACATATGACAATAAAAAGTTTGAAGTCATTAACCCGTAATTATCATAACATACTTGGTTTTCATTTGTATTTATGTCCTAGACAGGTGCTTTCTCAGCTCAAGAAGTGAATCAACTTTAAATCCAGGGCAAGAATCCATCTATGTGTTATGAAAGCAATAATTTCAATTTTCTTCAGTGTCTTGAGCACAATTGATATATGGCCTAATTTAACTAAATGAACCCCCTGCGGACTTCATTAGCACCACTAAACTCACAAAATATCGGTTGTTAAAAGAACACTACAAGTTGCATTTTGATCCACTATTTTTAGGGGTGTGTGTGCAAACAAAGCATTATTCTATTGTCCTTCACTCTGTCCTGCATTATCCTGCAGAGAACAGCTCGACAGACTTGTGGCAAGTGAGACAAGGGGGAAAATGAGGTGAGTGCACTACAGCAATTATATTCCCTTCACCACTAATGATGACAGGCAGCCCAACCTGAGAGTCAGCCATCAGTCACTGCACGGGTCTCTAACTCTGGAGGCAGCGGCCTACCATTTCCTCATCCCATCTGACTGGTTCCACCAAAGCAAGACCTGCACCTCAATTAGAGCCTCCATGTTATTGACGTAATGGCAGAATGTGCTCCCAATTACTCCAAACCACAAGGCCTAAAGGAAGCTCTGAGAAGAAGTCTGAACTCACCTTTGAACTCAAGAGACGAGATGAAGTTGGCTGCGCAAAGACATTTTTTTATTACTCGACAGTCGCAATTGTGTGAAAACACATTAGAACATACGAGATTCAGCCATCATGTACTCAAAGGGCAGAACGTCATGCATCTTCACATACAAAATGGGCTTAAAAGATACAAAATAGACCATTTTTAGATTGACTATGATGATTCGCAGTCAAGTGGGAAACTATATGCATTTGTAGGTACTTAAGTTTTGAACAAACATTAAAACGCAAAATTCTTTTTAACTATTTTTTACAAATTGCACCATTTGTAGTAAAATCATATTATAAGCTCCAATTTACTTGAAACCACAAGGCCAAAAAGAAGCTCTCAGAAGAGGGGGTCTGAACTCACCTTTGAACTCAGAGATCAGATGAAGTGGGCTGTGGTTTTTATTTTTTATTTTTTATTTTGATGGCCGCAATTATGTGAAAACACATTAAAGATTCAGCCAACATATACTCAGAGCAGCGAGTCATGCATCTTCACATACAAAAAGTCAGAATGAAATACAAAATGGGCTAAGGGGTACAAAAATAGACCATTTGTAGACTATGATGATTCGCAGCCAAGCATTTGTACGTACTCAGTTTTTGAACAAACATTAAAATGCAAATCTTTAGGAACTATTTTTTTTTTTTTTTACAAACTGTACCACCAAAATCATAAAATAAAGATTCACAGTTACAGATAAAAGTCTGATTTGTAGTCTCTGAGAAGGGAATCTTGCTACACAGTAGTTTCATGCTTCCACAAGCCAGTCTTAATATTCCCTGAACTCTCCACGTTCAGGGGGGACAAATTTTGGAGTCTCTCTGAGTCTTTGGCGGGTCCGTTTTGGCACGCTAGATTCAACCCGTAAGACTTGGGCTGTACCTCCAGTTCAACAGCGAGGGGCTGTTTTGGACAGTCTTTAGTTTGGCTGGTGACATCGGTCCCAGATCCCTCCCCCCCTCCTCCGACTAAGCTTCCATTACTGACACCGTTCCCCACATTGTTGCTGAGGCCGTGCCCAAAACCATTACCGAGGCGGACGCCTCCACTTTTGCTAAGGTGGCGCGAGCGTCGCGGCAAACTAGCGCTGGCGTCGCTGCTGTCCTGTTGAAGTTGGCTCTGCTGGCGCTCCCGGTAAGCCAAATACGCGGCCCGTCGGCTGTTGCGGGCGTGTAGGCTCTCGTGATGGTGGCGCTTGTGCGGGACGCTTTGCACGCTGCCCTCCACGCTAGTTGGGACGTCGTAAGAGTACTCGCGCAAAACTGTGAGCCTGCTGGCCCGATGAGCTCTTGTACGGTTTTTGTGGTGTCGCCCAGAGTGCCCATTGATGTTCGCGTTTCCCGTTCCTGGAAGATTGTTGTTGTTGACTGAGCTGGGCCGATATTGAACCTCAACAGGTGCTACATGCATCTTAATCTCATTGTCGACTGAATGTTCAGTCAGGCTGTTGTCCAGTAAAGCCGTCCCATTGGCCGTTGAAGGGGCCGCTTTGCACTGAGCGGCTTCGACCTGCAGATTGGTCAGTTTACAGCCTTGGGTGGAGTTGCGTACACTCGGTGCGCTCTTATTGGTGCAGGAGGATTCAGCGCTGCTGGCCGGACACTTCGTCGCTTCAGTGTTTCCCCTGGCCGTCAACACAGAGTCACTGGTAACCGTGACAGGCAATAGCAGGGAATCAACTTGTTCGCCGTAGTTACGACGAACCAGGCAACAAGCTTGTGACCAATGACGACGCATGTCCTGGCGGTTTACGCAATGGTGCGCCACAAAAAACGCCCCGAGGGCTAAAGCGACAGCGCCGAAGAGGCAGGCGAACACCAAATCTGCTGGATGCTCCTGGGACACCGCAAGAGCACCAAACACCCACAGCGCTACATAAAGAGCTAGGGCTCCTGCAACGCCAATGAGTTGGGCCACAAAAGTATGTTCGTTCTCCAGAGCCGACATCAAAACCGGGTGTGCGGCGGCTGTGGAGGAGGAGGTCTCCAAATGGTCAGGTGTGATTTCGGTGGCCTCAGTCACAGAAAGGTGCTGCTGCTCTTCGGACTGTTCTTTGAGTTCAAAGCGGCGCTCGGGATGCCGTCGGAGCTGAATGAGAATGCTGAGGAAGTACATGCAATCCACGAAAACGATGAAGGTTGCCGGGCCATAAAACGCACCGAGACTGGGTTCCCATGCCATCCAGCAGCTGAGGAAAGACAACAGATTTGTTTTTTTAAAGTTGGCATTAAATGGAAATTTACCTCATCTGTTTTCTTATTTTCTGAGAATTACATTTTTAAAGTTGTTTATATGTCTATGTGGTGTTTTTAATATGCTTTAAGACAAACCGTGCAAAGAAAAAACATGTCTCCACTGATGTTCTAAGTTGTTAAAAATGTTTCTAAGGATACAGATTTTTAGAAGGAAGACTAAGATGACGAACAGGAACATGGTTTGTGTAACATTAGCAACACATTACAAGGTTTGATAACAGTCAAACAAAAGACTCCTCATATTAATTACTGTTATGTGTCCGATGTTGTAAAGAGCAATACAAAAAACGCATTACCATTCTGATACATCGACTTGTAGTTGACCCTTTATAATTTCTTCTACTTCTTCGAATCAGTTTCTGGTTCAAACATATATGGCTAAATTAAGCCATAATTATGACCAAACAGACTGTACACTAAAATACTGATGTTGACAAGCTGAGAACTGTTCCTGAGAACCGTTTTATACTTCAGTAAATCGACGTCACATTGCTCTACTTGGCAGCATGAAAATGACATTTACATTATTGAATGAATTTTAATTTTACATAAACAGAACAATGCTAGAACACTGCCAACATATTTTATAAATCAAAGCAGCTGTCACTCTCTGCAGGTCTGCTTTTTTTTAAATGATCTCTTATATTTAAGTACATACAAGTTCTAAAAGGTTTACACTGGTGGTATCAAGGGCTTCATATCGTAGGAAAAACACTTATGAGGCACTTCAGAGTTCTCAGATGCTTAGCAGAGCGTTTTTTTCCTTTTGTCATGGTAGCGTGAGATTAATTAAACCCCAAAGATCTCAGATGGTCTGGATTTTCAAATTAAACCATGCTGTTACACAATCCAAACAGCTGTCACAAGTGAAAGAAGGGAGACTGGGAAACCAACAGGCACAAGGTGGGGAGCCAAAAATAGAGCAGCATAATTAGGTTCACACAACTTCAGAAGTCTACACTACTTGCTCCTCCATAAAGTATTATTCTGCACTTTACAGAGCATGGGCATGAGGCTCCAACGAGAGCAGAAGCAATTTCTCATGGCAGAGAAAGACTATGGAATGACAGGAAAAGTTCACATGGGGATTTGGAAAGCGCCTTGAGGCACACACAGGCTGTATCTGTACAGTCGGTCTGTTGTTAATAGCAACGAAGTTAAGGAAACATACTAAACCATTGCATTTCGTCTCTAGTGGTTTTAATGTATCCACACAAAAATGTCTAATTGATTACACAAAATCTGTCAATTACAATCAATGCATTTTTCAAACAAAGACCCCTTGCTTGAATTTTATTGTAATGGATGTTTAAAAAGCCAATGCGGGGAGTCGTGGCCTAATGGTTAGGGACTGATAACCCGAAGTTTGCGGGTTCGATTCTCAATAACGGCAGGAAATGACTGAGGGTCTAACCCCCAATGACAAACCCCCAATCGCTCCCCAGGCGCCACTGCTCCGGGTGTGTGTGTCCACAGTTTTCAGTGTGTGTGTTCAATACTCACTACTCCTAATGTGTGTGCACTAACTTGGATGGGTTAAATGCGAAGGACAAATACCGAATATGGGTTACCCTACTTGGCCTTCACATGTCACTTTCAAAAGTGTCCTAAAACTCATACTTACTAAGGTGCATTGACTTGACTTCCATAGTTTTTGATGTTAGCAGCAGCTGTTATTCCACAGACAATGATCGGTATGCCTCCACCTATTAAGTAGAATCTGTAGAAGAAAAAACAACAATTTAAACTGTTTAAGGCTACAGTTCACATTAAATTAGTAAGCTATTATAAATTATTGTTCACTAGAACTATTACAAAAACATTTCATTAAATGAAATAAGGCTTAAATAAAAACATTTTTAATATTAGATGAAAAACTTAAGACTTAAAGTTCTAAAATAACACGCATATATATATATATATATATATATATATATATATATATATATATATATATATATATATATATATATATATATGTATGTACTTAAATATAAGAGATCATTTAAAAAAAACAGACCTGCAGAGAGTGACAGCTGCTTTGATTTATAAAATATGTTGGCAGTGTTCTAGCATTGTTCTGTTTATGTAAAATTAAAATTCATTCAATAATGTAATATATATAAAAATATGAACTATTCCTTTGAAGATCATCAGTTCACCTAAAAAAGCCCTGCTTACTGTTGTATGTTTACTGACACCAAGTGGAGAGCAGCGGGACTTAATTTAAAACACAGAGTTTTGCCTTTTGGGCAATGCAAGTTTAAAATGTTCCAGAAAATGAAATGAATCGCATCATGTGTGCTTGCTTTTTACATTTATTTAATAATAATTTATTATATTATCTATTTTTAATCACAAATTTAAATGAAATTATTAATTATTTGAAGGCCATTTTTATAATTTTTTTTTTTTTTTTTTTTTACACTTCTACTCATTGATTACTATGACCTTTACCTCAGCATAGGTCTGGGTGGAGGTGGAGGCTCATCCAGCTCCTCGTAGCGTTTGGCCTTCCGCGTCACCTGTTTGTAGATGTTGCGTGCAGTTACGCCGGACCACAGGGCCGTAGCCAGTGTGGAGTAATGCAGCACTATCCCCACCTTTAGGACGAGACATTAGAAAACATATGAATTCTCAAGGCCAATGAAAATGCAAATATTCATTTGTACTCATTGTAAGACTCTTTGTAAGTCGCTTTGGATAAAAGTGTCTACTAAATGAATAAATGTAAATACTCTCAAAATAGTACTTTAATAATTTTAAAGTCCCCATGAAATCAAAATGGATAATTTTTTTATGGAATATTGCAGTATTTATTATAACAGATTTAAAGTGATAGTTCACCCAAAAATGAAAATTCTGTCATTAATTACTCAACCTCGTGTCATTCCAAACCAGTAAGACTTTCGTTCATCTTTGGAACACAAATAAAGATTTTTAATGAAATCAGAGTTTTCTGTCCCTCCATTGACAGCTACACAACTACCACTTCGGCGCTTCAAAAAGTTCATAAAGAGATCATAAAACGAATCCATATGAATTGAGTGGTGTAGTCCAGATTATCTGAAGAGACTCGATCTTGTTTATTCTCGCGTTACGCAGCAAGCAGGTTACTACATGTCAAGTAGGTTCAGTGGAGCTTGTTAATGTTCGCTGATCAATGTTTATATGGGAATAAAAGCCTAAATTCAATCTGTTCATCATATAAAGTGATCAAGTCTCTTCAGAAATTTTGGACTAAACCGCTCAAAATTAATATGGATTCGTTTTTATAAACTTTGAAGCGTAAAAGTGGTAGTTGTGTAGCTGTCAATGGAGGGACAGAAATCTCTCAGATTTCATCAAAAAGATCTTCATTTGTGTTTCTGAAAATTAATTAAAAAGTAATTAATGTCAGAATTTTTTTTTTTGGGTGAACTAACCCTTTAACTGTGCAAATACTTTTTTATTTATGTGATGTATATAATCTTACACAACCATCCAATGAATTCCCCTCAGCAAAATCAAGTCCCACCCTACATTTCTTCTTGTTCCAGAAGTCATTTCACTTGGATATACAGTTCGCCAAAATAGGGAAGAAAAGACTATCGCAACTTCCATTTCATGCTGACTTTAAAAGTATCAAATGTGCAGTATTGCAGATCTGTCTATAAACCGAGAAACTTATATAAAGATTTCATGTAAATATTGTCCCCCAAACTTATATAACATGTGAAAATGCAGGCACATACCGCTTGACAAACACTTGCGTTGTACGTTTGGTTAATGCCGCCCACAAACACAGCACAGGTGAGGAGAATATGCAAGCACAGGTTAACCAGCATGTGCCAGCACTTCTTACTTATACGCACTGACCTGCGAACACATGAAATGTCACATTAAAACCAGCAAAAACCCATGCCTTGTACTTCATTAAAAAAACTAAAACAGCACTTACTTGTGGTGGTAGATATAACTGACTATGACTGACAGCAGGCAGAGCCCCAGGACGATGGCTGTGGCGTAGATAACAGGGTGAAGAGGTTTGAAGCTGTATGCGTCGTACCCGGTCCTGTTCAGATCCTGTTAGACAAGAGTTTATCAGCAGATTATATTTGCCAATGCATTCCAATACCCAATCATTTGGATTTTTCCTCATCTTCTCGAAGGTACAAGATGGGTGTTGAGGATGTGTGAAAAAATCTAATTACAAACAGGTTTAGAGTCTGGAAAGGCTCAGGAAAATCAACATGAAGGAAAATCAGAACAAAATGGCAAAGCAGATCAATCTAGCACTAAAAAAACCCTTGAAATAAGTAATTACATGACAAGAGGAATGATGGGAACATTGGGATTCACTATTCAGGGTTCTCAAGTCTCACGCATTGGCCATGAGACACACGCAATTCAACCAGTTCACACGCCACACCGTGTATTTCTCACGCTGAAAAGGCAATGCCAACCAATTTGTCCTGCAAGCTTTATATACAACATTGTATACGAGGCGCAGACACACAAAGTGAAGTTTCCTGCCGCCAGCACGTATCTCGCGGCCAGATTGCGTTCGTAACTAGGCAACATAGATGCGCGAACACATGGAAGTTGACGGAACATTCTCGGCCACCGTACGTTCGTTACTAGGTAACCAAAAACATTGCGCGAACACACGTCGTGATGGAGAAGGTAAGTTGGAAGAAAGCTCGTCTAACATTTTTAGGCTAGAACATTTAATATATAGCCCATCGTATACATTATTATTGATGCAGTCAAAAACTCTACAACTACTTTGCAACCAGGCCAGAAGCTTTGGCTCAGTTTGGCTAGCTTACGTTATCTGAAACTAAGGGAAATGTTAGTGGGTATGGGAAGGAATGAAGATGTATTTTCTTCAACACAAAACACATTTCATAAGCTGGAGTGTGTACTCGTGTACACACACACACACACACACACACACACACCTTAATACTCTAATATGTAATTTGTTCACAATGTCCCACCACACAATAAATCATACCATTTCGACTAGACATTCAAAATGCAAAAAGATTTGTTTTTCCAAACTGTTTGGAGCAATTTGTTATATTTTTGTATATTTGTAATTTTGAAATATAATATTAAAGAGTATATCTGATGTGATGAATTGCTCTGTCATTTATCAGATTTACCAATTGTTATAATTTCAATTTGTGTTGGTTAATTATGAACAATGGGTAAAATTGGGGGCGGGGCTGATTTAATTTACATATTTTCAGTTTTCATTTTACATTTAGTTCAAGTTTTAGTAAATTTTATTATCTTTAAAAAAAATTGTATTAGGGTTCTTTTATATCTTTTTATTTTGCTTTAATTAGGGTTAGGTTTAATTCGAAAATGATGAAAAACGATGCAAACGATTTTTAATAGACAGCATTTGAAACTGAAAAAAACTCCCAACTTAAACTGTTTATGAGAAGCGTCTCACAACTCATTTAAAATATTAATTTTTTAAACTTGAAGGTTAAATAAATTCTCACTCTTCCGACTATATGACTACAAAATAACTACAAAAGGAGATTTTTGAAGATTTCAGATGACAGCAACTTTGAATGGACACAAAACTTTCAAATATTATCCTAATATCATAATATTACCCTTATATTGTAATCATTAAGAGCACAAGCTGTAATTGCTGCGTAACACGTTTGTTGCGTTATCTTAATTGGACATTACAGGACATTAACCTTATTCCACAGAGCCTTGTAATACTTGATTCTGATTGGTCAATCACACCATCCAGCGGTATGCAATCCCCCAATAACAACCAGGAAAATCTGGTAACAACAGGCTCATCTGGGGGAAGTCGGCACTTTACGCTTGCTAGGAATGTTTTTTTCCTCGTGCAAGTTTTGCGTTTGGTGAGCTAATAAAATATTAAAACTCAAATCAATATTTTGTGTACAGTTATTTAATTATGTTATCCGGTATCGTGGACTCGCACTCTTGCTTCATACAAATGCAGTTGCTTCCATTTTGCGACAATTGTTTTGTACACTGTAATGGATTATAAGATAAACAGGTAAATTTTAAAACAGTTTCATCTCAAATCAATATTTTTTATCCCCATAATTATTTTTGTGGTGAAATACCATGTAATAAGTGGTATGACTGTACCATAACCCTATAACATCCATCTAGTTTAAACTTGCCGCTTGTTCCAACTGCTTTCTCCGCAAAAGCTTTGCGTTTAAAGAGGTAATAAAATATTTAGACTCAGATCAATATTTCATGGCTAATTATTTGCTTATGTGGCAAATAGCCGTGTAATAAGCTTCGCGTCAGGGTCCTAATCACCCTGTCGGGGTTTATTTCTGCGATAACAACCAGCTGGATGTACATTATCTGTATTACTGTCATAGGGACAGTATTTTGGTACACTCATCTCTGGCTGATAACAGAATATTTCCTAAATTGTAACACTGAAACAAGCATTTTCTATACAGCTGCTTTGAAACAATATGTATTGTGAAAATCACAATAAAAATGAAGTGAATTTGAAGAACAGTCTAAAATTCAAGCCACTTTCGTCTCTCTTACCATCAGTAAAGCGTAGTTATTAAGTGAATCACAGGAGATTGTGGTGAAGTTGTCATCCTGACGGAGGATCTGGCAGCCGTCACTCTGCCATCCTCCCTGTCCGCCAAGTAGACTGAAATTCCAGAAGGCGGGAACAGCATCCGATCCATGCAGGAAGCGCCGCAGAGTGGCGTTCACTGGACTTTGCAGGTTCTTCAGTGGAAAGCCGTCTAAACAACAGGAGAATGGACGCTTAATCAGTTTGTGCAACAAAACTCAAAACAAATCTGGTTATGGACCATCTTTGATGGTACACTTTTGGTACACTGTTCTCTATTTGCATCTACAATTCCATGAAGAATTTTTAGGAGCTTTCGGACCGGGTAGGTATGGGAACTGAGTTATAAAAACTAACCACCAGGGTGGTTCCCCGAGAACTAAATTTTCCCCTGGGGCCACTTTCCGGGTTGTATTCGCACCTCCAGTAAGAACTCTGAAGTGATGTAAGCCGGCCAACAGCGACGTCTTTTAAGCACTTCCTTCAACAACGTCAACAACTGGAGGATGCTGTGATTGGAGCTGTGTTTTTGTTTTGGGTATTGTGATAACAGATGAAATGTAGACGTACAAATTATGTGATTGAAAGAGCAAAAAGGAGGGCTAAGAGATGAGATCTCCTACAACAACTTGCAGTGCTACATATGCCGGTTTTTCGTATCATATGACATGTGTTCGGCCAATCAGTGTACACTTACATCACTATTGTGCTCGGTTAGACCCTTCTCTGAAGTAGGAGCTGATATAGCCCCCCCAAAAGGCGTTCCTATAATTAAGATTGTTCTTAGTTCCTGCGGTGCGAACATGCCAAAAAGCAGGTGCTTCCATCAATAGTTATAGGAACTATGAAAGCACTCCTCTGGTGCAAAACCCCCTTATAACATCCACAAACCTTTCCACTGGAAAAAAAAGGTTCTATATAGTGGAGAAAGGTTCTTTAGAATAATTCTAAAATGTTCTTCGCACTGAGAAAAACTATGGTTTTAAACTATGGAGTTAGAATCAGAAAGAGCTTTATTACATTCGAGGAATTTGTTTAGGTGACAGAAGCTTCCACAGCACAAACAGAATGACAGAGACTGAAAAGTTCTTTAGGGAACCAAAAACCATTGCAGATTTTTTTCATGGGATTACAAACGCTTTCTTCTCTGCTTATCCTTCAAAGTGAAATCAATCTGTTATAGCAGTAACTTTTTCCCAGCAGCTCCCTGTGCTGCTCTTTGCCGCCTCCTCTCACTTCAGTAGCTGCTATTATTATTGTTGTGTCTATGACACAAAGCCTCTTTACCTGCTTGAAGCCAAAATGGGGGAGGAATGGATAAGAGCTGTACAGCAAAGATCAAATCACACAATAAAAAACACACATATACATACACACATATATATATGTGTGTGTGTGTGTGTGTGTGTGGATATTTGGAACTGATATTTTATAACGTTTTTTATTTTGTGATTTGATCTTTGCTGCACAGCTCTATTATCATCCATCCATCCATCCATCCAAGAGATATATAATTTTATTCATAAAAAGTTCTAGGGGTGCCAATAATTGTGGTCAATGTGTTTTAAAGAAAACCATTCATTTCATAATGTGACGTTTAATATTTCACTTTTATTCATTGGCATTTTACATTATTTCTGAATTTAATAATAAAATGTGACTTCTACATCGCTGCAACTTATTATTATTTCTTTCTGCAGTTTTGATCTGGTGCAACAAAGTCAGGTGTGACTTTTGTCCAGGGTGGAAAAAGTATCTGCAGTAGCAATTTTATTAGTTTGATTTAAAAACAAAAAATGAAACGGTTTGAGCGCATGTCTGATCTTGCCCAAGGCATTAGGATCAGCACCAAGTGTTCTTACCAATCTTTGTGAGAATCACAGGTGTGGCCACACTCCTCCTCTTGCTGCCGTCACTGAGGACGGTGGAGTTTCCCGTTGGGGGAAAGAGTTTGCCGTTGCGGAAGGCTAGCAGGTGGAGTTTGTAGACGGCCTCTTCGGCCTGACCTGAACTTCCCAGAGATGAGAAGAGAGACGGGGGAAGCTGTAATGATGCCTCCACTATAGCGTTCTGCACACATGGAGATGCAATAACGTTACTGTCAAAACATGATGGATATAATCCTGCTTCCACAGCTTTATTGGAGTTCTCGGATTGAAGAAACACTCATCTTATATGCTGTGACAAAACATCTACAGTACTGTATGCTCCACACACAATGATGTACAGAAAGTACCAGAGAAAAACGCATACTTTGTGAGCCAATGCTGACAGGTTGCTGGTCACGTTGCATTTGAAGCTGAGCTGGCGCTCTGGGTTGATGTCGGAGTCTCTGGGAGAGAAATGGGCCATGGCCGTGCGCTCCGGTGAGACCTTCTGGAACAGAGTGCAGGTCATCCCATTGAAGCTGCTGGCCTTGATCGCATGAGCCTCCAGAGCAATGTTATGAGAGTTCTGTTGAAACAAACAATAAAGAAGAATGACTACCACACCATACTCCCACAATCACATGTTATTGAAGGACTATGACAACTCTTTCAAACTAAAGTCTATATAAATGTTCACTGCTGTTCAAAAGTTTGGGGTCAGTAATTTTTTTCCTACATATTAATACTTTTATTCAGCGAGGATGCATTCACATCAGTAAAGAGGTTTATAATGTCACAAAAGATTTATATTTCAAATAAATGCTTTTATAAATTATACATTTATAAATACATTTTTAACTTTCTATTAAATCAAACAATCCTGAAAATGTGTCTAAGAAAAATATTAATATACTAATACCCCTTTTAACAACTACTTAAAATACATTCAAATAGAAAACAGGCTTTTTATATAGCAATAATATTGCACAATATTACAGTTTTTACTGTATTCATCTTGGTGAGCATAAAAGAATATTGAACATTGAAAAAAAGATAAAGATAATAAAAAATAAAACATTGAAAATTGTACTGACCCAAAAGTTAATAGGTAACATACTATATTTTGACGAAAAAATAAAGGGTTCAACAAAGAAAGCATATACAAATAAACATTTATTTCGAGTTATGTAAACCGTTCAGCTGCTTTTAATAAAATAGAAAATCTAATTGAATTGATCTTTTGCAGGAACACACACACACACACACACACACACACACACACACACACACACACACACACACACACACACACACACACACCTCTAAATATATGAACACTGCATTGTAAATCAAATTGCTTTTCCATTTATGAAGTAACATAAGAAATTACACAGTATTTTTCAGTAATTCCAAAGAAATATTTGATGTCAAGAATATACGAATATTTGTATTACTATCGATCAGTTGAAGACCTAATGTCAATCAGTTATCAGTGAAATAATTTTGGCTTGTCCCTTAATTTGTAAAAAAGCAAACAAAATCTCATTTACAGAACTTGCAATGAAAATATTACATTTCATTTTTTTTTATTAATTTAAAATAAAAGTGTGTTATTTAAGCTGTTGTATAAATTAACTTCTGGTTACACCAGCAGAATACAGAGGGATATTTACTCACAGTAGAATAGGCCAGAGCCCCATTACTGATTCGGAGAACGGCAATCCTCTGCAGGCACTCAACGATACGTGAGCAAGCTCGCGCCTCCCTCTGAGCCATCCATAACACTCGCTCATCAGCCAGCATCAGATTACTGGAGATATCCACCATCACATCTCCCAGCTGAGAGAGGAAATGCAGTTAGAGACAACGCATGCACACCCACGTCAATGCCGATTCCTCCAGGCGTGCATTACACCCACAAACAAACTACATACTAATTCAATAAACACACACAAACACACTGCCACCACATTCCTGAACAAAACCAGAAAAATGAAAAAAAAATTTTTTTTTAAAGAAATAAAATGTGATTACTGGGATGCGTCTGACATTCCCACACTAGAGAAACACTTAACAGCAAATATTTTCAAAAAACAATCCTGGAGCCTTAAAGGTGCCTTATGTAAAAATTGAGGTAAAAATATCCAAAAAATGAGCTACATGCATCAAAAGAATGAGAAGAAATAAGGGCGATGATGTCATTAAAAAAATGTCAAGTTATAGTGCTGCAGAGATATCAACCTCAATTAGCATTAGCATTAATAGCCACGGCCCGACAGGTGTCGTAATACCAGTTTCGGCCATGGGAGGCGGTATGCCGGCAACATAACCACCAGCCAAACATGCAATACACGAATAACTCGCACGGCTTGTGGGCATACTTGAACCTGATGTCAATCGTGTGGAAAGTAGCCTACTGCCCACTACTACATTCAAATAAAATATGATAAAAAAGGAACAGAACCAGAGTAAACATTGGCACTGCTTTCCATCGCTGGAGACAACTAATGGACATGAAAAAAATGAGGTTTGACTTCGAACTTGCAACATTTCGTTTGGATTGGTAAGTAAGATGCTGTTAGTATTTCGTTAGAAGTTTGTTTTATATGTTTGTGTAGATTTTCGGGAAGTTATAACATAGAAATGTATCGAAGGCTGTTCGATAAACGTATATAACGTTCATAAATACAGTATTGTAATATAGTACACATAGCACAATCTCTATTGCTCTTTTTTTCTTGCCAACTACGTGACCTATATTATGTATATTAAATGGCTTTCCTGAGGTAAATCTGACATAATTGTTCTCCAGCTGTGTTATTGACCTCTTCACGATGATAAAAAACACTGATTGGTCGATATTATGTATGAGGAATACATTTTGGTAAGTTGTAGCCTAACGTTACTGTATCTTTCAGTGTTCGTGATTTTTTTACTATTAGCTAGTAGAGATGATCGGTTCACATGCGCTAGGGATCTGTCGTGTAACATTTACAAGCGCCAAAACGGTATTTCATTGACAGAATCTGAGAGCTGAGATTTTTTTATATCATAACTAACCTGCTCTGTCTAGTCTGTCGGTCTCCGTGTCCTCTTTGCTTCGCGATTTTTCTGTGCGTGAGAAAATTGATGTGTGGCGTGAGAGCATGTGAAAAGTGTTTGCGTGTGTCTCACGGTTAATGCGTGAGAGTTGGAAGCTCTGGTTACGTTGGCGCTAGCTTGGTCAACATCAGCGAATGCTGTCTGTCAAATTAATGTAATTCAAACTAACAATAAAAATGTAATATGAACAAAACGAATATGAACATATTCACTGGTAAAGGTGAAGGGGAGTAGCTTGAAGATATTCATACTCTAGAGTAGACCAACTCACTTTCTGGAGGTATACTGCCCCCATCTGGTATGGAATGTGGAGTATGAATTTATTTATTTTTACATAAGGCACCTTTAAACAGCCTCTTCTTTGTCAACTCAATACAACTGAGTCCCACTAAATTCCTGAGCAAAATTACACAAGCATGGCAAAATCGCGAGGCAAGTCAAATTTAATAACGCGTCCTTGCAATATGTGAGATGTTGAATGACGGTACAGATCCCTGCGCAGGTGTTACATGATAACGTTTCCCCTCAACACTGAGTGAAGTGCAACCTGATCCTGAAAAATAGGTTCTATGTTCCTCTGTGGCCCAGTGTCCAAATCCCTCCAGATCCTATCTGCTCCTCTCCTTACAGATTCAACTGCAAAAGCCTGTTTTGTTCTCCAGAGAGGAAGAGAGTCACGAACTGAGGTGGCGAACAGGGACGTTGCTTTAAATCAACGGTTTTCAACCTTTCTGTCTTCAAGGCCACCCCACTGTCCACAACAATATTCAAAGGCCACATAACTTTTTCAATTATTTGTGATTTACTGGATAATATAAATGGTATGTATATATATATATATATATATATATATATATATATATATATATATATATATATATATATATATAAAATGATCACTAAAATAAGGAATATATAGATTTTTAGCTTATTTAATGGTTGTTTTGTCTTATTTTAGCCCTATAAAGCCTACTGAACTGTTTGATATACACATTTCTAAGGTCTCTAAATTATCAACATGATCAAAACTTGCTGAAAAACCAGTTGTACACAATCTACTACATGCCTTCTGTCGTCTGATTCATAGTTTATAGTTTTTAGCAGGTAAAATAACTTGTAGTATAATTGTAAAAACATTCCCATTTAGGCTGTGGTTCACATGCGTTTTTGATCTTTATGAAGTAAACAAAAGAATAACTTTTTGGTCACACTTTAGTTTAGGGTCCAATTATCACTACAACTTTTGCCTTAATAAACTAATAATTACTGCTTATTAATAGTTAGTAAGGTAGTTAAGTTTAGGTATTGGGTAGAATTGAGGGATGTAGAATATGGTCATGCAGAATAAGGCATTAATATGTGCTTTATAAGTACTAATAAACAGCTAATATCTTAGTAATATGCATGCTAATAAGCAACTAGTTAATAGTGAGAATTGGACCCAAACTAAAGTCTAACTTTCTAACTATCTAACATTTATATTATTAGTAATATTTCAAGATGATCCCTTACTGGACTGAAGCAACTTTGGTTTGCTTGATTATCCATTTTTTGAAAAATCATGTTAAAATGTGAGTATCAAAAATTATCCACCAGGCTTTTAAGGAACATTTATTTGTTCATCTCTCAATCATCATTGTCTTGCACTGCATAGTATGTTTTGATGCCCACAATAAAAAAAAACTACAGAGCTTTGATCATAAAACTAAGCATCTAAATAGAATCTTAAGATATACTGATATTTATATGCAAGTAATCTGCTATACTCATAAATATCTCACTGAAAGTATTAAAAAAACTTATTCTTTGGCAATATAAATATCAGAAACTGCACTAAATTGCATATTTTTGCTCACTTTGTGCATCTAAATAAAACTGTTTTTTTGTTGTTGTTTTTTTCTCAAGTGTGAGCTCCATATTCTCATTATAATATCATACTATATGAGCCATGAAAGCCAGATGTACCCAATATGATACTCAACAAAAACTCATATGCACAATTTTATATAAAAAAATAAGATTTTTCAGACGATTTTTTCACATCGTCTTTTGGGTTGCACGTAAAAAATAACATCAATCAGAACAGAACTGTTGGATTTGATTGTTAATATTCCTAATACAATAACAGTTTTCCTCCCTACATGACTAAACTTTTTTTTTTATCTCACCTCTTTATACTTCTCTGCAAACTTGCCAATCTTCTCAATCATCTCCGCTACAAAGATCACATCCACCTTGTCAGAGAAGTTGGGCGCCTCTGCAGTGTACGCCAGCAGCTGCTGCGCTGTCTGAACCGCATTGGTCAGATTCAGAGGCATCTGATATTCAAGAAAAGCAAAAAATGAGCACAGACAGAGAAGAATCAAATACATCAGACTAAAAAAGGTGTATGATGAAAGTTAAACACAGAGTACTGTATTGCAAAGTTACAGTCACCTACCTGGTTGATGATATAAAGCACACGCGTGACATCTTTCATATATTCACACCGCGAGTAGTCGTCTTCCGCCCACTGTCCACCCCGGTCACACCGCCTCCATGCGCGTCGATCTTCGGCCGAGCTGCCCGAATAAATGCCAGCTCCGGTCACCTGCCGTTTACAGGGTAAGTATGCCGTAATGCCAGCCAGTGTACGAGGCCATCTGCATACAGACAAAAACAGATTAAAGATTAATGTGCAAGAAAGGAAGTACCAAGAACACCACTTGTCTGTGGTATTGCATGGAAATAAATGGCCTTAAATGTGAGTACATTTGACTGAAGTGGTTAAAATATGCAATAAGTACAAAATAATAATAATAGGTGAACAGTCTGATGGTTTTTGCTTGCACACTAATACAGGTTTCACTTAGATCTACAACCACAAGAGTGCAGCGAAGAGCTAAAATATTTTTTTAGACATTTGTTTTGATACTATGTCAGCAATGGATACATGTGATTCAATTGAATTAACTTTTTTTATAAAATAAATTATTTTATTCAGCATTAAATTGATCAAGAGTATTTTTTTTAAATGATTCTAATTAAACTATTTTATTTATTAAAGAAAAAGAAAAAAAACGCATCATGGTTTCCACAAAAATATGAAACAGTTTCAACATTGATAGTAAGAAGAAAAGATTCATGAGCACCAAATCACCATATTAGAATGATTTCTGAAAGATCATGTGACACTGAAGACTCGAATAATGATGCTGAAAATTCAGCGCTGCATCAAAAGAATAAATGACATTTTACAATATATTCAAATAGAAAACAATTATCTTAAATTGTAATATTTCACAATATTCCTGTTTTTACTGTATTTTTGATCAAATAAATGCAGCCTTGGCGAACAGAAGGGACTTTAAAACACTAAAAAGTCTTACAGACCCCAATATTTTGAGTGGTAATGTAAATCTGATCAGGTGTTCGCAAGACTCACCTATACTCCCCCTTGTTGTTTGACACCCGATCTGGCAAGCAGTACTTGGCAGAACTCTCCAAAACCACAATGTGGACCGTCCTAGTGTTGTTTCCTCGACTGGTGCGCACACGACACTCCCAGTTCCCAGTGAATCCCGGCTGGATGTTGGAAATGGTCAAGGCGCTGTGTGAGAACAAATCAAACTTATTGCTCCAGGACAATAGGTTTAGCATAACAGACTTTAGTATTTCACAGCGTTACTGTCAACTAAAACTGAAATAGTAACACTTTACAAAAAAGGTTCTGGCAGTTTCCAGCACAATGTTGGTAGATCAAGTTTATATTTCAAGTATATGTATCGCCATGCTCCGAGGCAAACATTGTTCATAGTGTGATTCATGTGTATCTAGTGTGCAGAAATGGCATTTTGCAGTCGGTATTGGGTTTGGGTGTCTCCATGGCTGGTTTCTATTACCTGGCTATTAAAGAGCAATTCTGCACCATGCTTTTCTCTATGTAGATGCCTTGAGTGGCATCAGGTTCCACCATCTTCCCATCCTGATACCACAGAACCTGCATGTCCTCATCCACGAAAGAGGCCATGCACTGAAACGGCAGGCTGTCGCCCTGGAAGACGATCTGATGTTGAGATGGAGTCATCTGGAAGGAGGGAAGCTCTAGAGGAGCGTCTAAAATAGAGAATGGAGAAAAACAAAGAGAGAGAAAGGGAAAAAATACACTGTGGTCAGCCATTGATAATTGCTTTTTGCGAAAGTTGACATTAATGAGAGATTTGGGAGCAGTTTTATTGTAGTTCTTGCACAAGCTATGGTTAGAAAGTCCAAAAGCAACATAAATGGGAGGCCTGAACCAAGGCTGAAGATCTTATATAGCAGGATTACTTTGCTTTTGGTGTCGGAGAGTGTGTTAGTAAAAGAACATTTTTACTAAAAAGCTGAAGGTACCTAATGTGCAACATGTCATAGGTCATGAAAAGCTGACTTCATGCTGCACAACATCATTAAAATATAACAAAATAAGTCACTTAAGGAGGGGAGCTAACAATGTATGTGGGTCAGGTGTTGCCTACATTGTACATATTATATATGTATATGTGTGTGTGTGTGTGTGTGTGTGTGTATATATACATACATGTATACATACACAACAAAATTGCAATACAAATACACAACATATATACAAATGTACATACACAACCAGCTAATTACAAATATTAATAAACACTAATAGCATATAAATAATACTAAAATAACACTGATTGTAGGACAAATCTATCTATCTATCTATCTATCTATCTATCTATCTATCTATCTATCTATCTATCTATCTATCTATCTATCTATCTATATATATATATATATATAATTTTTTTTTTTTTTAATGAGAAATACGTTTAGTTTAATATATTTAAATAAATTACTTATTTATAAATGCATTTACATTTAAATAAAAAATATATATATATAATTATATCTATATATAAAAAATATATATATATATATTTGTGTGAGGGTTAGAAAACATCATTAGTTCAGTGTAAATACAACAGAAGTCGGTGTAACATCTCCAACATGAAGTGTAAGTGTTGAAGCGTATTCTTACCACAGGTGAGCGTTTCAGGCCTGAGCAAGGTTATTAGCTGACCCTGTAGGGAGCGAGGGAACGAGCAGTGAGTTTCCTTCACCACTACCGCCTTATCTTTGATCCAGACCACCAACCATTGCAGGTTACAGTCACACAGAAGATACGGGCTGTCAAACTCCCTAAGAATGTATACAGCATGTTCAGAAATTATTGTAAAAACTACATCAGAGCCAAACATCTTTAGATAATATCATAAGAACATTCCTTTCCACAGAGTGTGGGTCAACAAATGCATTACATTTAGACTGGGGTCTGAGTTTAAGTTAATGAATAAGAAGTTTGTGAACACAAGCACTAATAAGCTGCAATCTGCATTTTATTTTAGGTATTGCACATTGCAATTTTAACGTGTGCAAATTATGCAAAGTACAACAAAACACTTACAGTATTTTCAGAGAGCCAAGGCTGTCGAAGATCCCTTGAGAAAGTGAAGAAAACTTGTTCTCCGAAAGGTTACTACAACGAAAATGGGGCAGCAATGAGCAAATATACCATCCTAAATAGAAACTGATGTTACCATCATAAGTCATAGTTGACTGCCCTTAAAGATGCAGTAAGAGATTTCTGAGAAACACTGTTGAAATCAACCCAAACAAACAAAAAAATAGGCAAAGATGACAAAAAGAAAAACAAGGAAGAACAAAAAATTAACACAGTATAAAAGAGTACATACGAGCTCCAGACAAACAATGACACTCAAAACTGTCCTGTTACTATAGCTAACATTACAACAACAGCATATCTTGGTTCTGTGAAACAGCAAAACCAATATTACTCGCATATGGAGCAGAAACAACCTCTGCGTCTGTTTTCAGGCCTTTTCGCTTTGGTCTTTTGGTCGCTTTTCTAATATTAATGCGGGTTCTAAAGCTCTTGCCTGATCATCATCCTTAGGGATGCACCGAAACGAAAATTCTTGGCCGAAGCTGAAGCCAAATATTAATGAAACGCTTGGCCGAAGGCCGAATACCGAACGCGGTGTTTCGCATTTTTTCCATTTATTTTGCCAATTTTTTCACCATTGCATTAATTAAATAGTAAAAATGTGCTTTTTACTATTTTGTCTTGCTTTTCCGAAGAAAACAAAAAATAAAATTACAATGAATTCAATTTAAAAATATTTATTAAACACTGAACTTTTTTTTAAACATTCCAGCAGATATTATACAAACAAAGCATAATATAACTTAAAAAAAAAATGTATTTGGCCATCTTTGAAGCCCCCCCTTCTTGAATAGCCTGTGTTAGGCCTATTATTGACTGCTGAAAGAATGTAACTGTATGCCTACAAAAAAAAAAAAAGTGCATTGAAAAGTGCAAAAAATGTGGATGAACCCACAACAAATGAAACAAAACTCGAGAGGGTTATTGCTCCTGGGGGTGGGGACTTCTGAGAGATAACCATCTAACTGTTAAGCGGTTGAGCTTGTTCTCTGTCTTGCAAATGGGTTATTCTCTTGGAGGATCTCATCGAACATGTCAGACAGCGAGACGGTGCGCGGCTCATCTGTAGTACGAGCCGGTTTTCTCTCTGCGCTGTTTTCATCTCCTGCGCTGTGCATCACCTAACCATCTCCATCACCTAGCGGCTTTCCCAAATCCAACTCGGCCTGGATCATTTCTCCACACCTCTGACATGTTTGCTGCATTTATAAAGCGCGCGCCTCTCACTCTACGCTGGTTACTATTTGAGCGCATCATCAAAAACGTCATTGTTTGGCAAAATTTATTCGGTTTTTTTTTTTACATATTCGGCCGAACACCGAAAGTGCTTTTTTTGCTCACTCTCTCTCTTCCCCCATCATGAGTGGACATGCCCCTTACTGCTGATTGGCTACAAGTGTGTTGTGGTACTGATCAGATCCGAACCACTTTCAACAGCGTTTCTCAGAATCGCTTATAGCACCTTTAAAGGGTTAGTTCATCCAAAATGAAAATCAGCCCATGATTTACTCTCCCTGAAGCCATCCTAGGTGTACATGACATTCTTCTTTCAGACGAATACAATCGGAGTTATATTAAAAAATGTCCTGGCTCTTCCTAGCTCTATAATGTGAGTCAATGGGTATATTTTTTTGGAAGTCCATCAAAGCCTATCCATCCGTGATAAAAGTGCTCGAAACGACTCCGGGGGGTTAATAAAGGCCTTCTGAAGTGAAGCGATGCGTTCGTGTAAGAAAAATATCCGTATTTAAAACTTTATCGACTAAAATAACTAGCTTCCGGCAGACGGTCGTACGCAAGTCGACTTACGCCAAAAGAGTAACACTTGAATTTGACGCACAACGTAATGGCGAACACGGTTGCCCAGCACTGTTTGTTTGAACCGCGAGAGGCGTCAAAGCTTACGCAACTTACGCTTCAGGGTGAGTAAATCAAGGGTAAATCAAAAATGTTCATTTTTGGGTGAACTATCCCTTTAAGTTAGCCTGACGTCGTCATACTCAGATTTTAGTCAGAATATGAGTCTGATCCACTGGGCTGTGATTATGGGGCGTGTTTCAACAAAACCAGGAAAGAAAATGCCTCTGCACTCAATTGGATAGACCTACAACCAATCAGAGCAACGGAGTAAGTGACGTATGTTTTTCATTCATCTTTCCGATCGACAAATGACTTTATCGCGGTTCTCTGTTCCTCTTTTAAAATGAATGCGCAGTCGTCGATATCTTCAATAACAGACGCGATGGCGGAACCTACACATCTCAATTCTCCAGCGGCAGCCATCTTTGTAGTAAACGAATTCAACCCAAGCGCTCTTTGGTGACGTGGATGATTATGTTACTGTTGATCATCTGTCCATCATCGTATAAAGCCCGCCCTGACAATTTGATTGGTCCGAACAGCTCTGGTTCGAGCATAGTTGCTCCACAACGGATCAAGTCCAGACCGAGCTTCCCGACCTCAAATGGTGTGGGCGGGGCTAAGTTTGACTGGCATCCAGGCTACCTTTAAGTATCTTGAATGATGAATAAAATTGAATATTGTTACAACTATTATTATGATTGCAACATTGCAACAGAGTCTGTGAAGATTGTGCTAAATTATTTCAATATCTAATGAGCAACACTTTCTGATGTGACAAATGTCATATCTGCTGTTTGAAATGAGAAAAAAACAAAAAACAAAAACAAAACTTAACTGTAATACTAGTCCAATTTATGCAAGTTGGATCCATTAACATGTTAAACTAAAAAGCCTCCTTACAAACAGTTTTTTTTTTCCTGTATACCCTTGATATCACATCTGTTTGGGATGAAATCTGTTCAGTGCTTCAACTGCTGTCTTAATTGAAATGACTGGATAAATTATAATCTTCACCTTCACCTGGTGAAGACGATGCTCACTGTTACACCTGCAGCTGTCGCTACACCCATGGGAAGTCAACGTTAACACGCTCATCTAACAACATCTGTTATGAGTTTCAGAATTCTGTGAAGGGTAATTAGGCTAATGAATCTCAGCCAAACACCACCAATGACATTTGCGTTCTCATCACAATCTAATAAAAATATCTGCATATAAACAGACTGTAGATGTATAGATGGACAGACAGATAAATGGATAAACACGTTAAATTCGCATTATGAGATGGATTATACACAGATGAGCCAAAACATTATGACCCCCTGCCTAATATGCTGTTGATCCTCCGTGTGCTGCCAAAACAGCGCCAACTCACCGAAGCATGTACTCTGCAAGACATGGTGGTATCTGGCACCAAGACGCTAGCAACAGTTCCTTCAAATCCTGTAAAGTTGTGAGGTGGAGCCAGCATGGATCAGAATTGTTGGACCAGAACATCCTACAGGTGCTCAATCAAGATTGAGATCTGGGGAATTTGGAGGTCAGGGCAACACCTTGAACTCTTCATCAGGCTCCTCAAACATTTCCAGAACAATGAGTGCAGTGTGCCAGGGTGATTTATCCTGCTGAAAGAGACCACTTCCACCAGAGAAGACATCATCATGAAGGGGTGTACCTGGTCTGCAACAATGTTTAGGTAGGTGACACGTGTCAAATTTACGTCCACATGAATGTCCGGACCCAGAGATTCCCAGCAAACCATTGCCCAGAGCATCACACTCCCTCCACAGGCTTGTCAACTTCCCACAGTGCACCCTGGCGCCATCACTTCCCCATGTAAAAGGCGCGCAAGTACATGGCCGTCTACGTGATGTAAAGGAAAATGGTACTCACTGGACCAAACAACCTTCTTCCAATGCTCCAAGGACCAGCTCCGACACTCCTGGGCCCATTTGTTGGTGCTTTTGATGGTGGTCAGGGGTCATCATAGGCACTCTGACTGGTCTGCGGCTATGCAGCCCCACACGCAGCAGAGTGCAATTTTGTGAGACTTGTGCCACAGTAGACCTTCTTTTGGCTAGGACCAGACGGGATAGCCTTCGTTACCCTAGTGCATCAATGAGCCTGGGGCGTCCAACAGCGAGTCGCCGGTTTGTGGTTTGTCCCTCCTTGGACCACTGTTGGTAAATTCTCACCACTGCTGACTAGAAGCAACCCACAATCCTTGCTGTTTCAATGATACACCGACACTGACAAGGGCCAAATTGTTATGGCCAGATGACTAAGTCGCTCAGATCTTTATTCCAGCCCATTTGAGCTGCATCCAACACGTTGATTATGAAAACTGACTGTTTGCTTACCATCTAATATACTCAATATTTAATATGTGGCCTTGATAGGAAATTATCAAAAATGTTTGCTTCTGTGAGTGGCCAAAATGTTTTGGCTCAGTGTATTATAAATTAAAGGGGGTGAAATGTTTATTAGATTAATTTTACACTAAAAGCAAATTAAATTGATTTAAGTTTAAAAACAATTTCTTTAGGTTCAGAGTAGCAACAAAAACATGACTTACAGTTTAACAAGGTTTGTGAGACCTTTAAACACATCCACATGGAGGCAGCCGATCAGATTTTTGGACAAGTCTCTGCAAGGTACAAAACATAAGAGAAAGTGTTGTTTGATAACTTGTACAGGCACTATTATTTATCATTTCTTACCTGGGTTTGTCAAAACATTTTACAACATAATTTTAATTGAAACAAATACATACAACCACATACAATTTGCACAATTGTATTTTTATACTCTGAATACTGAATACCTATTGTAGCTGTAAATTAGCGTTTTTTCCCATTGATTGATACGCACACAATAATATTTTTACATTTATAAATTGGCACAGAAAATTATTTTTGTTATTTTTTTTTTAGCTGTAAATGACACCATAACTGATCCCATCAGTTCCATACTGGTCTTGATTAGTGTTATTTTAGTATTTAGTTTATATAATATTACAGTATTATTATATGCAGAATTATTATATACTATATTATATACTATTACTATTATTATATACTATTAAAGTGTGTAATATTTTGAATTAGCTTGTATTTTTGTTCCTAATTACATTTTTTGTATTTGTATGCGTTTCTGTAATTTATCTTAAATTTATTTTTCTTTCTTTTTTTCAATTTCCATTTAGTTGCCAAGGCAACATTTCTAACTTTAAGGTGTTTTGTTGTATTTCATCGATTAATTTGATTCTATTTCAGATTATTTTTGAATAATGAAAACAAATTTTAATAGTTTGTTTACAATAAAAACACTGATCTTGATGGAGTGAAAGAGCATTCATACAGCCTCATGCTTTTAATAAAGCAAAACATATACTTCTAAAAACATAAAATACACACCTCACCAAACACCAATTAGGAAATGATCTCATCCTGCTAGTGCCTATATTTATACAATATTGACAGCCAAACTACCATTACATCCCAGACAAAACATAACCATTAAATGTCAATCTAGCAGTCGTCCCAGTCTTCGTACACGACACAACATGTTTTTGGCAAAGGTCTCTAAACCCCATCTAATCACTCACTTTAATGTCAAGCCACATGTTTCAGACATACAAGCATGAGACATTAAAAAAAAACTATAGCACTTTGATTTATCACAAGCTTCCTTTCAGCATCAAAAAGCACATCAATATGTGATGAGGTCCTGTGTACATTTGAGAAGTTGCACAGTTAACATTGCAGAATGATTAGGCATAAATCTTAGTATGAAATATGTAATATTGTTAAATATAACAGATAATATTACATGTTTCTTTTTAAAGAATAATTCTTGATATCTGTTCTTTGTTCAGTTATGAATATTTTTTTTTACATTTTAATAAAAATGACAAAAATGTATTTTAAGAGAATACTTTTAGATATCATCTCACACAATATTTAGTTCCCAAGACAATAATGAATACATTTTCTAATTAGCATCAGCCATTTCTTTTTAAAGTTCAGGACACTTAGACATTTTCTTCTCTGAAGCTGGCAAAGTAACTAGGCTTATAAAACTGTGAAAATTCATCTTGAACACTCTCTCAAAAGTTCGGAAGACAGCTATTCTTTTTCAGGGGAGCTGCATACTTCTCCATTCAGCCAGCCAAAGAGCAGTTTATATTGGCAAGAAGTGAGTCATATTACACAGCCACGCCATACACACGAACCCTCTGAGTGTGTGTCTAAAGAACGTATATAGCCGAACACTCACCACATGTACATACTTCACTCTGCACAAAACAAGGAACAAACTCTCCTTTCTTTCTCAAAGTCTCTTGCTCTCAACACACACACACACACACACACACACACACACACACACACACGTAGATAGCATCAGTCATGCTGTGCAGAGTGCTGTCTGGACATTGTCCATCTGGAGTGAAGAACTGCAGAAAGATGAAGTCTTATTTCCGTGGTTACACACACCCAACAGTGAAACTGTTTTAACTCGAATCAGAGCATTTCTGCAAGAGAGGTGTCAACCAGATTTATTTTAGTATCACTGAGATACTATTATCGTTTTTATTAATATTCTGAATTTGTTTTTATTTTTATAAATGTTTCAATAAATGTTTTCATTTGAATTTTAGTTCAAGTTATACGAACTTTGTCATGTTTTTGTAAATGAAAATGAAAAGTTACCTTGGCAACTAGCTAAAATTTTTTAAATATATATAAAAATGAATAAAAAAGTGGTGTTAATCAATAGAAAAATTTACTCGATCAATTTTTTTTCTGTGATTGATCACGATTAATCACAATTAAAAACACTTTTACGCTTTTATAGGTTTATATATTTTATAATGTAATAATTTCACAGTTAATCTCCAAATTAATGTAGAGACAACGTAAAGATAGTATATTATAAATACTTGTTTATTGGCATCTTTTTATGAATGAAGGTCAGTATCACTGATACTAATACAGCTCTTGATGTCTGGATAAAAATGATTTATAATTATAATTCTTTCTCTTTTTTTAAGCAGGCTTTCTTTCTTTCTTTGAGGTTCTTTCTTTTTATATTTTGGATGTTCAGACTGCGGCAATTAACATTTTTGTCAGAGTAAATTACATGTTATTTTGTCTGTTCAGAAACGTGGGAGAATCATGATCTCTATTTGAATAAAAAAAAAAAAAAAAAATCATGAATCTCAATTTATCCAGAATCGTGCAGCTCTATAGCATTGTTTTTCAGAGAAACAAGTATGTGAACCTAGCATGTTTTCTAAATATAACATACTATGGTATTTTTATGCTTTAGTACAGTAAAAAAAAAAAAAGTACATTCTGTACATACAGCACCTTTAAAGTTGATTTGATTTCAAGTAACAAATACGTTTTTTACGGTGTTAGTTTTTGTCAGCTACAATAACCCTGTTGTCGTCAACACATTTTACACTCTAGAAAGACAGAATGATACTTACAGTCGTTTGAGGGCGAAAAGTCCATAAAAAGCTCCTGGTTCAATATGTGTGATTATGTTGTTCTTTATGTCCCTGTGAAGATAAAACAGTTTTAGGCAGTGAACATTATCAAACACTTAAAAAAAAAGAAAAAAAGGCCTTTAGTTAATTTCAAACATGAGCTAAACTGAGCCAACCCAACCCTATAATAACAGGTTATTCAAAACTCAGAAAACATGCCAGTGGGTATAACACTTAAACCTTTTGATGCTTGACGTGCCGTAGCCATAAAGCCATAAGTCAATGCACACCCCTTAATAAGTCTCTCTCATTTGGCAGTGTAACGTAACATGAGGATTGGAACCTCTTCAAACGTAATAATTCAATATGCAAAATGAATCCATTTAGGTAATTCAATAATATCCTGATGTACTGCACTATATTATGCATGAATTATAGGAATCGACTGTAAACGACCACTGTACAATGGCTATAGCAGAAACTGACTGACGGCTAGTGCTTAAAGGCTCATTAAGTGCCTTGAAACATCCAGCATTATTCAATGCGTTGACGCAATTTCCACTGAAACAGGAAGACAGGGCGGGACATATCAAACAGCTCCTCCCCCTTTTTTAAATAGCCAGTCGTGTTTTGATTCGGCCAATCAGCTGTTGAGCTCAAAGCCGCATTTGACAGCCACAGTCTAATAGATTCCCCTTTTAGCCACAGTCTAATAGATTCCCCTATCATGTTGAAGATGTTTTGTTTGAAAATTATGTCATTTATGTTGGTGCATGGCACCGGTGTTATCTCTTCTACTCGTCAGTCTAACCGTTTCTCCTCCCAATCTGCTCCATCTCTTTATAATATAGCATTCTGTGTAGAATTCAAATGTATCCGATACCTTTTGTGGTCTGCACAGACTCGCGCCTATGATCTGCTCTGTGGTATTGTGTCACGCAGTGGCGGTTTGCGTGACACCACATTTGCCCCAGTGGAAAGCATATTTACACATTTACGTCCGAATTGTTCTCTATCCCCTATATAGTGCATTGTGTCACTGACCAAACATTAAATGAGTGAGCGTGCAACAATTCCAGAATCCGACAAAGGGCGGGTAAGTTCAAAGGCTACCGTCACTGATACCCAGAGCCCACACCTGCGCTAGTCAGCCAGCAATGTTCAAAACATCATCACAGAGTTCCTGCGTCAAAGGCGGACTAACCATGCAAGCCTCTTTGATGTTGTGCCATTTGTGGTTTGAGAGTGGAATAGAGGAGCACACAACACACAATACGGCAAGAGAGAGAAGGTAGACTAAGGTCATATCGACGGTTATAGGATTTCTGGAAGAACAACAACATTTAAAAATGTATGACGATTTCCACCAAAATATTAAGCAGCACAACTGTTTTCAACATTGATAATAGAGGTGGGGGAAAATCAATTTACATCTTTACAATCTTCTACCAGTTCAAATCAAGCCACAAATTTCAATTTCCAAGCGTTTGTTAATAACGCGATGCTGTCAGAACAAAGGCAGTGGCAGTCGACTGTGAGAGCAGTGAAGCACCTGAACAGTTTTGTGGACAGGAAACACTATGAATGAAGCTTTCTAGACAACAATAGCTCATATATCAATATAGTGAGTCACATGTGATGGGAAAAGGTCCTTACTGTGGATTTAAGCCCTGATATTCTAAACCTGTAAGCTGTTATTCTCTGATCAACAGAATCTCTAGGACATGCCATTCTTGATGAAGACATTTTTCTGAAACGGATACAGAAGAAAAGTTTAATGTCAAGCAAATGTGGAATAGCACATGGAAAAGCTTTTTTCTTTCTGTGAGAGAACACTTCTACAGAGAAGAGCTGGCGGAGCTTTAGGTCACAGTGGGCAGTTCTCTGGAGTGGAAAGGCAAACACGCGTTCCAGTGGCACTTCTCATAACCTTTGCACACGGGTCGGGGGAGTGAGAGGGGAAAAGGGGGAAATGGAAGGCTCAAACTCAAAGCTTTTAAGCAATTTCTCAGGATACATTAGGACAGGCCTTTTAAAAAAGAAAAACATTTGACATTTTCAAAATTTATGTCTAGTCAAATTTCAACACAAATATGCTGGCTTATCGCCATTGCCTGAAACAATATTTTTTTATTAAAGAAATAAATCATCAGAATAAATCAAGCATCATAAAATTAAGTTAATGCAAGTCTTCGTAAGTCATATGATAGCTCTGTGTGGATGAAAAGACCGAAATCAGTGACTTGTTAAAGTGATAGAAATTTAAAAAAAATTAAATTCTGTCAATTTACTCAATGTCGTTCAAAACCCATAAGACTTTCATTCAACTTCAAACACAAATTAAGATATTTTTAAATGAAACCTGAGAAGTTTCTGTCCCTCCATTGAAAGTCCACGCAACAAAGTTTAAACTTTCTTGACACCACCATTGAGGTTTGTTCTAGCATGTGACACACACACATTTGAGCTTTCCTGTTTATCATATTTGATGTGCATTAATCAAAGAGTCAAATGATAGTCAAATAAACCCCTGATTCATCGTTCATCACATAAAAGCACTCGTAACTCCTCTCAAGACTTGGATTTAGGTGTGGGCGATATGGCAAAAATATATTTAAAAAATTCTGGAAAAAAACACGATTCTATCATGATTTCTCCATGTTGGTTTTACTATTTTGCAAGTAACAGAGCAGTACAGCTAAACACATTTCCCTATTTTAAAAAATGTAGCCTTACAAGGTAACAAATAAAAGAAAAAAGAATGACAGACCATTTAGGCTTTAAAATGTATGCAAATAATAAACTTTCATGATATCACACACCACTACTTGGATTAAATCGCTCGATTCTCCATTTTCCAGCTCCTTTATGAACGTTTTGAAGCATCAGAGTAGGCTATTGGGTGAATAGAATTTCAATGAATGGACAGAAACATCTCGGGTTTCATTAAAAATATCTTAATTTATGTTTTGAGGATGAACAAAAAAGTCTTATGGATTTTGAACATAAGGATAAATAATGAAAATGTATTTTTGGTTGAATTAAGCGCTGGGACTTAATCATTTAGGGTACAGTTTCACAACAATAAAGTGCTAAAAATTTTACGTTTTTTTCTTTGTTCACACAGATCCATGAAAAAAAACGCTGTATTATGCTGCCAGGCCAGTAGTAGGCGATGTCACTTTTTAAAGAAACACTACACGCCTATAGACTGAACAACGTAATACGCATGATGTCACCTTTTCACAAATTCTAGTTTTTGTAGTTTATATGGAGACAATAACAGTATCGTTTTCAAAAATTTGCACTTTGAATCCCGTTTTTAAAAGTTTGCGTTTTCAGACCCCCAAAATGCCATTGTCGTGTAAATGAACATTGTCGTGTAAATGAGTTTTTAGTTGAAAACGATGTTGTGTAACACAGCCCCTGGGTCAGTTCGTCAAACGCAAGTACCGGATCATTCCAATTAACAAACAAATCATTCAGGTTTTGTGAACTTAATTAACTGATTCACTGAAAAGATCTGAATCATTTCAAAACAATGATTCATTCACAAATTGAGCATCACCACTTCTGCAAGATTTTTAGTGAACAACAACTTAAATTTTGGTTTGTTCTTCAAACAAAGTTTCTATGTGACTTCAAAATACATATATAGTGCACCCAGATGGAGCACTTGTATGATATTTTTATGATGTTTTTTGTAATTCTGGAGCTTGATAGCCCCATTCACTTTCAGTAAATGAAAAACTCACAAAGTTTGTAATTCAGGTTTGAAACAACATGGAGTTTTCATTTTTAGGTGAACTATACCTTTAACTGCAATAATAAGGTGAGAACGAGGTGGAAAAAAAAATCAGCCTTTTACCAATTCAGTCTTCAAAAGTGCACACACACACACACACACACACACACCAACACAGAGACAGAGTCACAGTGCAGAGAATAATGCGTGAATCAGACTGCTGACATCTCTGGCTTTAGCTCGATTTATTAGAATGACAAAAGCAGAGCTCTGCTCTGGGCGGAAGGGATAGGAGCGAGAGAGAAGTGTGAAAACAAAGCCAGAGAGGGCACACAGGGAGCAGCACTGGAAGGTAACTGTGCCAAAAAGCCCAGACGCAGAAACCCGCCGTGCCGTCAAGAGAGCCGAAGATGAATTCCTCAGGCTTTCAAAGCACGCAAAGATCAAAGATGTTTACACTTCCAACGTGTTATAAAGACAAGGGTTTAGCTAGTTATACCCTGAACTGTATCATTTTCTCAACATTAAAAGAGGAAAGAATTCCCTCACATTATAAACAGAACAGTGCACAGATTCACTCATGAATCAACTGGCTGAAACAGTCCAGTTGGAAGCTCTCAATTCAGTTTACACATCTCTCAAGATGACAAGGTTTACTGGTTGCTGGAACGCATGGTTCCACCACAATCACAACCGTAACAAACATCACTTTCTTTTGCATTCAAGCAAAACACAAGCCGAAAGTCCATCTGTTTCTTTGTTGGCTGAGATGATTCCCAGATCTTACTCAGGGGTGAATGAGCACTAGAAACTAAGATGAAGGCTAAGCTACAAGACCTCTTCATTTGGTTTTACGACTTTTGTATGAAACATTTTTTATAGTGTAGATAGTGAAAAAAAAATGATGGTAGGCTAATATAATATTAAGAGTAAAGAGATGTATTCATGAATGAATTTATAGTGAAATGTGTAAAATTACACAAATTTCCATTTTGGATACGTGTAGAAATATATATTTCAAATAAATATATTATATTTCATGAAATATAATATATTTCAAATAAATGCTGTTCTTTTGAACTTTATATTCATCAAAGAATCCTGAAATGGCATCACAACCGTTTTCAACATTGATAATAATAAGAAATGTTTCTGAGCAGCAAATCAGGACCATGTGACACTGAAAACTGGAGAAACGATGCTGAAAATACAGCTGTCTCATCACAGGAATACATTACATTTTCAAACATTTTCAAATTGAAAACAATTACAAATAACCCTGAAATAACTTTAATATTAACAAGAATAAGGACATGATAAATACACCCTCAAGGATGACATTGTGTATTTCTGACCCTTAATGAAGCACAAAACTAAAGAACTACTTCCATGTTTCCAGATTCAAACCCATTGAAAAGACTTAAATGAGCAAGAACAAATAAATCAATACTTTCTTTAAAAAATGGGTTTTTTTTTAAAAACGTAGTGTGTCAATTCCTTTATTCAGCAGTTCTTTGAAAGAAACCGGTTATGTGATAGGCCTACGCCGTGAACATGTCTGCTGGTCATTGAAAATCTGGGTCATGTATAGTCAAGCAAGGGAAAGTGCACACATAAACAGCAACACTAAATACGGCATTTCAATGTACAGGCTGGCTCTAAATTTAGCTGTGCGCTCCAGCATTTGACCAGCACTGCTAACGGAAGTACAGAGCAGTAAACTGATGCCAAGACCAGACAATTGTGCTCCCTGAAGGCAACAGCTATAATTAACTTTCACTTGACCATCCCCCTCATGACCTCCTCGAGGTCTCCAACAGCCTAATGATCCTTCACCGGTACCTCAGCATCAACAGAAAAATCAGGGGTTCCTTTCTGCTAGACAACATGCACCTTGTCAACAACAGAATAAGAACCAACCAGCTTTGCACTTTACCCAAAAGAACGGCTGGTCTCGAACAAGGAACTGTTAATGTACACATCAAATAAACATTTCAGAACAACTCAGAATGCCAAAACTGAAAAAATAAATGGATCCCATTATAAACACATTCCCATTAAATCTACATTGGAGACAAAGCAGCTCCAGCCACTTAACTATTCGTATTTATTTACAAATATCACATGTGTGAAGTGATTGTTGTGCTATGTTGGGCATCTTTTTTTTTACATTATGTGTAATTTGAATTTCTGAGTGTACTAAAAAACATTTATGGTAAACTAAAATGTACTTTAATGTACTTAAGTTGTAGCGTGGCCACTGGCAGTGTAATGGTTTTTTGGTAAAAAAAAATAAATAAAAAAAAACAAACTATACCATTCTCCACCCATGGTTCGACACGCACTTGCACCGCAGTTCATCTCAAATCTGATGACGCATTTATTACATGGTTTGTTGAAAATAACAACGAGTAAAACAGACAGAGTTTGGGTAATGGATATTTTTGTCAATGGATACGCATTCTGGCTTCCCTTAAACTTTGTTCAATGCGAGTGCCGTATGCTTTATGACCAGTCATTTACGCCGTCATCGTCGTGTTGATAGCGCGAGCGCAGGTGAGACCTGAACAGCACATTATCTGTGTTTAAACTAAACTCATTTAAGCCTTGCCAATTTAAACATTCAAAGAAGACGTGAAAGAGAACTAAAAAGATTTGTGTGTGCACTCATCAGAAACACGGAAAGCCGTGTCTCAGGGAGTGTGCGAATATTGAGCTCTGTTTCAAGTCTGGCGCTTGAACGGACAAATTCACACAAAAATCAATGTCAACATGCCCGTCTTGGCGAGTATCCTAGCAAACATAGTAGGTTATGTCTTAAGTGAACATAAACAGTAGGGCTGGGTATTGACACAAATTTCACAATTCACAAGCTTACAATTCGATTCGAATTCGATTACGATTCGATTCGATTCGATTCAATATCGATTATTTTGGATATCAGGTACAATACATTGCAAATTTTCTCAAGGAAAACAAATCTCTTAACTATTATTGTAAACTATGGGAGTCAGTTGTAGCCTATAGGCTTCATTAGCCTACTATAATATTGAAGGTAAAAATTAACTGATTTGTATACAAACACTTAAAATACACTTATTTATTTTTATAATAATAAAGTTATATGAAATTATATAAAAATTTAAATGGTGGCTGTCATAAAAAACTTTCCAGATTTATTCAAACATGCATTAAATATTGAAGAACATAAAAAAATATAATGAATATGTAATATGGTGCATATATTTAACAAAATGCTCCTCTCTAGAGTTAATTTTTCTAGCTGACTAACGAGTTTATGGTCACTGGATATTTTTTTCTGAGGTAAATGTGACGTTACATGACATTTGTTTACTAACGTCTTTCCACGGTTGAAACACTGATTGAGCGATTCCATGTGACATGATACGGACTTCGATAGGTTGTACTCTATCTTTTAACACACTTTCAGATGCTCATTCATGTTTATTTCGCACTGTAACTGATATTATTAAGGCGGAAGAGAAGGAATGTGCGCTCTGCGCTGCTGCTTCTCTAGAGCTGCGCCAGAGCGATCTCACGCCACAGCGCCAAAACGGTAATTATGTTTTTGAATTTCATAAGAAAATGGACGTAATTTGAAATCTGAGACTTCGTTTCATATCAATAATAACAAAGCACAAAGATTATTGTGATTTATTGGATGGGATGCGCGCAACAATGTTCCATTCATTCATCAACTGAAAACAGGGTGACTAATCGATTCTTGGGATTTAAGAATCAATATCGTTTCGTAAAAATGAGAATTGATTAAAATCGAGAAATCAATATTTTTTACCCAGCCCTAATAAACAGTCGAGAAAGACAACGCATGTGTATCAGTATCAGTGTATTGGATCCATGCATTATATCTTAAAGTGACAGCAGCCTAATATTCCTGCTGTGTGTTTTAAATGTTAATCAAACAACAAAAGACAAGGAAACCACTCACTGCTCTTGACTGAATAGCTTTTGTAACTTTAATAATGATTAATCTTTATTTATACAGTGAAGATTTTATGCAATGTTGTTTTACATTTGATTACTTTATTCAATTTCTGTACCTGAAAACATTATTTTATTTGTATCTTTGCTCTATTGTATTTATTTGTGCTGTTGCTTGTAGTTTGATTATTTGTTTTTATTTTCATTATTTTTATTTAACAGTAGTCCTTTTTTTCCCTGAACACAGCACATACCGAACTATACCGAAACAGTAACCCTAAAACCATGATAAAAAAATGAAACATAAGTAATTTGAACCGGTGCACCCCTAGTGGCCACCATAATTTTAAAGTTTTAGTTTGGGCGCCAGTTTAAAGGGGTGGTTCGGGATTTTTGACATCGGACCTCATTTTTAAGTCAGCCTGGTTGTTATTCATCAGTGGAGACATTTTTTTTTTCAAAATTATCCAGTCCTTATATTTGGATAGTTAGCCGAGTCAATGGTATATGTTAGCCAGCCATTAAAAACCATTTTACCCACTCCACAGTGCACCAAACGCAAATCAATTATAACACTAGACTATCGATGCAAATGTCCGTTGAGAGAATAATGTTAGAAATCAAACTTGCCTTTCATCTCAATGATCCCAAAGGAACTAGTTTCTCAGCAGCTGCGGAATTTTACTTTGCTCCGGTTAGTAATGCGGCAAAAAGTAAACACAGAACTGTCTGTGTATTCCGGCTCAAACCTGTAAGGTTCGTTGAATACACATTCATCGTCTTCATCCTCTTCAAAGTCTGACACTTTGTCATCACGGCTTTCAGACGTCGCCATAGTCTTTATAGATAACGTTACTCTGCTTATGTGACGTTAGTGATAATCAGTGTGCCAGCGGCAGGTAAATACACTTGCGTCATGTGTGTACCGGCTCACTCGGTTGCCTAGGTAATCAATATCACTCCGCTGCTGCTGTAGACAAGGCTTATGATTACAGGGAACAAATTATAACTAATGCAATGTGATGAAAGGTAAGTTTGATTTCTAACATTATTCTCTCAACGGACATATACATTGATAGTCTAGTGTTATAATTGATTTGCGTTTGGTGCACTGTGGAGTGGGTAAAACGTTTTTTAATGGCTGGCTAACATATACCATTGACTCGCGCTAGCCTAGCATCGGCTAACTATCCAAATATAAGGACTGGATAATTTAAAAAAAAAAAAATGTCTCCACTGATGAATAACAACCAGGCTGACTTAAAAATGAGGTCCGATGTCAAAAATCCCGAACCACCCCTTTAAATAAACTGTCACAATCTATTAAAGGGATAGTTCAAGCAATTATGAAAATTCTATCATTCTATTATTAATTATATCACAGAGGGACAGAAAGCTCTCAGATTTCATCGAAAAAATTTTCATTTGTGTTCCAAAGATGAATGAAAGTCTTACGTGTTTGGAACGGCATGAGGGTGAGTAATTAATGATAGAATTTTCATTTCTGGGTGAACTAACCCTTTACGGTGTATACGCCAATTAAACAAACTAAAATGAACTACAACTACAATATAGGCCAAACAAATAAAGAGAATTTTGAACTTACAGTCGTTCCAGTGATGACAAACCAATGAAAGAGCCATTCAGAAGTTCCTGGATTTTGTTGTTACTCAAAATCCTGTGGAGAAAACAAAAGAGATTGATATTTAAAAAAAACAGGTGGCCACAGATAAATACATAACTTGAACCTGAATTGTAAAACTAGATCTACAGTTATTTGCTTGCAAGTTCATGAGCAAACATCCTCATTTTTATTTTTCATCAATTGCATACTCAAAACCTTGGACTCAACAGACAAAGTACCTCAGAAATTGTTTTGCATTGCATAATATTGCATTAATTATACATTGGGGTTTTTTTTCTAAGCAAATGCTTTCTTATGAAATTGGCCTAGCAAATACAAGCACAGGCAGCTGAGAATACAAGAGACTATCTAAGCTCTTAATCATCAGAAAGAAGCTTCTAACAGCTGAAGATACAGAAAGATATGGAAAGTTACCATAACAACCAAATGGAATGGTAATGTAACAGTTAAAGGTCTGAACTGGTAACCAAAAGTTTAAACCCAAAGGACATTCACTTTTGTGGCCTAATGAAAATGTCTGCTAAACAATGAATCCTATTTGATCACTTCTGAATCAGTCTAACAGAACAGATCCAAAAAAAAAAAAAAAAAAAATATATATATATATATATATATATATATCGGTTGTCTCCTTGCTTCAATTTTCCACATAGATGACGGCCAATTGGCTGACAAGACCATCAATGGAGCAGAGCTTTCGTGGCTGCTGAGGCACACACCAGAAGATGTGTTTAGCTGTAAACCGGTGCAGTGCTAAACACAGCTTACAAGTGATATACAAGAAAGAAAACAGTTTCAATGGATAAACAATGAATTGCATTTAACTTGGTTTTATTTTGAAACATGAAATTACTGCAAAATTAAACAAAGTCTCTAACTTTAGAAGTAGGCTTCTCAAATGAAAGCCATCTATTTTACATAAAATACACAGCTGAATCATGTTTGTTTTTGCTTTCCGGAGCCAAAACATCATCCGCATGGCTTCTCCATTTTGTGTCATTCAGCAATAAACAGTGATGTACATTCCAGAGGAAGCACCACAACCGTTTGTGGTTGGCTGTTTTTGGGACAGTTGCACCGGATGCGGTTGCTCAGGCTCACAACCCCTTATCCACAGGTCCCGGCCAGACTGTTATTATTATGGGGTGCTGAGGGGTGACTTTATTACAAGCTTGGCCTACTGAGACAGCCTACATATTTTTCTGGCTTTGAGAACACAAACAGTTCCTATCCTCTCCTCACTTTAAGAGCTTGTGGATTTTCAAACTCCAGATGTGAAGAGCATTACGGAAGAGGTATATCAAACAGAGTCCAGCAGGGTCCTCTTTGGTAAACCCGCACCTGCAGTACTTAACAGAACAACCAACCCGTTATCCGACAGCAGCACTCATTTAATTCCATACCGACCCGATTGACAAAGACAGCGACCTGACCCACACCCGCAGTAAATCTAGACTACATCAGGTATATATTTTTTCCCCATGTAACAAGCAATCAAACCAACATTATGCATTCTGAGTTGATGCATTTAAGAAAAACAGTCACGCTGCCCAACATGGTAATAACTATATAAAAAATAAAAAAAAGATTAGTATGCAAAACTTTTGCCTACATCATGTGACAATCTGCCCATACAGGCTATTTTGAACAAATGTGCATAAATCACACTAAAGGCTATACAGAGGCCTAGATGTCTAATATATAGCCAAATATGAGCCTTTACAGTCATATAATATTGGAGATATTTTAGTGGATTCACTCTGCATTTAAAGTCGTCATGAAATCAAAATGTACCCTTTACATTTCTAGTCTTGTTAATACACAAACTATTTGCTTGTCGAGATCAAAATCTGAACATTTGCCTCCGCTTCCTTCTCTGATGACGTCAGTTTGACGGCTTGGGTTGCAAACGCTTAACCACTCCCCTCCAACCGTCAGTCTGCTATGAGCAAGAGATGGAGAGGAGGAGCGCTAAAGTAAAACCCCGCCCTCTGTTCAATATTCCGTTTCACTTGGAAATGCGTCACAACACTGGAGAAAAGGTTGCAACTACTGGTTCACGGGGACTTTAAATGCGGTTGTCTTACCTGAAACTAGCAGCATGAAAGATTCAAATTTATTCAAATTATATATTATACAGAAAGCAAATAGTGCTCCCTTAATGACTGAAGTGGTCAATCACTTCAGTTGCAGTGTGCAAATGCTGTGCTTGATGCTGCAAATCACATTGTAGTTAGAAACCTTTGACAGTCTTCAGACTACAGCGCGTGAACACAATCAGTGGGTACCGAATGGAGTCAAAATAGTCTTGGCTATTGGACCTGCAATCGGCCGTGCCTATTGATTCGCAACCCGCACCCCAAATGACCACGTAGATATTATTCCACACATTACATCAAAAACTGCCCGGAGTGCTCTGATTGGCCAGCTGACCCACTGTGTTGTGGTAAAGGGGCGTTACATTTCCAACACACGATTAAGGTGTTTGGCCAACCATAATCGCGAGTCAGCTTCCAAGGCTTTAAGCAATTGTAAACAGTTAATGATGTCGTCGATAGATGATCAAGTCGATCGATCTGAAGCAACTTTGCAAGAACGACTTGAGCAGACCGTTTCACAGTGGTAAGCAGGGGTGAAACGATACCTTCATGTCACGATTCGATACATATCACAATACGATAGTATTGCGATACTCCAAGACATGCGGTAAAACGTTAACAAAACATTTACTGTTGATTAAAATGCTAAATTTGGTATTACACTGGGGTGGAAATGAATAGGCTTGGAGCTGATAACCCAAAGCACAGGATGATGGTGACACCAGAATAAAAATATCCATGATTCTGAAGCTGAAACAGAATTATTTTAGACGAATATGCTTGCACTCTGTCACTGACTAGATATGTTTAAAATAATGTACTGGTAACATTTTTACTGGTAACATAAGACATTTGGCATTATCAGGACCCACAAATACTCCCCCATTGCATTATTATACATAGTAGTTTAACGTAGTACTGACATTAAAACTCTGTAAACTTGAGGTTTTTCCTCACACAGTAATGTTCATTTTGGGTACAGATATTGTTGCATTTTTGTATTGCGATTTATTGAGACTCGATATATTGTTACACCCTAGTGGTTTTTGGGTTGTACTGCAACAGCTTTATAAATAAATTTTAACCTCTGATTCCTAAGTTCATCCGTTTTCGGAAGGCCAAACAAAGATGTTTGGCTTTTGCATCCAAACACACAGACGTTTGAGGAAGTAATATCCGGTAATATATTGAGTTGTTTTAGGCAGGTCTGGATCAGTTTTCTCTGTTAGATAGAATGAATCCTTTTGTGGGAGACTATGAGCTTTGTAACTCTGCAGATTGCATTGCACAAACAGATACATTACACACCATTAAAGGAAAAGATTAAAAAGCATCATATGACACCTTTAAAAAGTTGACAAAAACTTTTATATAAATATAAATATTTTTATATATAAATATTTTTATATATTGTTTTTTTGAGTGTTGATTATTCCATTTTAACTGAATACAACTTAATTTCCAGTTTCAGTTTTCAGCTAAAGTAATTATTGAATATCCTGTTTCACTTATAAATGAGTCACAACACAGAAAGGTTTGAGGTTTTATGCAACAGAATAAAATGTTGTTTAATCATCATGAACATTAATTGTAGCTGTATTCTTATACATTACGTATGATATCCAATGATATCTCTCACATTAACTTCTCATATGCCTGCAATTACAGTTGTGTTTGTTTACATTTTTATTCTGGGCAACTTTAATTGTACATTTCAAAGCTGTCAAGAGAAGACTGCTTGAAAACATTCTGAAGTTTGTAGGGATAAACATGCATACGCTGCCTTGTGACTCTGATCTGTCAAGATCAATTTGAGAGCGATATTCATGAGCACAGCGATCTCCCAGCTGGGAGCGATTCCCCTCCCTCATGATTACAATATGAACCCAGGAGAATTACTGAGTCTGACACACAACTCTTGTGGGCCCAAGTACAAGTTTAACAGCATCTACAAGGTTTGGTTTTACTCAGCACTGATTTTATTTTACTTTTGCGTCTTCTTGCGCTCAAATGGTTTAAAATAGCTGGAATGTTTAAACTGAAAGATGTGCAAAATGATAAACTTTCGCTCGATGATGGTTAAACTTTGAAATTAATCTGAGAATCATGCACCTTTCGAACAGTGGTGCCTGGTCCGTATGGATCACGTATCAAATAAGATCCCTATACTTGGCATCGCACATCCTGCGATTTGACTATCGTGGATGCGCACATCGTGATCTATCGTTTAAGCGTCGATATCATGCAGCCCTAAAATGAAGAATGATATATTCATTTATATGCACCAACATAATAAACAGCAATTTTTACTAACACATTTAATCACATGAAAGAATCCAAAGAGGGACCATATGGACATCTTACTTAACGGCAAAATTACAATATCCACAATATTGCTGAACTTTACATAGCCAGCAAAATCATTGGAATTATTGGAATTTACAGTAGACCTACATTATCTACCAATAAGACATGCCTGGTGGGTAAGAATGAAGTATAGACCAGTTGTCCAGGGTCACATCAAGTGATTGGGGTGATGACCACTCGTCTGGGACTTGCATTGGTTCTAACAATAGCATTTAAATGAGCGTCTGGCTAGGCACCCACAGGTCTGCTAGTGCTGGAGACAGATGGTGAAGATACAACCTTATCTTGATTTTCTGAGGTTCTACAGGATCTAGTGACCGAATAACACCACCGGAAAGCAAAGAGAGCTGCAAATCACGCTTGCACAATTTAGATTTACTCTAATTAAAAGGTTTTTTTTCTTTCTGCAAGACCACATCTTCCTAAAATCAAAAACCTGGACTACGTTAAAACAGCCAGTATAATATATGGAAATATGCTCTGCAGTACAGCAAAAATGGGTGCACCAATAGGCTAAAATCAACTTTAAACAGCAGACAGATACATTTTTTCTCAGTTTCATGAGAAGCAAATAATTACATTAAAAGGTGAAGTGTGTAATTAAAGAGCAATCAGAATATGAATGGCTTATTGTTGACTCTGCATATTAAGCGGGGATAGGATAAAGTAATTAAACATCAACATCACATAATAGTTTTATTTCTTTGTTACCTGACCTGTGGATGAATCACTCTTGCTACCAACTGATATTTTCTTGAGTTGCAAACATTAAAAAGTCCAAGTTAATCAAAAACCTGTTAAGGAATATTTTGAAGCTTCTCTGAAACCTATCCCACACTGCCTTGCTACAGTCACCAGGTGTGCTTTGGGGAGGACAGCTCAATCCAGGTGTAGTTTTCAACACTTGCCTAAGAGAAACAATCTCGGTGACTGGCTTCACATAAAAAGACAGCTGCACAAACATGATCCACTTACAACAGAAATTGCTATAAACCAATCCCAAGCACTAAGAAACAATGTCAACGTTGGGCAGAGATTTAGTAACTTTCCTAAAGTAATTTGCAGAAGATTTAAAAAGCAGCATTGCATGAATAACTCTAAAAACTCCAGCTCCAAGTACAAGTCGCAATGAAACAGAAGTAGTAACAGAACCTTTCTTCTATTTTGTGACGCAAATCCAACAACAAATTATTGAACAAGAAAATAATGAATGGCGGAACTTGGTTTTATGCATCGGCTGTTGATTGGATTGTAAGATGTGGGCGTAGCACTCAAAAACGCAGGCAGATGAATGCAAGTTTGCAAGGATGGGGGCTAAATGATTAACTAAATGTAAGCAAACGAAATGACTGAAGACCACCTGCATCACAGAGAGAAGTTTGTTGTTTCACTGGATATTTTCGATTGACAATTATGAGGTCAAAAACGTTAAAAAAAGAAAGAAAAAGAAAAGAAACATGCATGTATGCATTGCACACTAATAAGAAGATCTATAACATGCATTTAGAAAACAGATGAATGAAGGTGAATTTTCTCTTCATGTCGACTAACAGGATTAAAACCAACTGACCCACCACCAGTAAAAAAAAGTGAGCAATCAAAAAGCTTCACAAGGTTGTAATGGGGAGCTTTTTTTCACCCTGTTAAAGGGGTGGTATAATAAACCTGCTGACCCCCACATATGTGTGTGAGGTAAAGGATTTCCTACACCAGGTTGAGGAAAGTAATTGATTTTCAGGGTTAGAGAAGGTCAAAAAAGGTAGGATTCCATGAATAACTACTGTTGACCCCTCCATGTGAAGAAAACATCATGTAAAGTGACAAGACTGCTGGATTTGCGACCCATAAACAAACGTAATCAAACCAACATAATGAGAAAGAGTTAAAATATCAATCTAGGGTTCCTAAATCAAATGTCCACTTTACATTAAAATTTGGGCAACTACAAATATTTGTCTGAAAAAGCCACAATTTTTTTTTTCCTGGTTTCAGCCGAAAACATTTTGGAGAGCTGAAATCATTGATGTTTAAATGACACTTCTCAGATGACGTGTTTTGACTATTTCGCCATCTATTTCATGCACACAATGTGATAAAGTTTCAGGTAAACATGTCAGCCGTGTGGAAGCAAAAATATTTCAAGAGTCGCAATATGTACAATTTATTTGATGCATTTTTAAGAGGGGTCTCGTTACCAAAGAACTTTACTATGACTGGTTTAATTCACCACCCTGCAGCATAAAGAGTTCAACCACCCAATTACCCACATTTATTTGGGGTTTTCAGCTAAAAGAAAACTTCGGTTTCAGTAAAAAAAAATTCATTTCAGTGCATAAAGTCGTGAAATAAATGTTTTTACACAACTAAATCAAGGTTTCAACAGTATGTACTAACAGTGCGTTTATTTCCCCTCACCGAAGCAAAGTCTTTGTTTTTACATGTGTTCTTCCTCTCTTTACAAACTCAGCACAGCCACATGAAGAAAGACGAATGCACCATTCAGGCTTTCAGACATGCTTGATATCCATCTCTGAAAGACACAGTCACGTGGGCCGCTTTTCGTTTAAACTCTAATAAGGCTGCACTGCCAGCCACAGAAAGAGCACAGGGCAAAACTAAACCACTGTTTAAAAAAATAAAATAAAAAATAAATATTATTCTGAAGATCCTAAAAAACAGATTCAGTCTAAACGTTTGACTGGTAGAGTGTATAACATGTAATGTTACCAAATATTTTTAGCTTTAAAGCAACCCAAATTTTTCTAATTCTGTCATCATTTACTCACCCTCATGTCGTTCTAAACCCATAAGACTTTGGTTCACCTTTGACAGAAATTAAAAGGTTTCTGTCCCTCCACTGAATGTCCACACAACCAAAAATGAAATGATCCAAAAAGGTTGTAAAGTGAAATCCAAATGAACAGAGCGGCTTTGTGAAGAGATATGATTGCTTTATATGATTCACAAATTTAATTTAGGATTTACATGTGAACAATGACTGACACACACAAATAGAGCATCACATAATGTAAACATGGAAGCTCATGTCATCATGCGCTAGACAGAACAATCCTATTGTAATAGTTTCCAAGGCATCAGCATTCTCCCCTAAAAGTGATTGGGCAGAGCAAACCTTAAGTCGTAGAGACTTGAAACTTCGAGGGATGGTAATACCCACCCCATCTACAATGTCAACAAGGCTCGCCCCAATCAGCCTGATGGTGGCGCTACAGCGATCAAAAGTACGTAATGGCTCATAACTCCTAAACCGTTCGTCGCAGGCTCAAGTCTCCTATATCGTTGGGTATTTTGGATTTTTCAAAAAAACTACTTTTGCAAACTAGTCCTAGGTTTTTTTGCCCAATCTGAAGCAAACCAGTGAAGAAAGATTCTGGTCTTCGGACTGTAGATTGGAGTCTGCAATAGGTGATTTGGGAAATGCTAACTTTAGCCTGCTAAATTACATCATGTGTCATTCACCGGTGAGAAAACTTTACAGTACAGTAAGTAACAGTACTACAATAAAGAATGTAAACAACTGTTTGTCTGCCATTCTCGCTTTGTTTGCCTGCCATTCAGTCCATTCTCGGACCGAATGCAATGGTTGAACGAACATTTTATGGTCCTACGCCTTCCACAAAGTACATACAAACCGCTTAACATGGTAATTGCTATAAAGATGTGAAGAGACTTTCATCCAGCATAACAACAAAAAAAAAATATGTGGAGAATCACCTACTGCACCTTTAAGTAACAACAGCAAAAGGTCACACCAGTTCACTAATATCTAAAGTAGGCATGCAAAGCGAAAATTACACAAGCTTGTACAATTGAATTTAGGTTACCCAAAATTAAGTAAAATATACCATTTCAATTTTATAAGTGTTCCCTGCTAATAAGGTATTCCATGTTATTGTTATGACCACCCTTTTATGACTGCATTCACTCTATTTGTTTTAATCATAGTTCAATAAAGAAAATAATAGTTGAATTGACTATGTGTCCTTCGAAAGGTTAATATAGATTATTAGACTTTTGAGAAATGTAAAAAGGCAATAAGCCTAATAGTATCAAATTATCAGTGGATGAAATATTTTGTATATTTAATAACTATTTAAGTCGCTCAGTTTGATCTGTATGACTTTTGAAAACTCATGAAAACTCACTTAAAAACTGTTGCGTTTATCAAAAGGTTCCCAGAGGGACCAGAAGAAGTCATGAGGTCAAATGGCAGGAATGACCCTCGTGATGTGTGGTTAAGGGCATTTTTTGAGATAAATGACAATGTTGATTCTGTGAGGAAAATGAGTGTTAACTTACAGTGAGACTGTTCTGTTGGGAAATGATTCAGTAGAAGGCACCTGATGGAGCTCCATGTTACTGCAGACCACTTTTCTGTCCAGTGTGGCCCCAGACGAAGAGCTTTTCCCTCCTGCACTTTTGAAGCGTTCATCATATGATTTACATTCAGTCGATCCTGCAGAGCTCGAGCTTCTGAAAAGCACAAAAGCCAGGAAAAAGACACAAGTAGCGCCCACCGACATCACTCCTGCCTTCGTTGATATTCACACGGCAAGAAGAGGGGTCAGATTAGCATATAAATAGCCCCAGAAAGCCTTTCGTTGCTGTTGTTTATATCTACACACGATCTCTGCGATGAATATTCGTCAAAAGCCATCAAGCAGAGACGCTGGTCAGCACTCCTTTAAGTCATGGTCGAAATACTGAGTCGACACAACATTAGATGGGACGATTTATCATGGTTTTTGCTCTCCACATTAAGCAGTCCGAAAGGCAGCGGTCGAATATCCTTCTTTGTTTTCCATAAGCATCATTGTACAACTCAACAAACCTTCTCCAGCTGGTTTCACGCAAGTTTCCACTGTTTTACACTAAGCATTTTCTTTGTTTCCAGTCAAAGTGGAGACCTCGCTCCTGCGCTAAAAGAGAGACAGCTGCAACCATCCCGAGATAACAGTCTCACAAACTCAAGGAAATCTGTTCACGTAAACTTTTTCTCTGTGCGCATCTCACTGCACATTTGAACTCCAAAAGAAAGCCAAACAGTTTCTAGACGGTAGTTATTCGAAGATTACCTAAAACAGGTCATTAAACGCGACATGTCCGCGTGCCGAACAATAAAACCATTCTTGAGAAACTGAATGCGTAAAGTTGGTTTTCACTTTGCTGCTGTTCTCCATAAGCTTGAATGCCGCTACCGACCACGACGGTAAAAACGCTTTGTGAGAGATACAAGCGGAATGTGTAACCCAGGGTCCCAGAGTGTGCCTCTTGCAGTCGGTGAGACGGTAAAAGCGTGAATGTGTCCAGCACGGCTCAGTTCATAGCCGAGTGTGTTGCAGTTCTCTTTCTCTGAGCCTCGGGCTCCATGTTCCATTTCCTCCCCTGACGTCATCATAGGTTTGGTCTGAACTCCAGTCAACACCGATCCTGTTAAACCCACTGTTGTTATTGCCCAAATTTTATACAATATTGCCTTTAATTTAAAATATATTATTTTATTTTATACTGAATTTTTATACAGAAAATATTCTAAATTTCTCTCTCTTTTTTTATCCATGAAGTTTTTCATTTTTGATTGAAGTAGACTGACTAATCATATCTCGGTCACCGTGATTTTGCCAAGTTAAACATGTTCCTGGATCGACATATTTTGTTGATCCTGGAACAACATTCCTTTCTGAAAAAATAGGCCTAGGCCTAACCCTACCCCTAAACCCAACCCTACTCATAACTTATCCCTAAAATTAGAGGGAAATGATGTGTGAATAATAACTGATGTTGAAGCACCTAACCCGGGTTGTAAGCCTAAACTTACATACAATTTAAAATTATCACTTAGATCTGATTGGTTGATTGGAACTTTGTTCTAGGATCAACAAAAGTGTTGATAGATGAACATGTTGTACTTGGTTAAATAACATTCACCCCAAAGGTCTTTGTTTAAATGTTAAAAAAAGATGTGACAGATTTCTGAAGCTGTAGGCTATGGGATGTTTTTTTGGTAATGCTATTGATGAGGTTTAGTTTGCTCTCCTGCTGTCAATGTTGTCCATTTATTTATTTAACTTGGCTAAAACTCTCATAGGTAAAACAGCTCTGTCCTTGACAACTTTTTATGAGGTTATTGAAGAGTTATGAAAAGACCCTGTAAATAGTCATCTGATGGTATATGCACTTTATTAAATTATATCATTCTGAAAATAAAAAAATCTTGAGAATTCTTGCCCTCTTTGGTTTTATCAGTGTTAACCCCTCTCGTTGTTTATTTTTTTAATTTAGATTTCTATTACTATACATTTTAGTCATTACTTTTCCAGGCATGCAAATTGCACTTAAAAATGTTACTTTTCACTGATCTGTATAGAGAACATTATGCAGATCAGTGTACTTTTTTTTAACTAAATATTTACCTTGATAATAACAAGAGTCATTTAAACCTATTAAAATTGCTAGTATATAAAACTGGTCTAAATGTTTTTATTTCATTAAAAATATGTATATATATATATATATATATATATATATATATATATATATATATATATATATAGTGTTATCTAAACATGTAAGAGACTGAGTGACCCACTTCTGCAGTTAATAAAAAAGCACATCCATTTCCTTTAAAGTTATGGCATTCCATTACAAAACCACAAAACAAAATGCAACACAATACTAAAGGATCCTTGATCCATTGTGCTCAGTTGTTTTTGTGTGGCCCTCACAAAAGGTTCTCTTTGCATTGCTGCACTACAAACAAGTTTAGACAGGTTGGCAGTAGGCTAGTGTAAAAAAAAGAAAAGAAAAAAAGTGAGCCTAGATGGGTCCTCGTCGTAGCAGAACAACCTGAAGAGAACAATGCATTGTGTGCAGCGTTTGTGACTTTGAATCGCATGCAGATGCTTCCTATATGGGAGCATAAATCTTTCTCATATAGTCATTGTGACCAGGGACAATTTAGAAGCCGTGTGTAAAGAGGACTGCACCTCATGCTGGTCAAAGGTCTCTGTCCTTGGGGCTTTTCAGTTTATTTCCTTTTCAGTCTCTTACGAAACATGATACGATAAGCCTTGCATTACAATTCGTTGAGCCTAAAAACAAATCATTAACGTTTATTCTACCGAACAGCAAAAACGTCATTAATTTAAATTAATCAAAAAACGTCAAAAATGTTAATAATGTAAAAGAAACGTTACTAATGTAAATATAAATATATTTAAAAAATAAATAAAATAAATGTACCTTGTACGGTCTCATGGCGGAGGTGCGCGATGACGTAACGTGCAGGGCGTGCTGACGTTCACCGCTTGCAGCCAGACTTGATTGCATGGATTTTTTTTATTCCGTTTAACTTTGTCTAGTTTCCTCTTCATCATTGTCTTAAAATATGTCTGCACTAGATGTCACCGTATTTCCAAAAGACTTTGCGTGGGGAGCTGCGACTGCTGCTTATCAAATAGAAGGTACATTTTACACGTGTTAGTTAATTTACTGTAGTAAACGTCGCGGTGGTTGTCGACTTTGTTATCTGATTTAACTCACTTGCAGATGCAACATTTCAGGATGCATGTAATAGCAGCAACACTTTGCAATTATTTAGAACATAGAGTTGTTCAGTTACACAAATGCTACAAGGTTTTTAACGTGGCATCATTATATTGTCATGTTTCTTAACAAATACCATGGTAATTATATGGTCTTTTTCATTATAGTACATTATAGTACCATGAAAATACCATGACAAGCTGATATCGCTAGATTATAACACCCCAGTACTTTTTGTTGAAGGCAGATGTGGATTGTTATTTTGTAGCAGTCAAACTTTGTTATTTGACAGTTGTACGACAAAAGAAAATTAAATGAGATTATATATAATGGGTCTAAACTTTCCTTTTGATTCCTTAAATTATCTTGCAGGAGGCTGGAATATGGATGGTAGAGGCCCCAGCGTATGGGACACATTCTGTCACGTCAAAGGACGGGTGTTTGAAGACCATAATGGAGATGTAGCCTGTAACAGCTATCAGCTCTGGAAAGAGGACTTGAAATGTATCCAACAGCTTGGTCTCACCCATTACCGTCTGTCCATATCCTGGTCACGGCTCCTTCCCGATGGAACCACAAATCATGTTAATCCAAAAGGTGCTCAAGGCAAAATGACCCTCTTTGTGAGGTTCATAAGAGTAAAATCAAAAAAGTCAATCCCTTGTTCTTTCTCTGTGCTAAACAGATTTACAAACCCTGTAAATAATACTTTGAAATAATAACTTCTCACTAAAAAACACAACAAGTAAAATTAGATATTTATCTAAATAGCATAAATATTCACCTTTATGAACAGGAAAATATGTAAAACGAGTCAAAATACTTTATACTTATCTTTATACTCAAAATACTTTTATTGAAATTCTAGCATTCTTAATCCATGAATAAGTTTGAGGAAACAAAGCATCAACTTTTGTGTTTTCTTGGATTTTATTTCAGCTTCAAATATTTGTTTAAACATTTGTTTAAAGTAATTTTTTCATGGAATATTGCAGTGTTATTATAAATGCACTTTCAGTGCCATCGTAATGTTTAATCAAAAACCTCTCAACAACATCTCTTTTCTGATGATGTGTCTCTCACATGAGATCATCGCAATTAACAACAACGGACCAATCAATTTCTAATGGACAAAATCAAGTCCTGCCCTAATTTTGCCTAGCTCATGAACCCGTTACACTCGGATATACATTAGTCACATTAGTGAGGAAAATATCTTGTTTCATGCCGACTCTAAATGATTTAAAGGATTGACACGGACAATGTAAAAAGGTGTGCAAGTTTAATTTTGGCCTACTTGTCACCTAAATCATTATACTTCCTGCGTTTTTGACCTTTTTTCTGTAACCCTCAGGTGTGGCGTATTATAACGAAGTGATTGACGACTTGATTGCTTGTGATGTGACGCCCATGATCACATTGTACCACATGGACTTACCTCAGGCCTTACAGGATCTTGGCGGATGGAACTCAGCAGATATTGCAGACATCTTTGAAAGTTATGCCAGGTTTTGCTTTAAGACCTTTGGGGACAGAGTGAAGCTCTGGATCACACTGAACGAGCCCTATGTTTGTGCCAAGCTGGGTCATGAAGATGGCACCTTTGCCCCTGGGATCAAAGATCCAGGAATATCAGTCTACTTGGCAGGACATAACATGCTGCGTGCCCACACCAAAGCCTGGCATACTTATAATGCTCATTTCAGGCCTTTACAAGGAGGGCAAGTGTCTCTTGCCCTGAACAGTGACTGGGTAGAGCCGTTGAACCCGGACTGTCCTAAAGATGCTGCAGCCACTGAGCGCTACAAGGACTTCACGTTGGGCTGGTTTGCCTGCCCTGTGTTTTGCACAGGAGATTACCCAGAGTCCATGAGATTCAGGATTGAGAATAGGAGCTTGGATCTGGGATACAAGCAGGGCTCTCGGCTACCACGCTTCTCAAAGGAAGGGCCCACTCCTTTGGGCACAGCGGATTTCTTTGCTCTAAACTATTACACCTCTCGGCAAGTCAAAGATCTAAGTAGTGCTGGTAAGAACAACGAGCTCAGTTTCGTGGGGGATCTGGGGGCAGAGGGGGTTGTTGACCCGTCATGGCCCATATGTGGGGTTCACTGGTTGGCTGTTGTTCCTGATGGATTGTGGAAATTGCTGAAATATATAAAGGTACCTTCATTTATTTGTGCACAGTTCTTTCTAACTTTCCTTTATTTTTAATTTAATTAGGTGTATATTTATTATGCAGTGATTTATATATTGTCTTATTAAAGGGATACTCCACTTTTTTTGGGAATAGGCTCATTTTACAACTCCCCCAGAGTTAAACAGTTGAGTCTTACCGTTTTTGAATCCATTCAGCCGAACTCCGGGTCTGGCGGTACCAATTTTAGCATAGCTTAGCATAGATCATTGAATCGGACAGGACCATTAGCATCTCTCTCAAAAAAATGACCAAAGAGTTTCGATATTTTTCCTATTTAAAACTGTCCAGCAGGCGTAATGATATGACGCAGCGCCTGCAAATAGTCCCCAGCTCGGTAACTTCCAACGTGACCGGGACTAAGTTTGTCTAACCTATTAGACCTATTTTCAGGCGCTGCGTCATATCATTAGGCCTGCTGCACCCATGGTACGGCAGCAAAGTTTCTTGATTCTTACGTAGGAATGAGAGTATAGTTCCTAGCCATATCAGCCTAGAAAATCACAACTTTACATTTTCCGTTGGTCTTAGTACACGATGTAACTACAGAAGAGTCAAGTTTTAAATAGGAAAAATATTGAAACTCTTTGGTCATTTTTTTGAGAGAGATGCTAATGGTCCTGTCCGATTCAATGATCTATGCTAAGCTATGCTAAAAGTGGTACCGCCAGACCCGGAGATCGGCTGAATGGATTCGAAAACTGTAAAACTCAACTGTTTAACTCTGGGGGAGTTGTAAAATGAGCCTATTTCCAAAAAAAAGTGGAGTATCCCTTTAACAAAATCATTTACATTTGCTTGGTTTTTTTTAGGACACATATTCCAGTCTGCCCATCTATATCACTGAAAATGGCTTTTCGCAGATGGGGCCGGTTCAGATAGAAGATGCCGACCGCTCACAGTTCTATCAGGACACTCTGCAGGAAGTTGGCAAAGGTACTGTTATATTAACACTACACAATGTACAATAAAATAGCTCAAGCAGGGTTCCCGCGGGATCTTAAAAAGTCTTAAAAAGTCTAAAATTCTGAACTTTAAATTTAAGGCCTTAAAAAGTCTTAAAAACGGCCAGATTTTCATCCGCGGTCTTAAATTTAATTTAGTCAGGTCTTAAAAAGGGTTTACTCTCGTTTATTTCCAGAAACGCTGGCCGCAGAAAGTTATTACAAAGTAGCAAAAAAGTATCGAGTCGTAGCCAACAAAGCGGAGCTCTAGTGCTGGGGTCTCCAACACGTCGATCGCAGCCTGATTGGAGGTCGCTCGCCAAGAGGCCGTTCACATATCGCGTCTTTTGTGCGCTCAAGTTCATTCAAATGTAGGCGTGCTCATAATTGAAGCGACACGCTCGTTTTTTCCAGGCGCTGTCTGAAAGCTCAGTCAACAGGAAGGATGGGAGTGCACCCAAACACTACAGGTGTTTTTCTCTTCTCCGTAAATGAATCTTGTAGCAGAGCTACAGCAAGCGTTTTTCGGTGGTGGAAATCCATTAGCCAGTAAAACTTTTTTGTCATTGTGGAGACGCAGGGCATGGTTGCATAGCAACGACAGACGCCACGGGAAAATCTGACCTAATTTTACTATTAATAATAAAAGATAAGCTAAAGTGCATTGTAAATGTCAGTAATTTATCTTTTTGGACTAATTCTTTTTATAAAAAAATATTTAAAGTCTGAAATATGTGAGGTTTATCTTTTTATAAAACCTTTTTTGTCAAACCTTTATTTTAACTTGTACATGTTAGTATATAACATGCAATACACAAATATTCATTTTTAATGGTATTATTTTAATGTTTATGTAAACAAAAAGTGCATATTGATGCTAAATTTATTTGTTATTTGCTGGTTTTCGACATAAAACATGGTGAATTGATTTCATTGTGTAGTATTAGTACTTTTTGAACAGGATTCTGTGATAACCATGATCATTTTTGTCACTATAATCATTAAATTAAATGTTCATGCCATTTCATCTCTAGTTATGATCAACTATGATCAACTAAAATCAACTAATTATGTTTTTTACAGTATAATATGCAAAGTACAATTTTCTATAAAAAAATTATATTTGATTATGTTCTTTTCTCTGACACGCGTTGTTGGGTGTGGAAGGTTACTAATGTGATTTATCTGTAAATTAAATGAATGCTTTTTCAATTACTGAATTCATTGAAATAAAATAAATTCTTTGACTTGAATATTTATTTGGTAATGCGTCATGTAGGTCTTAAATTTCAATCTTTATGGTCTTAAAATGTCTTAAAAAGGTCTTAAATTTGACTTACTGAACCCTGTCAAGAGTACAATGTTCATTTTATACAGTTCATGTTATACAGACTAGTAATGTCCTTGTGAAAAAGTGTGCTTCATTGCGCAGTTGTATTGTTCTTAAACACAAATATTTTTTCCTTAAAAAAACGTACTTGCGGACAATTTAATTTTAATGAAATAAAAGGTTATTTAAGTGTACTTAAAAGAGAGTACACTTTCATGACTTTCTTAACACACTTAAGTTCACTTCTTAAAAGTGCACTTTGTAATAATGTCAAATGAAAGGTTTTACTTTAAAAGTGCTTCTTAAATAATTACTTTAATAATCTTTTGTTGTCCTTTAAAAAAAAGAAACTTTTTTTGATGTGTTAACTATAACATACTAAAAAATGTGCAATGTACTAGATTATTATTATTGCAACGTTATGTTTGTATTTAAATTCAAGACATGAATTTCAACAGAAATTACATTAAGTAAATTTTAGTTTACCATAAATGCTTGTCAGTACATGCGGCAATACCATATTTTAAAGACAATAGAAGTAATTATGAGATTACATACAAAGATGAACTTGTGGGTCAAAAAGCACCCTTAAGTTGAACTAATTGTATACATTTATACTACAATACATTTTCATTTAATTGCAATTAAGTGTCAAAACACTACATTCAGGTTATACTTGCTTTTAAGTAAGTATATTGTTGCCATATCAAGTACTCTTTTATAAGTTTGCTTAAAGGGTTAGTTCACCCCAAAATTAAAATTATACCATGATTTACTCGCCCTCAAGCCATCCAAGGTGTTATATGACTTTCTTCATTCATACTTACACATTCAGAGTTATATTTAAAAAATATCCTCCTGTCTCTTCCAAGCATTATAATGGCAGTGAATGGAGGGTGAGATTTTGAAGCCCCAAAAATGCATCCATCCATCATAAAAAATAATCCATAGGGGGTTAATACAGACCTTCTGATGCGAAGCGTTGGGTTTTTGTAAGAAAAATATCCATATTTAAAACTTTATTAGCTATAATAACTAGCTTCCAACAGATGACCGTACGCAGCGATTTGCAGCGAAATACTGACCTCTGACCCGGCGCATGACATATTGACGAGCTTGAGTTTGTTGCACAGCCCTATTTAGCTATTTAATACAGCTAATAGGGGTGTAACGGTACGTGTATTCGTATACGTGTTTCTTTCCCTTACTGTACCGAAAATAAACCGAACCATGACTTTAAAACCGAGGTACGTACCGAACTGTGATTTTTGCGTACCGTTACACCCCTAACAGCTAATAATGTTTAAAATATGGATTTTTTTCTTAAACGCATCGTTTCGCTTCAAAAGGCCTTTATTAACCCCCCGGAGTTGTGTGGATTACTTTTATAATGGATGGATGCACTTTTTTGGGCTTCAAATTTTGGGCTCCCATTATAAAGCTTAGAAGAGTCAGGACATTTTTTTTTATATATCTCCGATTGTATTTGTCTTAATGAAGAATGTCATATACACCTTGGATGGCTTGAGGGTGAGTAAATCAAGTTTCATTTTTGGGTGAACTATCCCTTTAAGTGTATTTCTTTTTCACAAGCGTGGATGTAGTCCTGAAATTGTAAAATCCAGTTGATAGGACAGTAAAGTCCTTGTATTGTAGCTTTGAGACCCAGACTACTGAAAGTTTTTCAAATATTATATACTATATTATTATAATATGGATGATGTGTTTGTTTTCCAGCTATCAGTCAAGATGGAGTGAATGTAAAGGCATATTTTGCCTGGTCACTGCTGGATAACTTTGAATGGAATGATGGCTTCAATGTGCGCTTCGGCTTGTTTCATGTGGATTTCTCTACGCCTGAACTAAAACGCTCCATATACCGCTCAGGTAGAGAGTATGCTGCGGTCATATCCAAACATCGCTCTCAGACCAAACCCAAGAGCATTTAACAACATTACTAAGAAACAAAATCAACATTATATTACACGTGAAGGAATGACATCAGGAAATGTCTAATGAAAATGCGGTAATTTCAATTTTTTGCAGCCTAAATAATAATGAGCCTTACTAGTTACACTACAGTGTTGCTTGCTGTAAAATCAAGTGAGTCATTGTTATTAAATCGAAGTTAGACTTAATTCCTTTAGCTGGGGGTTCTTGATCATTTAGTATGAAGCATGAGCAAGAAAATCAAGGTTTCAGTTCTAGTGTTTTGTTGATAAATGCTGCCTCGGTGTGGCCAAAAATGGTATTAAAATGGTATTTGGAACAGCATTTTGTGCTGGTATATTGGCTGGGATTGTTTTATGCGAGTTCTACAGTCATTACACTCTCCTAATGGTGTAAAATGAGAATGTTCATGAGATATTAACATAACAGGTTGTAATTTTACATGCAAACTAAAGTGTCATTAACTGCACATGTAATTACCATTGGAAATGAGGGAATGCTGAATCTAACCGCAGCCCTAAACTCCCAAGGGAGTAAATGGCTGAAAAAATGTGTGTTCTGTTCTAATTGTTCACCCAGGAACAGCCATTATTGCATCCTGTAAATTAATAATATGATATCACAAATCGTATTTGATTGTATTGTTTGAATTATTATAATCGGAGCTCAAGTGAATTAAGCAACAATAGAAGCTATTTTTAATCCACATGTTCCAGTCAGGCTGACATTTTTATATAGGTTTCTTGAATGTAAATTAGTGTATTTTAATTGTAACATTCAATCACCTCCACTGATGGTCAATTATACAGATGTCAAATTAATGGAGGCACATTTTTATTGGAACATACTTATATTTTGACACACTTATGAAATATTCAGCAACAAGGGAACTCATTAGATTAATATAAATTAACTGAATAATTTAGCTGCTAATTAACTATTTCCAGTATGAAGTAGATTATATTCAAAACCTAGAACTTGCGTCCTAGAACGGGGTTCCCACGATTAAAAAAATATCATGGAAATATCATTCAATATTTGCGAATTGCAGCCTGGAAAAAGTCACGGCAATTAGCAAAACGGTTTTTGGTTACGCTCAAATATTTCATTGGGTATAAAAATAGCTTTTTGTGAGTGCATTCTCTATAGTTACTTTTAAAAACCCTTATTTATTAATCATGAACAACTAAATAATTAATGGAAATGCAATGGTCAAGAAGTGTGGGAACCCTGCTAGACAAGCGTCCTATAGGTTTCAGCGTCAGTGACAGTATGTGTTAAATGATATGGCTCCGGTGTTGGCGGGAGAAGCCAGCAGGGAGTGAAAGACGGTCGAAACAGAAAGATGTAGAAACAGAGATACCCTGTGAGATAAAGGCAGTCTCAATGAATAAACCACAGAAGAAGAAGAAATAAAAGCGTGTATGCGTGAGAATCCATTTCAAAGTGCCTTACCTAATAAAGTCAGATGTTGAATTCAGCACTCCTGATGATGCAAGTGTTACATTTGGTCATTTTGATATCATAATACAGCTATAGGCCAGAAATCACATTATTATAGCACAATGAATAGATACAGCACCAAAAGTAACGATACACCAATAACTGATGAAGAACCTCGTGAGTGACTGAATGCTTCCAATCAAAGAAATATTTGTCAAATAAACATAACTTGATGCCTTCCTCGAATTGACCAATTTCTACATATATAATTATTAATTTACAATTATATAATTCTGAATCAACATGCACCAATGCCAATGTTTCTACATATTGTAATCATTATGTTCACAACTTGTAATAATTACTTCAATGAGCTCATTGTTTCTGCCTTAAATGAATACATGATGTTAGCTAACCGCATGATTTGTATATGTACATTTCTGAAATACATAACTTGGACACAGTCACCTATGATAACAGATCACTCTAAATTGTAATGTAGACGGATACATTTTCTGTAAAGCTGCTCTGAAACGATATGTATTGTGAAAAGCGCTAATAAATGTGAATTTAATTTAATATATAATTATAATAAATAATAGAGCCTTTGCTGGTTTAGTGGTATTTCATGATTAATCTGGAATAATAACAGTGAACATAAATGTAAATGTTTTTATATTAAATATTCTAAATTTATTTCTGCCTCTATGTTTTGTGCTTTCATTTTCAAACTCCTGATTTTAAATCAAAATTAGATTAGATACTATGGAATTAATATTTAACATCTACGGGTCAGTAGGCATTCACAAAGATAAAAATATATTTTCAATGTAAAAGATAGTTGTGTAGGAGACGGCAATAAAAGTAAACTCTCCCATACCATTGTGACGTTCAATTGACTGACTACAGCCTATTTGGACTGAAGTGAATGGGAACACTAATGGCATTTCTTCTGGCATGAGGACTGTACTTTCAGCAGCCAGTTCAGTGTGGCATGTACATTTTCAGTTCCATTTAGTCCTGAATAATAGGCACTCACTGTGAACTGTCATCATCTGAGTGGCTGAAAAAGGCCTCCCTTGGGCCCCAATAATGACAGGATTATATTCTCAATTGATACTGCAAAGTCTTTGTTTGTATAAGATCTCTAAAAAAAAAATTCCTATAAGCTTTAAATCAAGAAGCTGAAAAGATTATTGCACCAAGTACATTGCTATTTTTACTCAAATAATTATTGGAAACTAATGTCCTCATTTCTGTTCAGCCGTATTCTCTTATTCAAGCACTTTTGAAGTGAGAAAAAAAATCTTTTAACAGTTTTGGGGGGTACTGCATTACAAGTAACGCGAGTTACATAATCAGGTTATTTTTTTCAAGTCGGTAGTAATGTAACGCATTAGCTACTTTAAAATTTACAACAAAATATCCGAGTTTACTCTTTCAAATAAATAACGGAAGTTACTTTGTTTTACACTGAAACCACGTTGAGAGAAATCAGGAGTATGCAAAGGCTTTGTGTGAACATGATGGTTATTGTAGTTAAATTTGTATGGAAGCGGATTAGTCTCAAATATAATTCACGCAAAAAACATGATTCACACATGCATAGACAATTTCACATGCATGAAACCTAATTCACGTACACACACAAAAAAAACACATTTTTTTGATGATGTAACATGCAGGTAGGCCCGCCCTCACGTGATACTGATTGGTCGATTGATAAGCTTAAATCTGATTGGCTAAAGAGTACGACTGCTCTGTGTAGGAGGAGAGCGCTGCCAGGAAAGTCTCAAAAACACACACACACACACAAATCCAAGGCGATTCCCACGTGAATGACGATTTGCACATTCACATTTAAGGATAAACTCGTACATTTTAAACATTCAAAGGTTTTTGTGCACAGTTGTACATCTACGAATTGTGTTTTGCATTTGTGGAGTGTATTTTATGAATATATCATTTTATTTTGCGCATGTGAATTGCTTTTTGTGATTTTTTTTTTTTTTCACGCACGTGAATTTTTTTTGTGTGTACGTGAATTGTCTACTCATGTGTGAATCATGTTTTTGTGTGAATTATTTTTTAGACTAATCCGCTTCCATAAATGCGAGCATGCATTTACTCATCTCACTTGCAGAGAAAAACAGATTCAGTATCCCTCAAAATGAACCAAACAGTGAAATGCAAACGCAGAATATTACCTGCAATAATGAAGCATGTTAAATAAAACAAAGACTTTATGTATTTAATCTCACTTTATTAACCAATGTCTTTGCTGCTGACCTTCAATGATCCATTCAACCATACTAATGAGCAAAAATGACTTAAAGGCACAATATGTAACATTTTTTGCTTTAAAAATGGCAAAAATCACTATATCTATGTTATATATTTTTATTTAGTTGTGTACTTACATTATCCCGACTGTTTCCAACAACTTTCAAACCAGGAGAAATTTGTAATTTAATTCGAAGACACGTCCCGTTTCTTTATTTCCGTTTTGTCGCCGTCAATGGCGTCATATCCGCGTTGTCCCTGGTTTCCGCTCGTACTGCCATAGCAACCAGAGCTCTCTGATAGTAACCAAAGCGACTGACGCGGACAACTTTGTAGTTCACAATGTCTATTTGCACGCTGTTGTTGTTTCGTTCAAACATTATGGACCATGGCAAGCAGACTTTGGATAAAAAAGGAGAACTAAAACGAGAATCAATATCAGCGCGGTGTTTTCGAGATGCCGAGAGCTCCCATAGACAGTATATAAACGAGAGCTCCACGTCCGAGACTTCGACCACTCCTACATGTAGCTACTTTATTAAACAGGTGAGCACATTTACATAAAACTAATCAATGATATATAGTTCAACAATGATGAAATGTTAGAATATGATCTGTATGTTATTCTAATGTTGATCTAGCTTACTGCTAGTCTCATACAGACAAACTAACACATAACATTACATTTCAACACATTTAAATGCAGTTTAGTGTGCTAGTGTAATGTTAGACCAAGTGAAACAGCGCTGCGTTACCTCACAAGTTTAATTTGTCTAATAAACTGACCTGTGAGTTGTAATTCTGCATTTGCGTGTAGTTCGGTAGAATGAAATGTCCATAGCAGCTATACCTTTTATATCCGCGGGACTCGCGTCGCGTGTGGAGCTGATAGCTGTCTCTTAGCAATCCCGAACTGCTTCATATCACAGTCATGATAGAAACATCGATGTATTCAGTCATGCATAAACATTATTAGATCAGCCGGCTTGACGTTGACGACAAGATCCATAATTCTTAGCAAATGTTGCGTCATCAAACTACGCCTTTTTTTATTGTAAAGAGGTTAGTGACCCCTAGTGGCGAAAAATTCCATACTGTACGTTTAAGAGAAACATCACATTTGTTAATTTTTTTGTTTTTAGTACTGAAGTTAGAGTGTTGGACATTCTTCTCCTGCGTCCTATTCTTCTGTGATTCAGAAAGGCAGCCCAACTGAAAGGTTTGTTTGAGCTGCGCCCTCTGCTGTACAGCCGTGAATTTACATTTCCTTCAGCCTGAGGCTTATTCATTTCACTTTTAGTGTGAAAGAACCTTTACATTAGCCAAAAATAGAATCTTTTTTTCATTATTTAATTAAGCTCAACCCAGCTGAGAAAAAGTAACTCAAAAGTAACTTTGCTTTCCAAAAAAACGTAATCAAGTAATGCAGTTAGTTACTTTTTTAAGGAGTAATGCAATATTGTAACAGATTACTTTTAAAAGTAATCAAGCAAACCACAATCAAAACAAACCTATAAGCTATAATAAAATTGGGTAATAATGAATCAGACTTTCCAATGCTACAGAGAGCATGTATATCTATGTCAGGATGAAGCAATTCACTACAATGAATCAAACTTTCCTATGCTAAATTTGAGAGAGAACCATTTAGGTTTGCATGTTCAATTCTCTTAGCTAAGACATTAAAACTGTTTGGTCACGATACACTGCTACTCATTAGATCAATAGTTACTAGAGAAACACAAGTAATTTACTTTAGAAGATATCTGATAAATTTATCAAAATCAAGTGCTTCAAATGAGAAAAATGAACTTGGTTTCTTTTTTGAATTGTTTATTGCTTGATTTAAGAATTGGAAAACGAGGCAAAAATAAGAAATAGATTTTTGCAGTATACTCACACTTCACAGCCATAATGAATATAAGATGCTTTTCCATCCCGTCACAGATGACGTGAAATACTTGAACAGACTGACTACTCTGTTCCCCATAACTCTGAGTCTATTGGCATGCAGGACCGTACAGGTAAGCGACGGTCATCCATACGGCTGACACATGGAGCTATCAGCTGAGACAGTGACTGATGGCTGTAAGTGGGGCACTGGGAGTGATGCCATGCCGGAAGAGGTTGTCCTGCAGCCAGGAGATGGATACCACCCTGGTTTGGGAGCTGTGGTGGATGGACGAGTGGAGGGGTAAGACTGTGTGGCTAAACCTTGAGAATAGATAGCCTGTGAATTACAGCCTCTCATCTTCAGATGTGATGGAGCGGTGACGGGGAAAGTGGAAAATGCCCAGCGGAGTGTGTACCAGCTGCTGCTGTTTGGTAGTTTGGCAAGGACGGAGCGTGGCGTCTGACATGTGATGGACTATCTGATCAGTGAGTTTTTGAATCACAGTGTCTCTTCTCTTTATTCCTTAAAGTCACCATGAAATCAAAATGGATGTTTCTTATTTCTTATGGAATATTGCAGTATTTATTATAAATGATTTATCTGTGCACATCATTATTTTTTTTAATTCACGTGCCCTCATAATCTGTTCTCTGATGACATGTTTACTGGCGTGAGGGCGGGACAACCTGTCACTCACATGAGATCGACCAATAGCAAACAACAAACATCCAATCAATTCCTCATGGACAAAATAAAGTCCCGCCCTACATTTTTTCTTGTTGAGAACCCGTTTCTCTCTGATATATAGCAGTGGCCAAAAGTGATATCCGGCCTAGGAAAATTGACATCTTCACCCTTTATTCAAATATTATTAAAAATGTATTCAAGATTTTGTAAGCATATTGGCTTGGAGTCAACTTGGAGTCATTTGTTTTATTTGTGATAACGCAATGAAACATACCAAATCTTTCGGACATCATTTTTTGCCAGGCTGTCAAACAAAGAAATTATGAACACATGCAAAAACAAGAGAGAAATATTTTTGCATAGTAAAATAAAACCTGTTGCTGTAGTTTGCCATTTATTCCAAATAATTTAAAAATAATGCCTATAAAAATAATATTATTATTATTATTTATTTTTTTTATTTATTTTTTTCCGCATATTTTGATGATTTAATCTAAACTTCGATGCAAATCTAAACATAAATTAAATGCTTGAATCCGACTGTTGTTTTGATCAGATAAAAAAAAAATTGAAAAAAACCTTGCGCACATCAGCAGAACATCCAGAATTTGTAACTTGGATTGGATTTATTTCATTTTGACGAAATTTAGTGCATGTAAACACATTGAGGTCTTAGTAAAGTAAAGATCTGAGACCATTTTCCAGAAGATATTCAAAAGAAACTGTGTCGTTTCTGTTTCAATTATCTTATCTTACAGCCTTGACACTTTGATCAATGTGGCAGGGTCAGCTCTGTTCATGATTAGGAATCCTTGTTCCAAGATAATTTAGAAAAATGACCATGTACTAACAACAGTCTGAAAGAGCAATGATGAATTTCTGTTCATCTCTCTGTAAGTCCAACACTAAGCTCAGGATCATGTTATGCATGATCCTGGATGTAAAAGATGTCAATAGTGAAATGGGCCCAAACCATTTCACAAAAGTTTGTTGGAGACACATATTTCAAATTAGTAGCAATATTATTAGTTGCCTCTGTTTTTTGTTTTGGTTACCTTTCTCTGCTATTTCAAAACTGAAAAATTATAACAAAAAATGTGCCTTTTACATGTTGGACAGGTCATTATAAGGTTAATCTTCAAGTTTAAACACTCTGTACCTCAAGGTCCACTGAGTTTAGTTGCATCCCTGATCAAATTGACCTATCTGTAACTTTCTAGTGTATTGTATTGAATACAATTGAATACATTGAAACCCATGTATTGAAGAATGTATTGAAAATTAATAAATTGAATTCTGTCTTCTCAAGATAAATTACTAAACAAATAACAATGATTTGAATATTCTGAACTTGTGACCGGGGAAACATTTCAAACCAAAATTGCTGTTGTTTTCTGTTTTCAAGGTTATGGCCTCCTATCTTAGCATTCAAGCATCAACGATATTACTTAAACGATATTAAAATAAAAATTGTTTTGCAATGTGATAGGGTGGAAATAGGATATAGGTAATTTATGGATATGCTTTTGTTAAGCATGAAAAACAACAAATGATACTAAATGAGAATAGAACTCGCTTATAAAGTCGCCATAAAATCAAAATGGACAATTCTTGTTTATTTTTCCTCTATGGAATATTACAGTATTTATTATAAATGATTTATCTGTGCACATTAGTATTTTCAAAAAATGAATGCTGGACAACCTGTCACTCACATGAGATCCACCAAGCAAACCACAATAAATTTCCCATGGACAAAATCAAGTCCCATCCTAATTTTTTTCTTGTTCCAGAAGCTGTTTCACTTGGATTACATCTCAATAGGGAAGAAAAGAGTATTGCAACATGCAATATGAAAAATTCAGATGACGTCACTTCCTCTTCATGATTCACTATTGTTTTGAGCAAGATAAATGGTAATAAGGAGACAAAATAAACAGATAAATTCTTCTATTTTAACTAAAGTATTTTTTATATATTATGAGTGATCAAGTATGAATTGGAAACCCAATTTACATTTGATTATGGCAAAGTTTTGTTATCTGGTTGGATATCCTACTGTACTGTGATGAGTCACCTCTGTAGGGGAGCATGAGTGAGAAATACCCTCGAGACAATGTGCAATCAACATTCTGTCCTCGTCCTTCACATCCTCTTTTGCCTATTGCTTGCGGCTACCACTTTATAATCTAGGATTGCCAGCCAACTCAGTGTATCGTCATGTCCTACCCTTACGAAAAAGAAGTTTATTCAAGTGTGCTAGAAGTATTTATTTTTTTAACACTCTACTTTTTATGTACTTCTCAGAAATATACTTAAAATTGCACTACAATCAGAGTTCTTCCAAGCTTTACAATGGCAGGGAATGGTCGTTTCTGTTTTGAAGTCCATAAAAGTGCATCCATCCATGATAAAAGTGCTCCACACGGCTCTGGGGGGGTTAATAAAGACCTTCTGAAGTAATGTGTTCGTGTAAGAAAAATATCTATATTTAGAACTAACTAGCTTCCGTCAGACGGCCGTACGCATCGGTTTACGTGAAAGAGTAAACCTTGACCTGGCGCATTACGTAATGACGAATGCGGAAGCACAGAGGATAGAGCAAAACAAAACACCAGTCACGAATTAGAAGTCTAAAACGACAATTTTTAAAGAGAAATGTCGGAGGAGCTTGAGTTTGTTGCACAGCCCTGCTTGTTTGAACCGCGAGAGGCGTCAAAGCTTACGCTACTCCTACATCCGACGTCATACATCGTCAGGTGTTACTCTTTTGGCGCAATTTAACTTGTATAATTAAAAGTATAATTAAGTATTCTTTGTATAATTGTTTTGTAGTTGTGTTTACTCTTTTGATTTAGTAGCCAAGAAATACCTATTTTCACATAGTTTTATCCACTGTCTTATAAACTTACATTGTTTAAAAATATTGATTAAAGAAAAGAGAAATGTTACTAATTCTGAATATCTGAATTTTTGTGTAGGTTAGTTCACTTGTAGTGTACATCATATCTTTACTTCAAATGTACTTTACTCTTTCCCTGCCTTTTTTTCGCGGCTATCCATGTTTTCACTGTTATACGATAGGGGGCGCTATTACGCATCTTCTGAAATGGCACAGAATCTCCGGATTAAAACACAGGTGAAGAAGAAGCAGAAACAAGTGAAAGAAGATTGATAATGCAAATGTAAAATAACGCGATCATCAAACATTAAATGGCATATAAATTCAAAACTGCCCGATGAAATTCCGACTCAGGAAAGGTAAACGAATGTGAAGTTTTAGGGGTGTTGATGGACTTGATCTACTCCATCAATGTTTTGATCATCATTCTGAATCCTATCAGGACGTAGTCTTTGACCAAAATGCGATTTTCTCAGCATTTTATTTAAATTATTTCTTTTTTATGAAACTTACCCACATTCAAGTGTTAATAAAAAACAATGCATGAAGCTAGAATAAAATATGGAAATATGGAAAGAGTTAAAGTATGGACAGAGTTAAAGTACAGTTAAAGGTATATTTCAAGTATAAAAAAAAATAGTAACTATATAGGAACATAGTAGTATCCTTGCAGTGCAAAAATAATATTAAATAGTAAACTATAAGTAGGATATTGTGTTCTCTTAAAGAAAACTTGTACTTGCAGTATAAAACTACTAAACTAGTATAGTTTACTGAGAGTATACTTCTAAATGCTACAAGTATTTGACTAGTAAACTATCAGTCTACCTATAAGTTCACTTTTAGTATAGTTGCAGTACAAACGAAAAACGTAGTTGTAAACTAGTTGGGCAATTTGCACTTGGTGTAAAAATGACAGTCAATTTCTAAAAACTTATACCAATTTAATCTATTTTATAATTAGAATAAGAATACACATATTAACATGAACTCTTTACTAAATATGTTTCTCTAAAGGTAAAGCAAACAAGGTACTATTGAGTAATGAGTACTATGCTATTACACTGCCATTAGGAAATAACCTCACAAATCTGCTATAGCCAATAACAACAACTTCAATTTTTTAAAATTATTTTAAACTTTTGACTAGTGTAGATGTTGTGTCTCCTGTATCAAAGCGATTAGAAGGGATCATGCATGCAGAAGAGCATTTGATAATCAATTTACTTTATTGAAACAAATGCAAGCTCACCACCAGAGCTGGATATTTTTGGACCCTCTGTGTTATCCTAATTATCTCGCTTCCATCCGAATCCCCAGGCCGAACCCCTCCACACCAGACATTGCTTTTAATATAATAAAAGGGCCACACTCTCAGGTATGCTGTGAAAATATTCAATCCATTTTTGACATATAAAAATGTGTGCGGAGGGAGACACCTATGAAGAGGACGCTTTAAGGACAGTGATTGCAAATCGAGGGCAACCCCAATCGATTTTATGGGCCTCTGGAAAGCATCGTGGATTTGCTGTGTCGCAAGCTGGAAAGAGCTAATAAGCATGTCGGAATCTGAGCGTTTATGATCTGATTATGAGTCTTGCAGAATGGGCTGCTTACATGCACTGTTTGGTATCCTGATCATTTGTTTTTCTTTGAATGCCTTTATAGATCATTTGTAGGAATATGTACTTTTCATGCTCCATTCCCCAAGTACTGCAATTGTTCACATTATTTGATAGTTTTGATTTGGTTTAATGTGTAGTGCACAAAACATTTTAATACTCTACAACACTGTAAAACATTTTTATGATGTTATCTGTAAAAATGTGACAGTAAGTTCCCATATATACCATACAGAGAAAAACTAATAGATCTAACCTCACATTTCAATAAAATGTTAAATGTAAAAAGAACAAATCGTATAATTTACAGTGAAAAGTCTGAATACTGAATATTGTATAGTGAATATTCAGCACTTACATACTCTAAAAATACGGAAGTCCAACTGCAAAAACCAAAAAGGTTAAACAAGGCACGCTTCAATACACTCAAAAATCAAGGTCAATGAGAGATTCATTCTGCCTCAGCATTTGCAGAAAGAGTGATTTGTTTAACAAATGTGTTTAGGCCATTGAGAATTTGGTTCAGAGAATGGTGCTTAGTGTCTTAGAAATTGAGAAAAACTAGGAACACAGCCTTGCTCATTCAGCAGAAAATGACTTGGATGTAATTGTTTTTTAGTAAGTTAAGTTTTAATCTGTAAAATGTAAAGGTTGTTCTGTAAATATGTTTACATTTTGTATTGTATTTTTACGGAATTATTCTGGCAACCACAGCTGCCATTTTTTTTTCTGAAAAGACTACATTTATTTTTTGATTACAGTGTGACGTTTAAAGTTTAGGGTTGTCACATGTAGATGAACACGAATCAAAAGATAGATAAATAGTATTTTAATAAGCAAGGAGAACACGCAGGAGCATCAGAATCACAACGCATTAACAAACAATACTGGACAAAGAAACTTGGAAAACTGAGCTTAAATACACAAATGGGTAATTAATATGAACAGAAACAGTTGTTAACTAATTTAGTACCATGGAAACTAATAAGAAAAGGAAACTCGGGCAAAACATAACACAAAAACTCAAAACAGAGCGTAGGCCTACATGTTACAGGGATATTTTTTTTCTTATTACTTCTATTCATCTAGAATGCATTATGCTCAACAGTGACAGTAAAAAAACATTTATAATGTTACAAAAATTTCCATTTCAAAAATTTGCATCCTTTTTCATCATTGATAATATCAAGAAATATTTCTTGAGCACTAAATCAGCCTGATTTCTGAAGGATCATATGACTGAAGACTGCAGTAATGATGCTGAAAATACAGCTTATATCATCACAGGTATAAATTACATTTTACAATATTTTCTAATATAAAACAGTTACATTAAAACAGCATTGGTGATCAGAAGAGACTTCTTTCAAAATCCCCAAAATTATGAACAGTAGAAAATTATTTTTTTTTTTTATTATTATTATTTAATATAAAATAAAGCAAAAATAGCTGTTTAAATTTAAGCATCTGTCTGTGTAGTTTCTAAAATACCCACTTTTCTTGGAACTGGAATTTCAACCTGGAGGAGGGTCTGATTTCTTGTAAAGTTCTAGTAATTTTGCCAAATGAAGCAAAAGGCTCAGATATTGCACCGTTTTCTGAGAATGACTTATGAACATAATTATAAAATAATGCTGTTTCCCCCCATTTGCATTTTATCAAATTGTGCTTGTAAGGAAACGAGTCCAGCATCTGGTTTAGACTCCATGAATATCTGGTATCGCATCCCACCTGTGTTAAATTGTCAGTAATTTAGAAAAAAAGGACACAGCTTGGAGGGTACACAGGGTCGTTCCGCCCTGCAGACATAGCCTGTCGAAAAGTAAGCAGCGGACAGCATTGATTGTCTCCTTATTACCACCGTGCCATTTTGCATAAGCAGCACAACGTGCTGATGGAAACAAGTGTGGCTTCAGGTGTGAAGCAGACATCCAGAAAATGAGTTACCCTCTCTCTCTCTCTCTCTTTCTCAAAGCACATAAAGGCAGCTACCTAGTGAAAATGTCAGTCATGTCAAGGAGCCAGGAGCATCCAGCGTGACCGAAGGCGGCCACTGAACGCTCTCGACCGCCTGACCTTGTGTCCACAGATGTACTCGCTAACATTTGCATCAAAGAACAGTTCTGCAAGAAATGTTTCAGAAATTAAAAGATAAAATATACAGAGTTGGACAAGAAATTCTCCTCTCTCTTGAGCCTTTTAATTCACACACACACACACACACACACACACACACACACACACACACACACACACACACACACACAAACAAACACACAAACTCTTAAAGGGTAAGATACTATATGAGCCATAAAAAGCATAATGTGTCAAATATGATACAGTACTTAGCAAAAAACACACATGCTAATTATTATTATTATTATTTTTTTGTCTAAAGGTTCAATAAACTGTTCCATAAAAATAAAAAAGATTTAACACCCTCATGTTTTTCCAAACCTGTATGACTTGTTCTTCTGCGGTTATTTTAAAGAATGTTGGTAACCAGTTTTGGTTGCCATTGACTTCCATTGACTGAAACATTTCTCAGAATATCTTATTTTATGTTTTGCAGAAAAAAGAAAGTCATCATAAGGGTCAGCTTGTAACACGATGACATACTGGATTAAATCAATACGTAGTGGACTTCAGCGCAAACTCCACCGATTCTAAAGATTTCGTTACTGATGTGTCACAGTGCTAATTGCCTACACAACGCTACAACAAATACTATCCCAAAACCCTACTCTGAAAACTAACCTTAACATCTTGATCACACAATCTTGATCACAGAATTACAATTTTTGTGTGAACTATCCCTTTAAAGGTGCAGTAGGTGATCTGGGAAATGCTAACGTTAGCCTGCTAGCATTGAAAGCATAACACATGAAGGCACACACACACACAGCAGGTGTGTGTGTGCCTTCATGTGTTATGCTTTCAATGCTAGCAGGCTAACGTTAGCAAAGCAGCACAAGAGATGACGTTAAACTACCTCATGTCTCAAAAGAACATAACGTTACAATAATAATGAACATACACAACTTATAGAGAGCCTGTACCTGACTGCTGCTGATTCATTGCGGTGTTGATACTGTTGACATTGAAAAGCATAATTCCGAGTCTGAGGACGTGAACAGCTCCGGTTAGACCGTCACAGGTTTTTATCTCTTATTTATGATAGTTATGGCGTGAACGCATAAGCTTGTTGTTTTGGAGGAACTGTAAATGGTGGCTGCTGTTTGTCTGCGCTGCTCCTCTGTACGCGCTGATGACGTAATGTCTGTGCGAACAGGGTGCGCGAGGGTACGTAAAACAAACGTTGACAAGCAGGTAGGACATCTTATTATTTCATTCGGACCGAATATAATGATTGCATTTACATTTTATGGTCCTACGCCTTCCACAGACTATATATTTATAAAAGTACATTGAGACCATTTAACATAGTGATTTCTATCAGGATGTGAGGAGACTTTCAACCAGTAGCCTATAACAAAAACTGTTTCTGTAGAGAATCACCTATTGCACCTTTAAGTGATCAGCGCTGCCTGCCATATAAGTCCCTTTTGCCAAAACAAGCAGGACTTCATTTCCATTTTTCTGCCTCATGTTTTTCACCTCCTCCCTCAACCCCTTCACTCCTTTGAAAACTGATTACAAATGGTCAATTTGAAAATGGAGTCCAAAGTCCCCAAGGCCACTCACTTGTCAAACTGAAAAAGGCACAAGGACGAACGGGAGGCCGAGTTGCCGCACGCCCGGAAACGGCGAGACGAGAGAACACATAACAAATTCCCTCGTGCGACGCGGCGCCTATGCCTGGCAAAAGAAGAGAGATGTGGGAGCGTTCTTGGATCTTCAACAACCCCCCCTTAGCATTTATATCACAAGTCTCCACAAAGCAGCGATGGATCATTCCAGTCACTTGGTGTTAGCGCTATGGAGAAAAGCCATGGGCTGTCAGCAAGCGCAGGCCTTTCATATTTTACCAGAGACAGCACCTCTCTCTCTCCATCTCACTCAAAGCTAATGCTCGCCTTTGAGGACAATATCTTCAAAATCTCTCTCTCTCTCTTTTCCTGCTGAGAGGCTATTTTTGAATATGTTGCTGCCCCAATCTGTAACCGCTTGAGGAATCAAAGTTCGTCTGTCCTGCAGCACTGGATGTGGCAAGGTTCTGGCATCTTTCTGTCAACAACAATTTAGAAAGTCTTTGTTTTTGGCTGGGTTTATAACTGCTGATATGGGTTGTTAAAAGCCATACAGGGTTTATTTCTTAATATCATTGCCAATTCTACAGATATTTAATCCCGTTCTCTTGAGATTGACTTTACTGTTTTGGTGGTCGGGGGTCCCAAATGATCCCGATTATGTCTATAAAAAATAATAGTTATATTATTATTATATTATAAATAATATGGATATTGCTTAACCCCTTAACTGTCACCGTCCCGCTTATTATTTACCGCCTTTTTTATATCACATTTCTTGCGTTACCATGGAAACAGTACTCTAAATTCTTTTAGCGGCTCCTCCTCTAATGCGCGGTGTCAGGTTTCATATTACACAATTTATTTTAACTGCTTAATAATCAAAACATTTTGTAATCTTGACAAAACACATCGTTGGAAAGGTCCCATAGTCTCAAGGTTCCATATTTTGTGATACAAGTGATATTTGGTCAGAAATGTATTAATTTATATTTAAAAAAAATCAATGGAATGTGGGTTACAGAAACCGGTGGCTATTTTTGGTACATCGCTTAAACAAAATCTCATAGGAACTTCATATTTGGAACACAACTTGGTTAGACATATGGTTTTGATTATATAGTAATTTTATAGTAAAAATGATTTTGTAAAATGTATATTTTATATATACATATGAAAACCCTATGAAACCAAACCCTATGAAACCCCTTAGTAACTTTTATTGTACTATAACAGAATATAAGTGTGAAATTAATGTAATGTTTTTGGACACTGTTGCAAGTTAATTGTAATTAAGAGAAAATGTATTGTAGTTTAAATTTATATTAAATGCTGTTTTGACCCATTTAAGTAGGACTTATGGAGTACATCTTTATATAAAATGTCATAATTTCTTATTAATATTATATGCAAGATGATATATTATATATTTCATTAATATATTATCTGCGAGTATACAGATTTTTAAAAAATATATACTTTTAAGATTTGAAGTGCACATACAATTAAGCTAACTTTTTTCACAAAGGTGTTGTTTTACATTAAAACTTATTAAAATATGTAATTAATATGTAACACATGGCTTAAATGGCTTGTGAATGAGATAACTCTATAACAAATGAGATAACTCTATAACATCAGGTCTCAAAAACAAACAGCTGAAGATAACACCCTTTATAATGCACATGATTCTCACAGAGGAAGAATTTAGTGCTGAAATAAAGGTCAGCAGCCTTGTAAGTCATTTTAGGAATACCTTTCAGCTGTTCATTTCTATTATAATTAGGAAGTAAAGCTTCTGAGATTGTTTGGGCCCTTGACACAAGTGTGTGATTCACCAAAGAGTGTCACTATCAAGATGAGTTGTATATTTGTAACAAAGTGTCCCTACTTCTTACCTAGCAAGTACATGAAGTGCTGACTCAAGACAACAGAAAGAAAATTAAATTTTTTGAAGTAAATTAAATGATGGAACAAAAACATCACAGAAAATTAGATACATAGTAAACCACAGAAGTAGAGAACTGAACATGCTAACTGAACAAGTTGACTCCCCAGCCATATTTCAAAGAGATTTTGACAACACAATCTCAAGTCATTGCCTAAATATAAACTGTGCTCTCAGAAAAAAAGCACTGGGGCGACCTTTCAGCCAGACCTTTCAGCTTTTTTCAGCCAACCTTTCAAAAGGTACATCTTTGTAACTAAAGAATGTTACCAAAAGTGTACCTAAATGTGACCCTGGATCACAAAACCAGTCACAAGTCGCACAAGTATATTTGTGGCAATAGCCAACAATACATTGTATGGGTCAAAATGATGATTAGGATATTAAGTAAAGATCATGTTCAATTAAGATATTTTGTAAATTTCCTACTGTAAATATATATAAAAAATAAAATAATTGTGAGTGAATGCAACACAATTGCGAACATAAATGGACAACTTTAAAGGGGATTTTTCGCAACGTTCCGATTTTTTTGCATCCTCATATTCCAGATTTTCAAATAGTTGTCCATCCATCTTCTTCCGCTTATCCGGGGCCGGGTCGTGGGGGCAGCAGTCTAAGCAGAGATGCCCAGACTTCCCTCTCCCTAGACACTTCCTCCAGCTCTTCCGGAGGGACACCGAGGCGTTCCCAGGCCAGCCGGGAGACATAGTCTCTCCAGCTTGCCCTAGGTCTTCCCCGGGGTCTCCTCCCAGTGGGACGCGCCCGGAACACCTTCCCGGGAAGGCGTCCAGGAGGCATCCGGAACAGATGCCCGAGCCACCTCAGCTGACCCCTCTCGATGTGGAGGAGCAGCGGCTCTACTCTGAGCTCCTCCCGAGTGACCAAGCTTTTCACCCTATCTCTAAGGGATCGCCCAGCCACCCTGCGGAGAAAGTTCATTTCGGCCGCCTGTATCCGGAATCTTGTCCTTTCGGTCATGACCCAAAGCTCATGACCATAGGTGAGAGTAGGAACGTAGATTGACCGGTAAATCGAGAGTTTTGCCTTGCGGCTCAGCTCTTTCTTCACCACGACAGACCGGTACATCGACCGCATTACTGCAGAAGCTGCACCGATCCGTCTGTCAATCTCTCGTTCCATCCTTCCCTCACTCGTGAACAAAACCCCAAGATACTTAAACTCCTCCACTTGAGGCAGGAACTCTCCACCAACCTGAAGTGGGCAAGCCACCCTTTTCCGACTGAGGTTGGAAAATAGTTGTATGTCGGCCAAATATTGTCCTATCCTAACAAAACATACATCAATGGGAAGCTTATTTATTCAGCTTTCAGATGATGTCTAAATCTGTTTTTAAAATGTACCCGACTGGTTTTGTGGTCCAGGGTCACAAATGGTATATTAGAACCTTTTGAAAGGGTGCCGTCCCAGTGACAGATTTTGTACCTTTTTTTTTCTGAGAGTGTGTTAATTAAATTTCTGACAAAACTGTGGGAAATATACCGCTATAACATAAAGGACACTTAGCACCACAACATAAACCCCACTCAGAAACTCGGATCATGTAACGGCCCACCTAATCCCCTGATTCAGGCGAAAGCTAAATTTGTCAAGCCTCTTAAAAGTTGAGTGAAGTGGAGGACTCTGTCTTTGAGGGGCTCAAGGACAGTTTGTATTCTTGGTGAAGCATATTCAAGGATGCAAACAGCCAACTTAAATACATAGACACGGCCATATCACTTCAGTGCGTCCCGTAAAAAAAAATCATCTAAAATGTTGATAAACCCTGGTTCACCCCAGAGATTATGGGCTTAACAAAAAGGAGAACTTTCCTATATATATTCCCTATATAAAGGCTAAATATAATCTTTACAAAAAGGTTTGCGCTCAGACAGCAGCACAAAGAGAACATTAAGACTCTGAAAATATCCCGTGCGGTAGAGGACACCATGCTATCAAATCAGCAGAACATATTGTTTTACAAAATGTATTCACTGTGGAATTGAAGGTCAACATACTATACAAAAATCAGCTGGTCTTACAGAAAGCTTTTGTAACAACGTCTCTACTGTCAGTGTAAAACATTTCCAATCAGTTAATGTCTCATTGCATTGTTCTTTCTTCTAGATTATGTGATCAATTATTGTTCATTTTCCTAATCAGAAAAAGATCCAGTCGGCTTTCTGAAAGACTACAAAATCATCTCCAGTCTTCAGTCACATGATCTTTCAAAGAAATCATTGTAATATGCTGATTTGCTGCTCAAGAAACATTTCTTATTATTACCAATGTTGAAAAAAGTTGTGCTGCTTAATATTTTTTTGAGGAAACCGTGATACAATTTAGTTTTTTCAGGATTCTTTGATAAAAGTTTAAAAGAACAGCATTTGGGCACACTTTATTTCAATGGTCCACTTTAGACATTCTACTAAATATAAGTAGGCTAACTTTGTTTAGATTTATTTGTTTTGTATTAGTAGACTGTTAGGTTAGGGTTAGGTGTTAAAGGTGCAGTATGTGAAATTGACAGCTAGTGGTTGAAATGGGTACTGCAGTCCAAATTCAAAATATTGGATAGAGTTGTTTCCCCCGCCCCCTCCTGTTCAGACTCGACGCTCACGCGGGTTGCCAGATTGAGGACATGCAACAGGAACGAGCGCAACTGACAATGGAATGCGAGGAGACTTACTTGGTAAGTTGATGAGTTGATATCGCATTTTAATATGCTCCCGTTCATAGAGATTTTTAGATGGGTGCGGTGGCTTTTTAGGTCGGGTAGAATCTGCAATCTCTGACCTAGTTTGTTCACTAGCTTCCATGGCTTTAATACGCTGTGTTTTCCGCCAACTGGCAACCTGTGGTGGCGATGTACGGAACGCACATTTCAAAGTAAAATTACTGGCTGTAGCATTGTTTTTCAGAGAAACGAGCATGTTTCCTAAATATCTGCAAACATATTATGATATTTTTATGCTTTAGTGCAGTCAAAAACTTACATACAGCAGCTTTAAGGTTTGGGTTAGAATAAATTGACAGTTAAAAAGTTACCTATAGTCAGTAGAAACGGTTTAAAACATTTCCAATCAGTTATTATCTGATTGCATGGTTTTTTCTACATGTGATTGTGATAGATTTTTTAATTAATTACTAACATTTGTTTTTCTTGCTGGAACAACATTCATATGCTTTTATGCATGTTCCCATTTTTGCGAAAACTTGCCATACCCCTTTTACGAGTGTAAAAATAACAAATATGGGAAATGAAACTAGACAGATGACTAGGTTAGAACCTTGTGATTAACAATGAAGTAATAAGAACCATATGAAGAACCAATCAAATTCATGACATTTTTGCCATACCTCCTTATCCTATAAAAACTGTTGTATTCTTTTAGCTGGTGGGATTCTCAATGGAATTTGTCTGAGATCCTCCGGCCTTGCTTCTTCTTGGTGGAGATTCTCTGAGAACTGCTCGAGAGATCATCCGGCCGTGATTAAAGCATTTGGAGGACATTTGCTGAAGTCTGTTCAATGAAGTCTGTCGATTATTCCTGCGCAGGAAGAAAGCTAGTTAGGGGAACAGGTATTAGCACCCAGCCGACGTCGATGTGTAGACGCGCTATGGTATAGGATTAGACTCAGCTGAAGTCGACTGTAGACTCGCTGGAGTATAGACTAAACGTCGACTGCAGACGTTAGGGGACATCGATTGTAGACGAGACCCAGGGGATGTCGATTGTAGACGAGACCCAAGTACGTAGTAAAGTTTAGGGAAAAATCTACCACATGATCAATTATTGTTCATTTTCCTATAATGAGAAAGACAACGGGCTTTCTGAAAGACTACAGACTGGTAGCACTTCAGGAAAAAAGAATAATCTCTTTCTTCAGCCAACAGCAAACCAAATTAAATCCACAATACTACATGGTAAAACCTGTGGATGATGCAGTCAGCTTGTGCCTTGAGTTATTTCTTCAAGTGTAGTGTGTACAGCATATTAATTTCTGTTTAACACTTAAAGGGATAGTTCACCCAAAAATGAAAATTCTGTCATCATTTATTCACCCTCATGTCGTTCCAAACCCATAAGACTTTCATTCATCTTCAAAAAACAAATGACGATATTTTTAATGAAATCTGAGACATTTCTGTCCGTCCATTGAAAGTCTATTCAAAATGTTCATAAATAGATTGTAAAATAAATCCATATGAATCTAGCAGTTTAATCCAAGTTTTCTGAAGAGACATAGTCGCTTTATATGATGAACAGATTTAGTTTAGGCTTTTTTTGTTTTAACATTATGTCCAATTCCACATTTAGATCTCTCTCTCTCTCTCTCTCTCTCTCTCTCTCTCTCTCTCTCTACATTTAAAAGTTTTAATTATATTTTAGCATATTAAAATGCAAAATATCAGACAATTTGTGTACAACAGCTTTAAAACACTGCAGATACTGTAACATACTGTAAAATCAATACCCTATTAGTTTAACATGTAAACTATGGGAATTTTTTATGCTATCTAACTGTAATGCAATTTTTTTTTCTTTTGACTGCTTCAAAACATCGTTTTTTTAGTTCATTTGAACAGGTTGAAATATTGAAAGCTTTTTCTGAAAGCATTTTCTTTCCCTCATCTGACCACAGTCACGCTGAAGGGATAATGTTTGACAGCTGAACTTGACTGAGGCTTTTTTCCTCAAACATGCACATGTAAGCCGGGAGACATCCGACAGATTGCTTCTGAGAACATCGGCACAAATAAACAGGGATCTATACTCAAATCATTGCACAGGCTCTGTAGTTGTCTATCAAACAGCTGCATTTCAAATCAGTTTTCAATGGGAATTCTGTGTTGTATATATATGGGCAGATCTTTTGATCTAATGAATGAAATAAGCTTACGCACTTTACATTTGAACTAGAAAGGAGACGATGGAAAAACACATGGAGAGCAACAGCTTTCGTTTCTGCTCTGAAAGTCACAAGACCGCGCCGTGTTAAGTCCGATACACACCAAGTTGACGTTTGGCCATCCGGCAATGTCGGGCTGTTTTTGGCAGAGGTGGACAGTAACTAAGTACATTTACTTGAGTACTGTACTTAAGTACACTTTTTGAGTATCTGTACTTATTACTTTTTTGGGAAACTTTTTACTTTAACTTCACTACATTTGAAAGACAAATATCGTACTTTTTACTCTTTACATTTTCTGTCAAGGTCCTTGAGTAGAAAGTAGTAACGTCAGTCAGGGGACATCTCAGTGTGCGCATCCATGACTAATAGGTCTTTATGTTTTGCTGTTTGTTAAAGCAGTTTTGCTGTTGGGCAGTTTTACAGCTATGGTTGTGTAGCTGGGTTTTAAACCAGGTTGGATTTTTATAGACCACTTGATTCAAATGTGCATAAATGGATACACATAGATGTGTACTTCTTTTGTTGGGGTGGTAGGAGTGTTACATAAAAAAGTGTCTTTTTTTGTCAATTTAGTTGTTTAATTTCTATAGGTTTTATAACATTCTAAGAACTCTTAATTCCACAGATACTACTAACTGGTAGGTGTATTTACTAGGTTGCAGAGGCATAATGTACTGTAAGTATTACATAAAACAATGCAACAATAATAAAACAATGCATTGCCATTTACTTTTTACTTTTGATACTTAAGTACTTTTAAAAACGAGTACTTCTGTACTTTTACTTAAGTAAAAATCAGTCTTTACAACTTTTACTTGTAATGGAGTAATATTTGACCTGTACTTTCACTCAAGTAAGGAAGTTGTGTACTTTGTCCACCTCTGGTTTTTGGTTTGTATATCTGCAGTCCTAGATGCGGTTTCCCTTTTTGAATGATAAAAATAGACTATTGATACCTGCTGATATAGACAGATATTTTCTTGCACGCAGAACGCACATGCTAGTTGACAGTCACCTTTAGTCCTTTTGGTGTGTTCAAGCGCAGGGTTTTATTGAGACGCAGCCGACAAGAGATGACAACACAGTCAGATTTCGTCGCCGCTAGTTCTTTGACGTCGGCTTGGTGTGTTCCAGGCTTATGAGAGAACATTGTGCTTTACGTTTCTCGTCTTCAAACCAAACTTGGTCAGTTTGCGGAGAGTAGACAATCTTTTCTGGCTGTTCGAACTCATTCGACCACATGAGTGTCTACACTAGGAAAGCAATTTGTTCTAATGCGTTTCTAACAACCTCTGGAAGTGGTCGAAAGTGGACAAGCTCAAAACGTTTTAGACCATGTTTACACCTGTATTTAGCGTCGTCAACTTGTGATCCAATCGACCAAAACCTTAATATCTTAATACCAGGTATAAACAGGGACTGACACACATCCTATTTTCTACATAGCTATTTTCGTTAATTTAACACTTTTTAACTCATTTATGACTCTGCTTATGAAGATACTTTTGTGTGTTTTTGTCCATTCATGCGCAGCTGGCGGCATTCTGTGCGTGCGTTTCGAGTGTTTGTTCACAGAGAGCCAATTCACAGACAGCGCGCCAGTACAGATTTGAGTTCTTTTTCGCATCTTATAACACTTAAAGGGATACTTCACCGATTAGCATTAGGCTTTGTATCAGTAGAAACCCGGTAGTATTTTCGAATGACTGTGCTCATGTCCCCCTGAGACAAGAGATTTCTGTATTGTGTGTCTGGAAAAAACCTCAGATGACGCAAAAATCGTCATTTTGCGTTATTGGAGGCTTTTTTGCCCAGAGGCTAGAGACTACAGCCAGTAGTAGTGGCTCGCTCTGCATGTTTTCAACCCGCCCATGGGGTGGGATCTCACAATAAAACGGGGTCTTTTCAGTTTTGAGTCAACTAGTAGCCTAGTTGTATCATTTCTTCAGATACTGCCCTCTGTAACCGGTAGGCGTGGCTTGGGAGTGGCCTCGTAGGGCAGCGAAGCAAGTGCATTCTGGGAGTTGTTGTCTTTCATCCACATGACATGAGTCTTCAAGTATTTTTGGAGCAAAAGCCAAAAATACATTTACTGGCTTTTCTCAGTCTAGAAGGCATCAACTTCTAAAATAATTTCACATTTCTACTACATAAATGACCCAATTTAAATACACATTCATTTTTCTAGCGGTGAAATTTCCCTTTAAATGGTTTAAAAGCACTTCAATGAATGATAGTGTGATGATATATTGTAGCGCAGCCAAAGGAATGGATTTAACGGCAATTGCGTTAAATATTTTTAACACGTCAAACTGAAAAATTAGTTAAATCGTGCAGTCAGTGCCTGCATAAAGAAATATTCAACTCCTGAAAAATTGGAGTCTAGGACACACTTCCATCTCATGTTTACATTTTTATCGCTGCTTCTGGCGCACTTGTCAAAATGTACTGCTGTTGGTGGAATTGACTGAATCTGAATCTCTTTTCCCGTAAATGATTCATCTGGACGGTCAATACTTCAATCCTCAAAGAAGCAGCATGGCTCCGCACGACAGCATCAGTGAGACAGTTTGAAAATTGCTGGGAGGATGAATAATTTCTTTAAAGTAAGACAGATTTGCGTGTGTGTGTGCATGAAAATAAGAATGTGCCTCCTGTAAATCCCAATGTTCAACCATTAAAAGAGTAAATGCCCTGATTAATAGATAAACTCTTATCTCTTGGTCAAGAACAATTTAGTATTTCTCAATGACTGACATGAGGATTATATCGTGGTTATATTTGTCTGTTCTTTTTACATTTAAAATGCATTTAAAATGTCTTGCTGCTAGCCAATCAGAGGTGCCCTACTTCAGAGAACCAACATTGTGCTTCTTTAGTGTACATTAGAGACATGAAAGCAGTAAAGAAATGGCTTCCTTGGGGCCGACATATTTCACTTTTAGAGCCAAACAATGCACTGGATGGTATGGGTTGGAGGGCATTGAACCATTGCATCATCAAAGGCACTTTATACATCAGCTATTTTACCTGACGTGGATTAATTATACAGTGGAGAAATTTAGCGCTGCTGCAGCTGAAATTTGATTCTGAGATAAAGGGCTGGGCATTTGGGAAATGCTTCACTGTCTTATGGTGCTATAAATACTATAATGTTATAATCCTGACTGGTGTCAAACAGCAATCAATGATTTTTGCTGCATTGATATGTATATTACAGTAAGCAAACATGACCACATTGCATTTGTCATTAAAACGGAATGGAAAAAGTATTAAGTATCTTTGTACAGATTTTTCTGGTCTCTGCATTGGTCACAGTATATGAAGACCCATTTCATCCATTATCAAAGTGAAAATGATATATGGTATTGATTTTAGAGCTCTATGTTGGAGCCTAGATATCAGATCAATACGTTCACCGTATTTCTCTAGTTAAAGATATGTGTAACCTCAGTGGTAAGATGCTAAAAGCACCAGCAATGTTTCAGAGTTTTAAAGTCAGCATGAAATGAAAATTCACCCTATTCTATTCTAAATGCATTTTATAGATCTGAACAATTAATTGGTGCATACATTTCATTTTTCAAAATCCAATCAACAACCTATGCATAGAACCTAGTCCTTGTCCTACATTTTTTCTTTTCAATAATTACACACTCGTATGTACATCTAAATACAGAAGAAAGGTTCTATTTCACTGCGACTTAAATGTCAACATTACAACCAATATAATATCTACATTCTGGTCTTAATGTACACTATTCATCAACACACTGATCTAAAATGCTGCAGCTAGGGTGGTCTTTAGCGAGCCGAAGAGAACGCACGTCACTCCTCTCCTCACAAAATTGCACTGGTTGCCAGTTGCCGCTTGCATCAAATTCAACTTCAACAAATTCTTGCCTACAGAACAACCAATGGCTCTGCTCCCTTTTACCTAAACTCATTACTTCAGACTTACAGTATCTCACAAAAGTGAGTACACCCCTCACATTTCAGCAAACATTTTAGTACTTCTCAAGGGACAATACTATAGAAATGAAACTTTTTAGAAATGAAAATTTTAGAGTAGTCAGTGTGCTGCTTGTATAGCATTATATATTTACTGTCCTCTGAAAATAATATAACATACAGCCATTATTGTCAAAATAGCTTTAGTTGGTAATAAATTAATTGGTCTGGAGTTGTGCATTTTAATGAATTGACCTATATCTGACAAATGCAAGGTCCAATTTTTATATTTGTATTAATATTTTTTATTTTTCCACAAAAAAACTTGAGGTGAAGAAGAAGAGAGCTATTTTGCCCAAAAAAATTAATGGGAAAAAATATTCCACTGTTAGGACATAAGGTTTAAAATGTTTCCCTCTCTGCTGCATTTCATGTCACAGCTCAGGATAGTTGCTAGTTGATGAGATGAATGTGAATGTTAACAGGTAGCTTACATCATGTGTTATAGAAGTTCCTCCACAATTGACTTCCAACTGGATTTCAGGAGCAAGACTATCCAAGACAAACCATATAAGTGCAACCAAGAACTGACAATGAGCAAAGGAAACACAGGGCTATAAATACAGGGATAAAACAAAGGAAAACAAACTAGACACAGCTGAAACTAATGGGTAACAATGGAAACAAATTAGGACATAATCAGTAGCCTAGGAAATGAACAATGACTGGAAACAGGAAAACAGGTACAAAACCAAATTATAACAAAGAAACTAACATACTCCTGACATAACAAGAAGTATATGATAGAGGGAGGATCCAAATGACAACCCAGAGCACCACCAGAATGAAGGCCCGTGGCAGAACCGATAGTGGGAGGAGCCAGAGACCAGCAGTGGAGCAAGGAGAGTTGGAGACCCTGGCGGAGCCAAGGAGACAGAGATCGGGTGACACCGTAGGGTCTGGAAGCCAAGTCAAAACCGTGGTGACGAGCAGCCAAGGTGGAGACAGGATGCCGGAGGAATGAGGCGGAGCCAGTGGGACTGAGGGGGTGATGGGACAAAGTGTTACCGAAAGCCCGGAGGTCCGTGGCGTAGGCAGAGAAACATCTGACCAAGGTGGAGCCAGAGGGACAAGGGAGCCTGGTGGAGCCGAGAGAGGGAGGAGCCAAGGTTGAAGCCAGAGGGACAAGGGAGCCTGGTGGAGCCAAGAGAGGGAGGAGCCAAGGTGGAGCCGACTGGTTGATGTACCAAGGTGGAGTGATGGGCTTGGCGGCCCGAGGTGGAGACAGGGGATCCATGTGCCAGGGAGGAGACAGAGAGCGGGTGACACCATAGGTCCTGGAAGCCAAGGCAGAGTCGTGGTGACAAGCAGCCAAGGTGGAGCCAGGATGCTGGAGGACTGAGGCGAAGCCAGTGGGACTGAGGGGGTGGAGGGACAAAGTGTTACCGAAAACCCGGAAGTCTGTGGCGTAGGCAGAACAACGACTGACAAGGTGGAGCCAGAGGGACGAGGAAGGAGCCAAAGTGGATCCGACTGGTTGATGGACCAAGGTGGAGTGATGGACTTGGCGGCCCGAGGCGGAGAAAGGGGATGCATGTGCCAAGATGGAGCTGGAGACTGGAAGGCCCGAGCTGGATCCGAGCAGCAAAGTGGAGTTAACAGGGGAGGAGCCGAGATACTGAAGGGAGCCAGGGAGATGGGCGGGACCATAGGAGACACAGGAGACTTGGAGCTGGACGGGACCAGCGGAGACAGGAGACAACAGGATAAAACATCTACTTTCTCATCAAATAATACAGAGGCCAGGCTCAGCTCACCCTCAGCGATGGGAGTGTAGGCGGGGTTTCAATCCATTCCCTCATACTCCATGAGCACACCCACTGGGACGGACGATGTTGCCGACTCATACACCTGGTTAGACTGTGATGATAGGCTCAGGCATTGAGGCGGGCTCGGGCTCTGTGTCTGCGGTGGGCTCTGGCATAGGCTCTGTGCAGGGTGCGAGAGGTGGCCTGCTGGGCTCTGGGTCTGGAGTGGGGCTGGTGACGTCTCTACAGTGCAGATGGTGAATGACGATCCACAACTCAACAGCACCCATTCCACATAGGCGGCAATTCGAGGGCTTGATTCTGCTCTAAGCAGAGCAGTTGGACAACAGATAAATCCATATTTCCTTTTAAATCCTTTCTTGGGTCAGTTCTTCTTCAGTGGTGGCTCAATCGATTGCACAAAGAAAAAGGGGAATCCAAAATAAATGCAGATTCTGGAGCAAAACTATCCAACACAAACCACATAAGTGTAACCAAGAACTGACAATGAGCAAAGGAAACACAGGGCTATATGAATACAGGGAGAAAACAAAGGAAACCAAATACAGTTGAAACTAATGGGTAATATGGAAACAAATCTGGGCATAATCAGTAGATTAGGAAACTAACAATGCCTTGGAACAGGAAAACAGGAACAAACAAAACTAGAACACAAAGAAACTAACTCCTGACAGGTGTATGGAACGTCCAGTTTTCACTATTCAATCAATTTCCGATAGAAAAAAATTAGAACAGGACAATTTTTGTCCGTTTCATATGGAAATAGGTCACATTACAGAAATGAAATGGGTTGCAGGTGTTCTTTCATGTTGACTTCAGCTCAGATTTTGTTTGTCTGTCTCACTCATTGACATTTTGGATGCAGTTTAAAAAACACACAACATTAAGCATCTGCTCTTATAATAAGTGTGCTGAAAGACGACTGCGTTCTTAGTAAACAGCATCCATCTCGTCCTCTTCAGCCGGAATCCCTGCCAAGGAGGTGTCAGGAACAACCGGCGACCACACTCACACACCAAGCGCACGTGAGACCCTCTGTGCCTTTGCAATGGGCGGGCAGAGGACGACTGGGTCGTTACAATTATCACCAGCTATTTTAAGCAGAACGCAGGCCAGGTGAAGGATGCCAACTAGCATTTTCTCAGCATTGTTGTTTAATTCAATGGCAGCTCATTTAAAAGGCAATAAATCTTACAGGCTTTGGGGAGTGAGGACATACAAGGAGGGTGAGAATGTGTATTGTGGAGAGCGTGTGTGTGTGTGTGTGTGTGTGTGTGTATGTGTGTCTGCATAGGCCAATATGCATCTGTTTGTTTTCTCTAAAAGTGCAACAAAGCTAAGGTCAGTGACTTGAGGTTTGTTGAGGTCACTTGAGTTGATAGGTTAAGTGCTTAAGGTGTGAGGTTACTGGCCTGTGTTAAGTGACTGGTCAATCAATGTTAAAAGTCAAGAGGCACACAAATTGATTTATACATCAAAAGGGACTCTCTCTATACTGTAGAAGAGGTGTTTGACTGAGTTTGTCCAAATTAACCTCCTATTTAACCCTGTAAAGTCTACTGTATCATATTTGTTACACAAAATTCTAAGGCCTCTAAATTATCAATGTGATCAAAACATTGCTGTAAAATATGTTGTACACAAGCTACATTCCATTTGTCATTTGATTGATAGTTTATTGCTTTTCAGCAAATAAAAAGCCTTTTGTATCATTCTGAAAATGTGGTTCAGGTGTCTTTTTTTGCTATGAAATATTTACTGAAGTAAATACGCCTAAGTAAACATAAGAATTATTTTTATATCATTTATAAGATCGTAAATAATATTTCGAGATGAAAACTTACTGGACTGAAGCAACTTTGGTTTACTTGATTATATCCATGAATCTTTTTTTTTCTCAATACATCAGGCTTTTGAGGAACATTTATTTATATCTCTTAATCATCATTATATTGTATTGCATTATATGTTTTCCCCCCCACAATACAGAGCTTTGATCATAAAACTGTATTTCAATATAATTTTGCTAAGACATTTTATTGGGAGATATAGAGTGACAACTGATATTTATATGCATTTTATATTAGTCTGCTTATACTTTTATACTTATAATATTATGCCATGCTTTATACTGTTATAAAGATCTCATTGATTTACATTACAAGCTATCATAATTTATTCTTACTTGTTGTCCATATAAATATCAGCAACAGCTCTAAATTGCATATTTTGCTCGTTTTGGGGCTCTGAAAACAACTGTTTTTTTGTTTTTTGTCCTCTAATGAGATCCATATTTTCACTATATCATACTATATGAGCCAAGAAAGCTTGATATATCAAAAATGATATTCAAAAAACAAAAGAAAAACAAAAAGATGCATCTGAAGTACCCGCCCATTGACCCTCCTCTTGAAGAAATCAGGATAGAAGTGGTCAAAAGGGGAGAAACGAGATGGATTAAAACATCAAGTGTAAATGGGAATGTGTCTCCTTCATCTACTTGATCCAATCGATCAAAACACTTAATACCAGGTGTAAACAGGTCTCAGTGACAGCAGCCTAAGTTTTCACGATTATGTCATGTTTAGTTTCTGTATCTTGTTCTGTTTAGTTTCATGATCATGGTCTATTTCGTTTTGCTTGTTACCATTTTTCGTTTTCGTTAACAGTCTCGTTCTGTTGATCATTCCTTCTCTGTATTTAAGCCCTCAGTTCTTTCTATTAATTGTTCGGTGTTGTCAATGTTAAAGGTGTACACTGTAAAAAAATTCTAACCCTCCCAAATCAAAAATTTCAAGTGACCGATAACATCTAAATTTTTCAATTGGCCCAAGTGAAATTCTTGTTGTAATAGTCTGTTAACATTGGCTCAATGAGAAATAATACATCAGACTAATTGAAAAATTTAGATGTTATCGGTCACTTGAAATTTTTGACTTGGGGATGTAATTTTTTTTTACAGTGTAGTGATATTATAATTAAATACTAGTACTTTTAATAATAATAATAATAATACTCCTTACACATTATAAATATTAAAATTTGATTTAAAAGTTGAGTAGAAAAACTAACATGAACATCTTAGTATCTAGCTTGTCTCCCTTGGTATAAAGGCATAAAAAAAATCTTTCACTATTTACTCATTTTGATTTAGGTTGAACTATCCCTTTAAGTCACATGACATTAAAGGACCAGTTAGGTTTGTTGTTATAGACGTTATTCAGATCAGCGCCACATGACAGGTTTGAAAGCAAAGCTGTGAGGAAATTAACCATGGTTTTACTACAAATAAAACCAAAAAAAACCCATTATTATTATTGTTAAACCATGGTAACTACAAATTAACCATGGTTTTGCTATTCTAACCATAGTTTAACCATGGTATTTGTTGTAAAACTGTGGTTATACGAATGGTACTCCATCTGCCAAAAAGCTATGGTTACACTTTTACTATAATAAAACCATGGTTGATTTTCCCCGATCTCACAACAATTAGTACGTATTTTATGAGGTGGCTAATTCGTACAAATTCATACGACCTCACTCGTGCGAATTCATACGATTTTTGCTAAATCGTACATATTTTATGAGTTGCCCAGTACGTATGAATTCATAAGAATGACCTACCCCTAAACCTACCCATCACTGGGGTTTAGACAAATTAGCCAAGGAATTAGCCACCTTGTACTCACTCGTATGAATTGGTCGTGAGACAGCGTTGGAGGGATGTAGCTATGAAAGCAATGAAAGAACATGCATTTGAGAAAAATGAAACAACACCGGATTTGCAGTCAGCCAAGGATAGAGGGGCTGCTGGGAAATAGCAGTGTAAAACTTCTAAAGCCCATTTCAGCCTTCAACAGATAATGTGTTCCACTGACGGCCCCTCAAAGGATGAGGGATTTTCAGACTCATTCTAACCCAGCACTCATTTAGAACTTATTAAACTCATTACTGACCCAATTGTACGTATTTAACATTTGTGGGTTCGTTTCCACTTCATGACAGAGAGACGAGGCTGAAACTAGGGAGCTTTACAATACCTATAAAAAACTGCTGAAGCATGCAGATAAGCCCCAAATGGCAGCAATTTATCAAGCGATCATGCCAATTAAGTGGTGAACTTGAACGGGTCGCTTTCTACTGGGTCTGGTAATGCTGCCGGGTTCTTTTCTGAGTCTATGGAAGGTGAAACCTTAACTAAGATCCACTCGACAACAACAGGATTTAAAATCCTGTTTGAAAAATATGTAATATGATTATATTTGTGTGGATAAACCATCTGATGAATAAGCGGAAATTTGATAATGGAGTAATTCAAGGCATGATGTGTAAATTATGCGAATACCCTTGTGGAAAACTGAGTACTAGGAACATAACACTGGGAACATGAGGCTTTATTGACTCCAAGGCTTTATCGGCCGCCACATGACATTTACATACACAATTAGATCTGCTGTCCAATTGTAAAAGCTGTTCCAAATGAACAGATTTGTGTTTTCACAACACAAACTAGGAACTTGGAACATGTCTCGTAATTCAACTGTGCGCTGAAATCTGTTGGAACAGAAAAGTGCGGTGTCCTCACTGTCTTTGGATGGCTTTAAAACATGAGGGGAGAGAGGAAACAGATTGGTAGCCTTAGGTATGTGAAGGCAGACCCATTCCCCTTGAGAGATGGATTAAGAGAGAGAGAAAATGAATTATTGCACTTTAAATAGCCTTTTGGCTTTCTTTGTCCCGTCCTATTTCATTTTCCAAATGATGGCTGGACTTGAATGATATTCAGTTCAACCCTCCCTACTTATCAACCACGTTACGCTTTACTGGAAGTTAATTTTTCGCCATATTACAGTCAACAAAAGTAAAAAAAAAAAAAAAAAAAAAGTTAACAAAATTAGAAGTAGTTCTATCAAATCTAACAAAATTAGAACTAGTTATTTGAATTATGCAGGACAGAAATTTACAGTTTTGCTAAATTAGACATACTAGTTTGCCTAATGTAGCAAAAATGTCCATTTCTGTCTTGCATGGTTCAAATAACTAGTTCTAATTGCAAATCTATGCATAATTTTGCTGCTATCAAAAGATTCAAACAGCACTATACATTAAAGAACAAATTCAAGAGGTTACAATTTATTGTGTCCGTGTTACAGTGTAATTATACATTTAAGTACTGAGTAATAATAACTATCTACATGTACTTACTATTGGGTTAATGTTAAGATTAGGGTGTGGTTTATGGTCAGCTACATGTAATTATGCATAATTTATAGTAATTGCAGTGGCACTTTATTTTACAGTATGCGCAACTTATGTGTACTTACAGTGTACTGGGTAACTAAGGTTAAGGGGTAGGTTCAGGGTTAGTACCTAGTTATTACCCAGTTATTGCACTTACTATAATAAGTACATAGTACTGTATGTACATGGGGAACAGGACAATGTAAAAAAAAAAAAAAAAAAAGTGTTACCAAAAAAGCTGTAAATATTATACCAGTCTAAGATATAGCACAGTCATCCATCTGACCATATGTCATATAGAAACCAATTGGTGTAATGGGTGAATAATATACCACCTTATCACTCTGAAATGTAGCATTTCTTGTACAAAAATGAGATTTAGTTTAATCTAAAAGCTGAAATAATGTGGTTTGAAGTATTGCCGTATTTGTAAGTTCTGTGGGTAAAACTTTTAAGCACAGGAATACGAACAATATTTAACAATATTTAAATGGAGGCTTGAAATGGTTGAAACCCTTTAGAGAATATTTCTAGATTATTCACACAGTCTGTAAACTCAGCCATTGATCAATGTCAGTGAATCATTTTTGAATAGTATGACTCACAATGCAATTTTGCATGGTTTAAATGTATCATAGTTTGAAACAAACTCTGAATGTGTCATAAGGAGACAAATATATATATATGGCCTGTCCTGATCAGGGTTTGCAACAATCACTAAAAACTAAAATTACTGAACACATTCTTGTTAATTAAAACAAAGCGGAAATAAAATATAAATATTAGTGTAACGTGTATGTTCTGTTTTATGGTCATTGAGTTTTTGGTTTTCCCTGTCTGTGTTTATACTTAGGCTGTGTCTGAAATCGTCCCCTATACCCTTAAATAGGGCACTATTTGACGGGACAGCCATTTGTAGTGGTCTCCAAAACCATAGTGGACGTTTATTGAGTGCACTCATTCAATCCCACAGTGCACCGCAATAACTAGTGTACAACCGGTGTACGCTCAACGGCTAGAGAATACCCATAATGCACAGTGATGCTCGCGCCGAATGAATTCCCGCTTCTCGCAATAAGATGGCAACCCGCATCCGTCCATTTTCCAAACCACTGGTCCAATGTGGTTAACAGTGTAATATCATTTTAAATTGGTTATTATATTGTTTAATTAAGGTTTATAGATGCTATAGTTTGCATGGCAGAGTTCAAGATAAATCTTTTCATTACTACTGGAGCTGCCAGTTTGCTAAGTTTCAAGGGATTATTAAACAGCAAGCACAAACTATGCAAAGCAGCAGCCCTTCCGGCACACTCGTGTCTGAATGCACTCACTCGTTTCATTCACTCCTTCAAGTGAACTACGTATATATTAGTAGAGTGATGTAGGGAATAGTGAATGAGTGTATAGGGGGTGATTTCGAACACAACCCTAGTCTCATTGGTTCTTAATTAGCTCTACATCTGTTCCGTTTTACCTTATTTCTCTGTCTGAGTATTTAAGTCATTAGATTTCTCAGTTTGGTGTTCTGTGTGGTTAATGTTTGGTTGTGAGTTTTATCCTGGTTATCTCCAGCGTGTTCCCTTATTGGATTGATGATTAAATACTGTTTTTGTGATTCTTTGTGCTTCTACAGCCTCATGTAACAATTAGATGAAAAAACTAAACTGAAAATTTCTAAATGTAAATAAATAAAAACAAAAACTGAACTAAAGCTTAAACGTAAATGAAACCTAAATTTGTATTTATTTTTTAAAGTCCCCCTGTGGTTAAAATCAAGCTTTTAATGTTGTAATCTATGTGGTGTTTACAATATGCTTTAAGACAAACCATGTACAAATTCACAAGTCAACACCATTGCTGAGTATTTTCTCCTTAAAACTGCAGTGAACCAAAGACGGTCTCAAAATTGTGGTTTGAAATCGCTGGTGTTTCTGACGTCACAAACTACCTTGTAACCAATCACGTCAACGTGTGATCGTCAATCTCTGAGCTGGTGTGAGTGAGTGGAGGCGGGGTTAATTTGCATATTCATAGAACCACATTTACTAAATGAGGCAGTAGAGTTATATTCAAGCTATTTAAGGCATGACACATTTTTTTTCAAGGAAAAAACTTTTAAATATGTCATTTTGGTGATCAAAGGTGAGTTTTAAGGGATAAAATGATTGACTACAATGGGACTTTAAATTATTTTATTTTATACTTGAATTTATTATATTAATAAAAAACTACAATCATATATAAATAATACTAAACCAACACTGGTGCTATTAACAACAATAATAATACATTTTAATAAACTAAAATCATGTATAAAAAATTATCAAAATGTATGATCAATTCTAATTCAGACATGCTACCTAACCTGGAATACACCAGAAATGTGGAAAGAGCATAGGCTACTGTGAATCCACATTCTATGGTGGCTGTAAGATGGCTCCAAAAAGAGTAAATTTATCAAGCCTTGCTTTCACACCTTTAACTGGACCTGAGCCAGGGGATTAACACCTGCGCTGAGCCCACATATGAAACCAGTTTGGGGGGTTTGGGCTTTGGTCAAGGGTTGACATAACATAACTCATGCCTTTGGCTGGCTGGAAACACTGCAGAAGGGGGGGATGGAGATCAAGATGAATGACCAGCAGGACACTGCTCCTCTATCATCATTTTATCATGTGTTTGTGTGGCAGTGTTTGTGAGAGAGATAGACTAAGATTTTATTGCACGTGGGGGTTGAAACACATGGATATGGAAGATATGGGAGTCTTAATAATGACAAAGCAGAGCGAATATGAGTTGTTATATTCTTGTATCTGAACAATTTTTACACAATCATCCGCACCTATGTGAAATGTGTAATTCATTTGCATTTGAAGTAGCACATTTATTTATTGTGTTCAGACATCTCTGTAAACTGAATGTTTGCATGGCTACTGATTTGGCGATCTTTTCGGAAAGACTATAGTAAACTTTAAATGTAGCCATTAAAGGCCCGTTCACACCAAGAATCATAACTACAAAGATAAATAACGATAATTATATTAGCATCTATACTAACTGAAGATAACGTTGATATGGAAGCTCATTACCACTGCAATTAAAGAAAAAGTTTAAATATGCTTTGGTAAGCCATAATTAAGACATGAAAGTCATAATTATGACATTAAAAATGTTGAAGAAATTGTGAAATACTAAGTCATAATTACTGTATAAGTCTAAATTATGACATTAATATAAAATATGGTTTCACTTTATTTTGATGGTCCCTTTAACACATGCTGTTGACTATAAGTATCGTTACACCTACATGTCTACTAACTCTCATTAGAGTGTTTGTAGAGTACTAGTAGACTGGTAGGGTTAGAATAAGTTGCATATAGTTGCAAAGTTACTTATAGTCAGTAGAATGTTTGTTGGAGGAGCATCACAATAAAGAGCAGAGATTAAGCTGACAGCTTACTAATACTCTAATGACTGCTAGTTGACATGTAGTTGCAGTTACTTATAGTCAACAGAATGTTCAAAAAGGACCATCAAAATAAAGTGTTACCAAAAATATAAGATAATCGTAATTATCACATATATGTCAGAATTAAGACAAAAAGTCATATTTGTGCCATAGAAAGTCATAACATGACAAATGTTGCCTTTTAATATCATAATGCATAGTTATAATTATGTAGAGTTTATCAGATGATTTCGTTTTTATCTCAGAATTTTTACTTATGGCATGATTATAAGACTCATTCATGTCATAACTAAGATTTATAGATTATCAAGACAGTATATGCTAATCAATGACTAGAAGATAACTACACATAAATTCATCAACTAACCATTCAGAAATGTCCTGTTGCATTCGACATGTTGTCACTTCTTCTCGAGTCTCTCCATCATTGTCTGACTCCGGTTTGAACATAAAAGGCTAAAAGTTTTTGAAATTTTCAGTGTGTGTCTGTGTGAGTGCAAGCTGTTGAAGCTCTGCCTTATGTGCTGGGAGCAGCAGCTCATTTGCATTTAAAGGACAGACACAAAACGGCGTTTTTGCTCACCCTCAAAAATTGACAATTTTAACACCCCTTTAATATCACATTTGTCGTAAATATTGTTTTTTTTCTTTTTCTATTTGATATTTTAAACTGTACAAAATAAACAAAGGGTGCTACATATGTGTCAGGAAATACCAGGCCTGGAGACAATACATGTTTATTGCAGCGTAGCAGGAAATGGTAAACCAGGTGATTAATAGTTATTTCTAGGATTTAAAATAGAACAGATCAATAACCAGAGTCAGTCGGGCAGTTGTGGCCTAAAGAGTCATACTGGTAACCCGAAGTTTGCGGGTTCGATTCTCAATACCAGCAGGAAATGACCAAGATGCCCTTGAGCGAAGCTCCTAACCCCCAATTGCTCCCCAGGCACCACAGCATAACAGTTTGCAGTGTGTGTGTGGTTTCACTACTCACTGCTCCGAATGTGTGTGCACTAACTTGGATGGGTTAAATGTAGAGGACACATTTCCAGTATGGGTTACTGTACTTGGCCTTCACGTCACTTTCTCTTTCACTTTACTGTGTTGTAGGTGTCGTTAGAGATTGTGGATAGTGGAGAGTACACACTTCCAGGGATGGTCCAGACAATTGAGTATACAGGTATGGGAAGTGGCTCACTGGTAGAGAAGAATGTCGTTGGGGAATAGTGGACATAGGAGAAACATTGGTCGTAAGCATTAAGGTGAGTAGTTCGCAGACCTTGTCATAAACCAGACAATAAGTGAATATGAAGAGTGTGCTCTTATAGTGCTAGATGGATAGTGATTGGTGTCAGGTGTGGGTGATGGCTGAATGAGTGCAGGTGAGAACCAGGAGGGATGCTGGGAAATGTGATCTAGAGTGCACGTGACAATATGATGGAAGAATGTTTCTGAAAAATTAAAAAATATAATAAAAATGTAATTGCGACTTAATTTTTTTATAATTGACTTTTATTATTGAAAACGTGACTTCATATATCGTAATTGGACATTGTTTATCTTAATTTATGCTCACACTTACCTTTCTATTTTTACTTCCATAGCATACATAGCTGCAAAGAAAGTGAAAAAATTAAGCTAAATAAATAAATATTTTATGTAAAAATAAAAATTCAAGTGCAGAATGTACAGTATTCTTCTACATTCATTAGTATGTAAAAAGTGGCTATGCATAATAAAACAAAAACACCTTCCAACAATACATCTTCTATAACAGATGTTAGAAGGGATTGTGAAATATTTTTGTTATCAGTTTGTCACCATTTATTGCAACTCTGCAACACTTAATGTGATAATGTGAAGGGAGTCCAATCTTGATGGACGAACACAAGAAACGATGTGTAACTTTATACCCAGCACAGCTTAACCTCAAGCTTCCAGACACATCCACGTACCTTCCTGGCCAGCGGTGATGAAAATGGGTTTAGGGCGCCCCATCCTGTGTTTCTGCCGCTGTTCACTGAGCACCTGTCGATAACTAATCCTGACCTTTCCCATCCGCAAAATTGAAAATAAGAATAAAATAAAATAGATGGCGGATGCTATCAAGGGGAGCACAGTGCTGGCAGAGGAAATGGTGTTACTAATGGATTTAGAGGTGGAAAAAGAAATGTATATATATGTGATGGCCCTTCATGGGCCAGCCCTTTCACCCCTGGGCAAGCTTCTTCCACACACCACAAGATTTCATTCCTTCCTTCGCCCAACCACATAACCTAATCCCTGATTCTAAGGAAAGAGAGAAGAGTGTGTGCATTTCTGTCAGAACCACTATCGTCAAAGATGATTAACAATTAGCATACAGTTTGGATTGGCGGTATGGTTCTGTTCTGGGCAAGAACTCCCTGCACATCCATGCAGCCTAGCATGGATAAGAGCAGGAAGCACAGAACAGAACAGAACCAGCATCAATTTATTGCAGATATCATTAATGTTCTTAATTACATTAATTTAATGTGACAACATAAATCAAGATAAATGACAATCTGATTTGGAATATCAGAAGGCCAAATCCTGACTGTGGACGAGAGGAGGAGCTGGGGATGGAGAGGGGGATACTCATGGCAAAGTTCTTTTTTGTTTTTCCCTTAGAGGTCAAAAGTAGTTCAAAATATGTGACCAGCAGTATACTGTTAGCAAACGCACTTTAGTCCACACTGCTGAGAGTGGTGTTTAGATGCACAAGTAACTATGTGCTGTGCACTTTCCTTTAATTAACAAAATAAAAGCAAAGCAGTTAAAATTGGACATGAATGCCCTCCTCAAGCTGTATTTATGACTGGGAAGCTCAGGGATAATTTTGATACCCAAGTTCCAGAGTTGGGAGTGCCATCAAATTTAAACATGGCAGAGAGGAGAACGATTGCTGCTGTGACTGCTATTCTTTACTAGTTTTTTCCACAACAGAAACATCACCTTGTCTTGTCGTTAAAATAGTGCATATTTATATGAATAACCATTTGAAGAGTATTGTATGTTTTATACATATGTTTAGTCTGCATTTGACCGAAATCATCATCTGCAAGCTGATGATCTAGATAGCGCTGTGAATGTTTATGTGGTTGTCAATGAATGAGACGCTAAATATAATTTTGGCTTTAAAGGTCCCGTTTTTCCTGTGTTTTTGAAGCTTTGATTGTGTTTACAGTGTGCAATATAACATGTGTTCATGTTTCGCGTGTAAAAAAACAGTATTTTTCACACAATTTACTTATCTGTATACCGCTATTTTCACTGTCCTAAAAACGGGCTGATGACTTCCTTGTTCTATGAAGTCCCTCCTTCAGAAATACATTACGAGTTCTGATTGTGCCAGCGGTTCCTGTGTTGTGATTCGACAGCAGCTTAGCGCACATTTCCTGGAAAGGTCATGCCTCTTACCGTAACGTGGAGATGCATGTGCTCAGCGTCCCTGGGAAGGCCAAACAAAGGTGATTTGACTCCGGGATGAAAATAACAGCGTCTCAACGACATGGCGACAAACACACTCTACAAACGCAACTCTTCCTCTTCTCCGTGGGAGCGCAACAAGACCACGGCCCTTTTTTTGTGCATTACTGTGGGCGGAGGTTAGTCAAAAAACTGTTCTAGTGGCGTCATTAAAGCAGGAAGTAGAGGGATGTAGTCCAAACCGGCCGTTCGCTGTAGGCTTTGAAAGGGGACTTCTGTTAAATAAAATATCTCGCTTGGGATTGAACTTTGAGCTTTATAATTTTACAGAGAAAGGGAGAGTGTCTCAGTGCCTCTTTCACACACACACACACACACATACAGATGCTTCAGCAAGTGTGTAGGCAGCATCTTGAGGAAATCCTTGTCAGCCAGCATTGAGGGAGGGTCAGATGAGAGTTTGTCATACTATGTGTGCTGAAATGGGTGTCCTATGCAGAATGTGATGAGTATCTACCTGCGCTTCCACTTGCATGTTCACAGATTGCTGGGAGTGAGCGTCTGTCCTCATTTGGCTCCGAGCCAGTCATACTTGTTAGAGCTGGAAATTACTTTCTCGTCTGTGCCACAAGCATCTCCATGCATCAAGAACACTCTGCATACATTTGGGTAACATTATGCCACAACCTGTGGTGAAGATGGGATATTGTATAGATAGCTATGAAAACTGAGCCTCAAGATTGCCAGTTCACCTCTTTTAGGGCTGTATCTGTTTCTTTCGAAATATTGAGGACGGTCTGTGCAAGATTGTGGCTATTATGTCTGTTTCAAACTGATGTAGGAGTATTTTGAGGATTTGTATAAAACGTTTGTTTATAGGTATCTAACAAAGATATCATCCTAGAATTCAGATACTCACATTAATGCCAAATACAGTGGGAAGTATTTGATACACTGCCGATTCTGTAATTTTTTATCATAGGTACTCTTCAACTGTGAGTGACGGAATCTAAAACAAAAATCCAGAAAATCACATTGTATGTGTAACAGTTGTGTTCCTGCTTAGTCTTATTAGTCACATGTCTTTTGTTTTCCCGCCACTTATATGTTGCCATGTCTACCATCATTAGTTCATTAGTTGCTGAAAACACATCATTAGTAAGTTTTAAAAGAGCAGTAGTTGTAGAATGATTAGGTCTAAAACCGGATTGAAATGGTGAAAGGATCTTATTGGTCTCGAGATACTGTGATAACTGATTAAATATTATTTTCTCAAATACTTTTGCAATAGAGCAGATTATTGACATAGGTCTGTAATTATTAGGATCAAGACTGTCACCACCTTTGTAGAGTGGAGTAATGCGTGAATATTTCCAGATAGTTGGTAACTCAGAAGTAAACAAGGACATATTAAACAGGTCAGCAAGTGGAAACATAAGCTAATTTAATAAATCTGGATTCAATCCCATCAAGTCCTGTCCCACTGCTCGAGCTTAGTTGTTTGATAGCATTTAAGACATTAGTAGGTGTTATTTTCGTAAAGGAAAATGTGACAAGACTTTAAAACAGAACACTTGGGCAATAGATAAAGAGTCAGAGATTATTATATTGCCATCTCTTAATTGATTAATGGGACTTTTGTCTGAAGTGTTTATTATGGCTTTTAAACTGTTCCAGAATTGTTTAGGATTTTTAAAATTATTAGAGAGACATTCTTTATGATAATTAGATTTTGCGTTGCGGGTCATTGTCTTAGAAATATTCCTTAATTGCCTGTATGATTACCAATCATCATTTTTCATTGACTGACGATATATAGCCCAAGCCTTGTCCCTCTGCTTAAAGAGACTTATAAGTTCTGTACTTATCCATGGCAGGTGTCTTCCCTTCACCTTTGATATTTTCCATTGAGCGTGTCTGTCGATTACCTGAGTGAACTCAGAATATAAAAAATCCCAGGCATCATGAACATTGGGTATTAATTGGTACCTATCCCAATTAATAGAAATCACATCATTAATGAATAGATCTATGTTCATTTTCTTAATTTGTCTAATATTTATTAATTTTGGTGGAGATTTCGGGATTTTAATCTTCCATATACAATAAATAGCTGAGTGGTCACTGAGGCAATCAGACAAAACACCCGCTTTAATAAATCTGTCAGGGTGAGAGACAAGTATCCAATCGAGTAGAGACTGACATGTTGGGGTAATTCGAGTAGGTTCCATTATAAGTTATATATATAATTTAGATTTCCAAAATTATTTTTATCCTTAGTAGAAGACTTGTCTAACCAATTTTTGTTGAAATCACCTAAAATAATAATTTCATTTTTACAAGAGATCGAGTCAATAGTGGAGGTTAAACAGTCAGAGGACTCTACAGGGACAGAGGGAGGTCTATACACGTTACCAATAGTTATATATTTATTCTGATGAAAAGTTATTTTCACAAACAGGCATTCAAAATGTTTCTGTTTAACTAAGGGTGAAATTAGCTCAGACACTAAGTTAGAGGAAATGTATGTAGCCACACCACCACCCCTTGAGCCTCTATCAGCTCTATACAGTGTATAATTTTCAATTTTAATTTCATTGTCAGACATTTTACTGTTAAGCCATGTTTCAGAAAGTGTAATAATATTAGGATTATGCTGAACTACCCATGCACGGAATAAATCAATTTTTGGCAACAGACTTCTGATATTCAGATGAATTTTTAACCCTTTATTATTATTCAGTTAGAAAATAAGAGTTCATGGGAGTACCAAAATTATTAGATAATAAGTTGAAGTATGATCTAATAGGGTTGTAAAAGAATGATAGTAATATAACAACAAAAACACATAAAAATACATAAACATTATCACACAAATCACAGATTCAGGCCCAACAGCCCCAGCCTTCTTATGCCAAGGCATCTCCGTAAGAAGGCCAAATAAAGAAACTAAGCAGAGACCATTAATAGCGCACACATAGGTCTGCAGCAGAGATAACAAAGTAGAGATAGCTCCAATAAACCATTAGGCAATAGTATACCAACATTCGTTTTCAAATCAATAGGCCTATGGCAAAAATATGAAACAATACAACAGATAACAATAATTTTACGAACAGCAACTGAGAACAACTGGCGATACATCAGTACAGTTTTACGACAACCGGATGTAAACAAACATTAATTTTCGGCAGAAAAATAAAAAAAATAAAAAAAATAAACCAGTAGCATTAGCTTAACTTAACTGTCACTGTACCTGTTATGTGGGAGAGTTCATGGGAGACATGAATGCAGTTTCCACAGCTTTATGACAGGAAAATACTTGTGGTTTGCCATCGACAATGACACTTAATGTACACGGGTACCGGAGAGAATATTTCAAATTCAGTTCACGGAGTCTCCGTTTAACTGTATCAAAACACAGGCGTTTCTTCGTGAGATCGGCACTGAAATCGGGATGAATATAGATGCGAGTACCTTTAAACACAAGCTCCTTCTTTTCTCTGGCAAGACGGAGGATTCTCACCTTGTCCTGAAAGTTACGAAATTTAATCAGGATAGGCCTTGGACCAGATCTATCGTTGTATCGTCTATCGAGTGCGGTGAGCCCTCTCGATTGCCGGAGGAGTGGGAAAATTTTCTGGCCCAAGGAGCTGTGGGATGAGCTGGGACATGAATCCGAGAATATCACGGCCCTCTGAAGATTCTGGGATCTTAACGAAGCGAAGATTAGAAGACCTGCTTCGGTTCTCCAGATCCTCAATCTTAGCTCTTTAGTTAGTTTGTTAGTCCGAGTCAGGAGTTCTTGTAGATTGTCCTCGCTTGCCCCGATTCGTTGCTCTAGAGAAGAGACGTTCTCCAAGTGTATCCAATGATATCTGAATGCTGCTGAGTTTTGTTTGGATAGGATCAACCTTTGTGTCAAGATGAGCAAGCATATCTGTCTTGATCTGTTGTATGCCATCCCGCAAAGTTTGTAAAGAAATCTGATTTTGTTGATCAAATGCCATTGTAACGGCAAGCAGTGTTCTTCAGTTCTTGTGCCGAGTAAGTGATACTGAGTTTGAATTAGACTTCAACAAATCATATGTGTGAAAGTCACAATTTTTAGAATGATTTGTGGAGCTGAAACAATGAGTAAGCAGACAGGCCCTGTGTTGCACCCACTTACGCTGCGGCCATCTTGTTTGTGTCTTGTCAATCACTTTAATCTGTGTCACCTGGTTTATGTTCATCAGTATCTGTATTTAGTTCCCTCTGTTCAGTCAGTCTTTGTCCGTTCTTGTCTATGTAACCTCGTTACCTGTATGATTTTTAAGTCATTAATTTGCATTTTATTGCATGACATAAATATTTGATACATCAGAAAAGCAGAACTTAATATTTGGTACAGAAACCTTTGTTTGCAGTTACAGAGATCATACGTTTCCTGTAGTTCTTGACCAGGTTTGCACACACTGCAGCAGGGATTTTGGCCCACTCCTCCATACAGACCTTCTCCAGATCCTTCAGGTTTCGGGGTTGTCGCTGTGCAATACGGACTTTCAGCTCCCTCCAAAGATTTTCTATTGGGTTCAGGTCTGGAGACTGGCTAGGCCACGCCAGAACCTTGATATGCTTCTTACGGAGCCACTCCTTAGTTGCCCTGGCTGTGTGTTTCGGGTTGTTGTCATGCTGGAAGACCCAGCCACGACACATCTTCAATGCTCTTACTGAGGGAAGGAGGTTGTTGGCCAAGATCTTGTGATACATGGCCCCATCCATCCTCCCCTCAATACAGTGCAGTCGTCCTGTCCCCTTTGCAGAAAAGCATCCCCAAAGAATGTTTCCACCTCCATGCTTCACGGTTGGGATGGTGTTCTTGGGGTTGTACTCATCCTTCTTCTTCCCCCAAACACGGCGAGTGGAGTTTAGACCAAAAAGCTCTATTTTTGTCTCATCAGACCACATGACCTTCTCCCATTCCTCCTCAGGATCATCCAGATGGTCATTGGCGAACTTCAGACGGGCCTGGACATGCGCTGGCTTGAGCAGGGGACCTTGCATGCGCTGCAGGATTTTAATCCATGACGGCGTAGTGTGTTACTAATGGTTTTCTTTAGGTCATTGACCAGGTCCTGCCGTGTAGTTCTGGGCTGATTCCTCACCTTCCTCATGATCATTGATGCCCCACGAGGTGAGATCTTGCATGGTGCCCCAGACCAAGGGAGATTGACCGTCATCTTGAACTTCTTCCATTTTCTAATAATTGCGCCAACAGTTGTTGCCTTCTCACCAGGCTGCTTGCCTATTGTCCTGTAGCCCATCCCAGCCTTGTGCAGGTCTCCAATTTTATCCCTGATGTCCTTACACAGCTTTCTGGTCTTGGCCATTGTGGAGAGGTTGGAGTCTGTTTGATTGAGTGTGTGGACAGGTGTCTTTTATACAGGTAACGAATTCAAACAAGTGCAGTTAATACAGGTAATGAGTTGAGAACAGGAGGGCTTCTTAAAGAAAAACTAACAGGTCTGTGAGAGAATTCTTACTGGTTGGTAAGAATTCTTACTGGTTGGTAGGAGATCAAATACTTATGTCATGCAATAAAATGCAAATTAATTATAAAAAAAATAGGGCTGTCAGTTAACGCGTTATTAACGGCGTTAACGCAAACCCATTTTAACGCGATACATTTTTTTATCGCGAGATTAACGGTCTTTTTGGCCTAGCAAACTTTGTAGTTTTTTTCACATGCTTTTGCAACAGGACGCGGCATGCGCGGCGCTGCTCTATGAAACCCATTCATTTCAATGGCTTGCGCCGCGCGAGGACGTTTTGTTGCTTCGTCGACCAAAGCGCAAGCGGATCTAGCTAGACCGGAAACAAAACAGCAGGCACGCGCACACACTTGTTTGGGCTTGCGAGCCGGCCAAATAGTAGGTTAACGTTACGTTTTGAGTGGATGACGAGCGCGAGACGCCGAAATGGATGCCAATAAGATTCTGAATGGAAAGTTTACTTTTAAAAAGTTGCCAAATGGTTCCATTGACTAGACCAAAGTGATCTGTGTGTTTTGTCGTTGTGAACTGAGCTATCATCATCGCAGTACGTCCAGTCTGAAACACCACTTGATGATGGCCACACACACACACACACACACACACACACACACACAGCTGATGCGAATTCTCCAAACCCTCGTCAATATCAGGACCTCGTCAGGATTTCTTTCACCCTTTTATTGATGGACAGTGTTACATTGTGTGAGAGATTATTTGCTCCAAGTGAAAATGTTAGTGTGAAATTGAACACAGTATTGCCAATGTTGTTTTCAATAATAAAAAAATCTGCACAAACCAAGCCAATCCGCTTTTTTCATGTTGATAAGAGCATTAAAATGAGAAAAAAATAATGGGACAAAAATAAATCAAGAGACATTTAGAATAGATAAAAATGTGCGATTAATCGCGACTTAACTATGACATTAATGCGATTAATCGCGATTAAATATTTTAATCGTTTGACAGCACTAAAAAAAAATCATACAATGTGATTTTCTGGATTTTTGTTTTAGATTCCGTCTCTCACAGTTGAAGTGTACCTATGATAAAAATTACAGACCTCTACATGCTTTGTAATAGGAAAACCTGCAAAATCGGCAGTGTATCAAATACTTGTTCTCCCCACTGTATGTCGCTCTTTCTAATGACGGAAAACAATATACAATCAAGTTTCCCGCCAGCAGTTAAAAGGACGCTGAAAAGAACACGAGGAAGCAACTTGTTTTCCTGCCGCTCTGCTTTGTGTTGCTTTGTACGCTCACTTTTTTTTCTGTAGCCATCGTAACCCTGTTGCTTTTAGTTGCCATCTCGTTTTGAATATTGTTACTTCACTAATACTTTTCCCTTTACGTTTTCTTTCTGCCTTTTGATGGCGTTGTTCAGCCAAGAGTAAAGTGGACAGGTTAAATGTCACGTGACTTGCATAAAACAACACCTAGGTAACTCGATGTATAGATACCCCAAGTAAGAAAGTTAATGCCACCCTCTGTATGTTTTGTATTTGTTAGTTAGACTAATTAAGTTAGAGCGTTTGACGCTGAAGATTTGATATATTTTCCTTTATTTTTTTTTATTAGTTAGATTAGAGGTTTAATTAGAGTTTTTTTTTCTACTTTCATTTCTTTGGCTTCACTAATTGCATCCCCTTTTTCTCTTGGGTTATTTATTTATCTGGTATCTTTTTGATCTGTAAATATTCACCTTGCTTATATTCACCATTATTATTATTACTATTATCCATCTTTTTGTATAATTATTTCACTTATGTATAATAAATGATCTTTCTTTCGCATTACTTCGTTACGTGTTGTCTCTTTCCACCCCAATCACACCAAATTTTATCATAACCTCAATGTTACCTCTTCTGACCTTAGATCATAAGGGTTCGTAACAAGGGGGTTGGGGCAAAATGCAGCCATTAAAATGCATGCCACCAGAATTAATCAAATGCAGCCAAAATTCAAGATATGGTGGCAAAAACGGCCCTATGAGTTATTTTTTTTTAACAAATCGGTTCAGTGACAGTCACTTGCATTGCTCCTGAATTAATCAGCCGTTTTGAATGAATCAGGTGAATGAATGCTTCTATGGCTCATTTATACATATGTACTATAATCAATTAAATGATTATCATTAATAATTATATAATAAGTATAAATGTATAATTAAGAAAGTCTAAAAAGTTAAGAAAGTAATTTCTGAGGGAAAAATTAATTAGGTCAAGGCCAATATAAACTATTGTTTCTGTTTGGTATTGTAGCATTGGCTTGACTTGACTTGCTTGGTTCGTGTGCACTGTGTGAGTTTCTTGATACTTGATGGTAGGGACTTGAGACTTGCTTGTGACTTGAACATGTGTGACTTGCTCCCACCATACCAAAACAAATGTAAAGTACTTGATTATTTTTAGTATATATTTTTTAAGTTTACCAGATGCTTAGTTATCAGTATTCAGCAGTACACTCTAACCATATTTCAAAGACAACAGAAATAATTATTAAATTACATATAAAGATGTACTTAAGTCCTTACTTAAGTAGGTAAAAAAGCAATTTGTTCAGCTAATTGCATTTAATATAAATTTAAACTAAAATACATTTTAGACACACTCACAGAGTGACACCTCAAATGATTTGGAAACGTTTGTTTGCTTCAGTTACTAACAAATTGCTTTATTAGGACTAAAATGGTTGTCTGACTCGCCAGACACATAAAATCAGACCCTTGCTGTAGTTGAAGTTCTTATTTAGCAACTTGTTAACAACTAGCACCTGATTGTGCATAATTATCTTGAAGTTCATTAATAAAAATCAGGAAGGTGAGATTAAAATCATATTCTGATGCAAAAAGGTGTAACAACTAGCTTCATTATACATGCTAATTAGGCACTAAAACTCTCGCAAGAAATAACTCTTCTCCCCAAATACCCCAGAATAGTCTCTTATTTGAATGAGTAAATTAATAAGGATTATTTCTTTCTCCCCATTGGTAAATATATAAACAGGTCTCCACAGGAGATATAGACACACATGAAATGGGGAGCGCTTGTGTCTGATGTTACGCTGGAGGCCACTAGAGGGTGTTTTGGTACAGAACAGATAAGGCTGGCCATTCTGCTGTCTAATCCTTATCAATAGTGCTGTGAGAGATTGCCTGTAAGCCCCTGGACTGGGTTTAGCTTCCGTCTCTTTGATCCTTGTCATAAATAGGACAGCCATTCAATATGTTCAATATGACAAGAGATGTTTCAAAGCAGGTCAGCAAATGGTAAACATGAGCGGCTGAAAAGGTCTCTGAACATGCTGACTTCATGTTTGTTGTGCAGCGCTTATGTTTACAAAGGCATAAAACGACTGAACTGGATAAAAACATCGGTAACACTTTATTTTACAATGTCCTTGTTACATATGTTACATGTACTAACCATAGTAATAACAGTAAATTATGCATAATTACATGCAACTAACCCTCAACCAAACCCTAACCCTACCCTAACTCCATAGTAAGTACATGTAGTTAATTAATATTACTCAGTACTTAAATATATAATTACACCGTAACAATGACACCTTAAAATAAAGTGTAACCAAAATATCTTTTCTTTTTCTTTTTCTCAGGATATTGTATTTTTTGAGTGCATAAGTCATACTGAAAACTTTTACGCTGCTTTTATGGTGTTTTTTGTTGTATCCTTTGATAGATTTGGTGGCTATGAGTTTGAGTAAGCAAAATCTAAATGAAGATTCTTAATACAAGGCACTACAGGCAAAACTATTGTTTTTTTCATGCAGTGAGAGAGAAATCTCCACGTCAGTAGCACTTACATACACCAAACTTTATAGTTTTATTCCAATCTATATTCTGAAGGTTTAGACATATAATTAGCCTGATTTATATAACATTTTATTCCCAAAAACATGGTGATTTTCTTCCAGGTTGTAGACAGTATTTTGTGATTTATGCAGTGATAAAAAGAAATATAACAGAGATATAGCAGCTCCCCCATAGCAGATCTATACAGGTGGCACTGGGGAGGTGGAGGGGTAAACAGATGTTTTCATAATCGCACAGTAGGGTGATCACAGCTTGTCCAAGCTCTTGTTCTATCCAGACTGGACTATTGTAATGCTTTCTTGACAGGCCTTCCAGCATGCACTGTCAAACCTTTGCAACTGATCCAGAATGCTGCAGCAAGAGTGGTCTTTAATGAGCCGAAGAGAGCGCACGTCACATCTCTCCTCATAAAACTGCGCTGGTTACCAGTGCAGCTCGCATCAAACTCAAGGCACTGATGTTTGCCTATTACCTTGACTGTTCCAAGCTGGTGGAATGACCTGCATATCTCAGCCCAAGCTGCTGAGTCTCTAGCCATTTTCAAGAAACTGCTGCAGATGGACTAACTGGGACTAGTCAAAGTATTTGCATATTGTTGCCCAATTGTTGGTTTGACTGCTTCTATTGCTCTCCTTATTTGTAAGTTGCTTTGGATAAAAAGTGTCTGCTAAATTATTAAAAGTAAATATAAATGTAATGTAGGGAATGAACGAATATATGGTTACGTATTGGAAGTATGTCTGATTGGCTAATGCCACGGAGAGAAACCAATCAGCGCTCGGTTGGAGTTTCATGACTGAACTATCCATTTATGCGAGCATGATCATTCCATATTAAACTATTATTCCTCTTCTCATCCCCCATCATTCTCTTCTACTTTTTCTGAATGATAGCAATCATCGTTTTAGCACAAACACACACCGATATCCACTCTACAACACCAAGAGTGTTATTCATTGGCACAATCCATTAGTAGCTCAGGTGATATGGCACCAGTGGTGTATAAAAAACCAACAACCTCCATTCAGAGATAGACTTTGAAACAAGGACTTTAAATATCAACAGTCCAAGCATACAAAAAACACACCCATACTGACATCTCTCTAAATAAATGACAGCACTTTTATTCAATAGCCTGTGTTGACTATTTGGTAATGCCCTCTAGTGGATACATTTGATACAAGATACAGAGACTTTTGTGCACTGTGTGTCTTCATTCATTAACTGGAAAGGTACTTGCTTAAGTAGACAGAGTGAATGCCACATTGGGCATTTTAATAGGAAACAATTAGTTTTAAAGGAACAGAGTGCTGGCAAGAGATGTTCAGAGGTGTGAGAGGAGGACATAAATTAAACAAAACTGTCCATGTCCTGACCAGGAATGGAGCTTCAGTAAGTGATAAAGCTTTAGAATATTGAAAAGGTCTAGCAAAATTACAAGAGGAAACTGAAAATGGAACATAATTATTTATGAAATATTTATTTAGCTAAATATTATTATGTCGTATTAACTGCAATATATATCACTATAAATGTCAAAGCCTTGACAATTTGACAAGTGACGCTTTAAGAGCCACAACAACAACAACAAAAAATCATTACTAGTAAAACATTTTCTGTAATAAAATTAAATATTAACAATGGATTGAAATGCTGCTTGCAAATAAATTATTGTTTCAGTATACAGGGCTACTGTTCAGTGGCCTTACATGGACAAGTGAAAACAAGGGTGTGAGGGATAGACGTTCTTAATTTTATTCATTTCATAGGTAATATCAATTTTTACAATAGATTTTTTAATGCCACACTGAAATTTTGTTGAAATTGAAACTGAAACTATCCAACTAACCATATTTTAGCCTTCATACTTTTTAATGGAATAAATATATTTTTTTTACACAATTAATAGATTAAATTTCTAATCCATTTAAATAAATACATTTTGAAAATATTATTTCATAATTTAAATAAAACCAAATAGATGCTAATAGTTAATAAACTATGCCATGATTATTTTGCAATACAGATGTCTTACCCAATTTCTTAATGGTTTCATTTATGTATGACATTCATGCATCATGCGTTTATTAGTTTATGTTAAAACTGTGGGAAACACTTTATTTTACAGTGTCCTTGTTACATGTATTTACTATAGTAATATCTATAATTATGCATGATTACTAACCCTAAACCAACCCTAATCCTAACTCTAACCCTATAGTAATACATGTTACCAGTGTTGGGGGTAACGCATTTCAAGTAACATGAGTTATGTAATCAGATTACTTTTTTCAAGTAACTAGTAAAGTAATGCCTTACTTTGATTTTTACAACAACATATTTGAGTTACTTTCTCAAATAAGTTACTCAAGTTACTTTGTTTTCCCATTTATTGACACCTCTCTTGTCCCCTTGTTGAGATAAATCGGTAAGTGCAGAGGCGTTGTGTGTAAACATGCTGGTTATTGTAGTTCTAGACTAAATGTGTGCATTTACTCATCTCAGTTGCACAAAAAACAGATTCAGTATTCCTCAAAATGAATTAAAACAGTGAACTGCAAACTCAGAATATTATGGAAACCTGCAATAATTAAATATGTTAAATTACACAAATATACTTTATGCATTTAATCTCACTTTATTAACCAATATCTTTGTTGCTGACCTTCGAGGATCCAATTCAACCATACTAATAAGCAAAAAAGACTTTAGTTAAACATATTTGTGTTTAATTTTTCCATGATTATTGCTGAAGTAAGAGTGTTGAACTTTCATCTCCACATTTCTGCGATTCAGAATGGCAGCACAACTGAAAGGTTTGTTTGAGCTGCGCCCTCTACTGTACAGCTGTGAATTTACATTTCCTTCAGCCTGAGGCTTATTCATTTCACTTTTGGTGCGAAAGAACCTTTACATTTGCCAAAAATATAGAACCTTTTTTTTAAAATAAAAAACAAACAAACAAGCAAGCCCAGCCCTGGTGATAAAAAGTAATGCAATTTTCAACAATTAGTAACACAATTAGTTACTTTTTAGGGAGTAACACAATATTGTAATGTATTACTTTTAAAAATAACCATCCCCACCTAATTAAGGACACTTAGTTAACCAAACTTTGTGAGATGGGAATTTTATATGCAATTCATACATAATTTGGCCTAAATATTTATTTATTTTAAGTACAACGGCATTTTAATAGCTCTAAAATGTTTCAAGTTTCAAGTTAATTCTTCTTGACTTAAAAAAGTAGATTTCAAACCTGAGGGTTAAATTTAATGCAGACTGTTTTAGAATTCAATTGTACATTTTGTTAGAAATACACACATTTTTGGAGGTTTGTTTTTATACCCTAGAAATGTTTACACTTTGAGTGTGTGTGTGTGGCCATCAGAGAATTCAGCAGCAGAAGCAGCAAGTGTCCCATGTGTGTCCACACATCACATGCAATAGGAGCATGTGATGGAACAAAGCACTTAAGATATCAAAGGCAGAAGAAGGGGGAAGGGCTTTCGACGATTGAGAATACCCAAGACAGTCAATCCACTGGCTTTCTCTCTCTCTCTCTCTCTCTCTCCAGTTATATCTAATGCAGGACTTGTGAAGTGCATACATGCCGGAATTCACTACTTTGATCCATTGTGGATATAAAGCACTTTGTTTAAATGTGGATATGACAGACAGGATCAATATAGATGGCCCAATTTTATGCACACAGTCCCATTCTATCTCTCACTCACACACACACATACACACACAGACAAGCACAACTCTTTCTGTCACACTGAGTGCACTATTGACACTTGACAGCGTTGATGCAACTTAAAACACAGCTGGCGTACGTGTGTGTGCGCACAAAACCACCCCACACAGCTAGAATGAAAAATGTTTTTCATTTTGCCACCTGCATCAAGGATGAAGTCCCCAAAATACCTCAAATCTGTCCATCTATCAAAGTGTCACAGCCTATGAATCATCAGTTGTCTTTAGAGCAGTGCAGTTTGACAGAGCAAACTCTCAGAAAGCAAAGACGACTCTGTCTCATGGTGTCTAATAGATGTTACCTAGAGAACAGACACCGTCAGGGGCCTTCGAACAACTGCTGAGGTGAAGGGTTTAAACTTTATCATCACAAATTTTAAGGATGAATTTATGTCCTGGAGTCTGAAGTGCCATTATGAATTAATGAAAACTTGCCAAAAGATGCCAGAGCTAACAGATGCTTTAACATTCATCTCCTGACATGAAGGCCCGAAAGGCAACGTAATTATGCTGGTGCCTCAGATACTTCATTTTAGACAGATTTTAAGGCAGAAAATGGACTTTCATAATGCATTGTGATGAGCTCAATAAAAGAACACAACAGCAGATGAGGTGCGAAAAATGGCAATAATAAATAGAGTCCTATAGGGACATATTTTTGTAGGCCAACCTGGAAGTTCGCATCACCCTGGTTCCCTCAACAAACACCCAACCACATGTTTCCATTGGCTTTTGGATTATTGCAGAAAATAAACTTTGTGACCAACAAAAGTCTATTAGTCTTATACATTTTGTTTGTCATAATAATCTGCACAAATTAACACAATTTGAATTTTGAAACCTCAATACAACCAAAATTGGCCGCCGAGTGAACAGACTTTCCTTAAAAGGGACTTTGCTTCAACGCAACCACCATTAAGCTTTCGACAACTCTTCAGTCTTTATTTAAAAAACATTTTCCGTGAAAGTTTGAGTAAGTATTGTTTGCAGGAGCGCGATTATAAACACGAAGCGGCTGTGAAATCGATTAGTGTGTAGAGAGAAACAAGACACAACACAATGGAAACAAGCCTCAACACAACAGAAACAAGCCATAACACAACGGAAATAAGCCACAACACAACGGAAACAAGAAGCAACCCAATGGAAACAAGGCACAACACAATGGAAACAAGTCACAAAACAAAGGAATCAAGTCACAACAAAATGGAAACAAGCCACAACATAACGGAAACAAGCCACAACCAAAGGGAATCAGGCCACAAAACAAAGGAATCAAGTCACAACCAAATGGAAACAAGCCACAACACAATGGAATCAAGTCACAAATGAAAACAAGCTACAACACAACGGAATCAAGTCACAAATGAAAACAAGCCACAACACAACGGAATCAAGCCACAACACAACGGAATCAAGTCACAAATGAAAACAAGCCACAACACAACGGAATCAAGCCACAACACAATGAAATCAAGTCACAAGTGAAAACAAGCCACAACACAACGGAATCAAGTCACAAATGAAAACAAGCTACAACACAACGGAAACAAGCCACAACACAACGGAATCAAGTCACAAATGAAAACAAGCTACAACACAACGGAATCAAGCCACAACACAACGGAATCAAGTCACAAATCAAAACAAGCCACAACACAACGGAATCAAGTCACAAATGAAAACAAGCTACAACACAACGGAATCAAGTCACAAATGAAAACAAGCTACAACACAACGGAAACAAGCCACAACACAACGGAATCAAGCCACAACACAACGGAATCAAGTCACAAATGAAAACAAGCCACAACACAACGGAATCAAGCCACAAAACAACGGAATCAAGTCACAAATGAAAACAAGCCACAACACAACGGAATCAAGTCACAAATGAAAACAAGCTACAACACAACGGAAACAAGCCACAACACAACGGAATCAAGTCACAAATCAAAACAAGCCACAACACAACGGAATCAAGTCACAAATGAAAACAAGCTACAACACAACGGAATCAAGTCACAAATGAAAACAAGCTACAACACAACGGAAACAAGCCACAACACAACGGAATCAAGCCACAACACAACGGAATCAAGTCACAAATGAAAACAAGCCACAACACAACGGAATCAAGCCACAACACAACGTAATCAAGTCACAAATGAAAACAAGCCACAACACAACGGAATCAAGTCACAAATGAAAACAAGCTACAACACAACGGAATCAAGCCACAACACAACGGAATCAAGTCACAAATGAAAACAAGCCACAACACAACGGAAACAAGCCACAACACAATGAAATCAAGTCACAAGTGAAAACAAGCCACAACACAACGGTAACAATCCACAACACAACGGAATCAAGTCACAACAAAATGGAAACAAGCTACAATTAGGAAAACGAACCACAACACAACGGAATCAAGTCACAACACAATGGAAACAAGCCACAACACAACGGAATCAAGCCACAACACAACGGAATCAAGCCACAACACAACAGAAACAAGCCACAACACAACGGAATCAAGCCACAACACAACAGAAACAAGCCACAACACAACGGAAACAAGCCACAACACAACGGAAACAAGCCACAACACAATGGAATCATGCCACAACACAACGGTAACAAACCACAACACAAGATTCAAATCACATCAAAATGAAAACAAGCCACAACACAACGGAATCAAGCCACAACACAACGGAAACAAGCCACAACACAATGGAAACAAGCCACAACACAACGGAATCAAGCCACAACACAACGGAATCAAGCCACAACACAACGGAATCAAGCCACAACACAACAGAAACAAGCCACAACACAACGGAAACAAGCCACAACACAACGGAAACAAGCCACAACACAATGGAAACAAGCCACAACACAATGGAATCATGCCACAACACAACGGTAACAAACCACAACACAAGATTCAAATCACATCAAAATGAAAACAAGCCACAACACAACGGAAACAAGCCGCAACACAAAGGTAATACGCTACAACACAATAGAAAACATCCTGCAACACAACAGAATAAAGTCACAACAAAATGGAAACATGCAAGCATCTGCGTCTGAACACAAGAGAACATGATAAAAAATGTTGCATTTCGTCTGTGTTTTGAGGCGCCAATCATTTATGATGTACGAAAAAGAGCAACAGTGGCTGTTGCTGCGACTTCCATTTTCATGACCGATATTTTGATCGATTTAGATTGACTAGTGCAAAATGCCCGTGCAAAATCAGTTTTTGTGTGTGTTTTTAGTAATTGTTGGTTTTTGAGTGTGTTTTTAGTAATTGTTGGTTTGGTGTGTTTGAGTGCTCATTGTTACAATTACACAGCAAAAGTTCAGTGACATTTTTATTTGTGCATGGTAGAAAACGCTATGCTTGAGGAAACAGTTTGTGAATAGGCTACTACAAATCATGCCCGTGAAAGAGACTGTGAACACATTGAATAGGATATGTTTAGTTGGTGAATAGCATAGGCTACTATTACACAGTAGTGATAACTCTAAGCGCACCAGAATGAAATATAATATTCAGAAGTAAACAGCATAGCTGACTTACAGATTCAGTTAACATCCACAAATGAATAAGCACATCGATTCAGGGAGCAGTGCAAAGTGCCCGTGCAAAATCAGTTTTTGTGAGCTGATCGCCATCAAAAAAGTTCAGGAGATATTAGCGATGGCTGATTTCAACAGTTTCAATATGATAAAAAATAACTTTTATATTGATTCAATGGATTAATTGCATTTTGAAAAGTGTCATGAATTTATTGCATTTTTGGGAAAAAATAATCAGTTTTTATAAAAAATCTTTGAAAATCAAAATCTGGATTTGAATTGTTTATGTTATTATAACCTAAAGATGCTATGTGAAAGTTTGAAACAGAAAATATGGTTTTCATCGTGTTTATATCAGAATGTTTATTTTTAAACCACAACCTTCTTGGAGCTTCTTTGAATGATACAACCCTCTAATGTCAGAATGTTTATTTTTAAACCACAACCTTCTAAGTGCTTCTTTTACTGATATTTTTAACGATATATTTAGCATTTCTCATCCAAACAACGTCAAACTTGGCACTGCACTTACTCGTGCCCGTAGCGAGACACCTGTCGAATTTGAAATCAATCGGACTAACGGTTCGAGAGATATGCGAAGAACAGACATACACACACACACACACACACACACACACACACACACACACACACACACACACAAAGACAGACAGACAGACGTTTCTGTAATTTATAGATAGATTATTAAAACTTTATAATCATAGTTATCATTATAGTTATCATCCCTGGTTTGAACAGGCCTGAACTGAAACTTGTCTCTTGGATCTTTCTGTCTGTCTGTCTGTAGAGCATGAGCCGTTAGATCAGAGCAGTGTGTGATGTGGAGGGGTTTAGTGTCATACCAGGCTGTGATTCACTCTCTTGTGATGATGGACTTCTCGCCTCGAATTTCAGCTTCCCAATTCTCACATTACCATTCTATCTCCATCTCTATACACTCCATACCACAGAGACTGTGTGGACCTCAGGGCTGATCTGAGGCCAGTTTCATCATTGTGGAAGTGCAAGAGACAGCAAACTCAGGACACTGATTTCAGGCCAGGTATTGCAGTACTACCAGTGCTCAACTTTTACAAGAGTGCCAAGTTTTTATGTCATACTTTTAAGAATTATAAAGAAGGTATATTATTTTGGTATATTAATTATTGTGTTAATATTAATACACAATTCAACCTGGGTTATCATACACTATTAAGACGAAATAAGACCCCAATAAAAATTTTTTTAAAAAACCCAGAGAAATCACACTTTTTTGGCTAAAGAAGTATGTGAAATGATATTATATGAGGTTTTTAAGCATATGTTGCTATGCGGCCAGATAAGTTTAATATTATATCAATGCTGCCTACATTCATCCATAGCAAAACAGTTCAACACAACATCAAAATAAATTTTAATTATAATTTAGGTTGCATTAATAGCATTGTTCATATTTAAATGAAGTTCTTAAACGTAATTTTGGGAGGAGTGAACCCATCTAATCTTTCAATTAACTGTTGGTGCATATGTACACAACCACTCACCAATATAATTTATTATATATCTTTGTCGTATAAGCATATCTTTGTCATATAAACATACCCTTAGTTTGGACTTTGTTTTCAGTTTGCACCGTTTCCATAGTTGAATTTGTTGTCATGGTTTCAGATTAGTTGTCATTTAGTTCAGGTGTGTGTCATTAATAATCCTTGTTTGCACGTGTACTTAAGTTCCTCTGTTTCTGTTCATTGCGGTCGGGTCTCATCTGTGTCTAGATGTGTTGTATGTGGCTCTCTTTGTGTGTGGATTTATTAAAGACTGCCTTTCATTGTGTTTGTGTACTTTCTACAACACAGTGTTGTGACAAATGAGGAATGAAATAATAGAAATATATATATATTTATACATATAATAATTTACGTCTTTTTTTATACTGTTTATATACCATCAAATACAAAAGATACAAACAAGTAAACACAAATGTACTGGAAAATATGTAATTGTGCACAAATTATGTGAGTATATGGTGTTACTAACCAATATTCTTTATGCACATTAAAATCCAGATTATCTGAATTATTTGTTAGTGACTGATAAGTTTTATGACTGGAGTTTGTCTGTTACTACGCTACTGCACAGTTTTACTGCCACAGCTGTTCATATAATAACATGGTTGTCTAATGGTTGAGCCTGCAGTTTTGTAAGCATAATGTTGAATTAAATAGCCTATGAAATTGAACTGAATTTAAAACAACAATGTATGCATTGCAAACAACATGAAGATTAATACATACAGAGATTGTTTTATTGAATCTTACACTAAAGCACAGGGGAGGTGGCAGCATGAGTACTTGTTTAACTTGTGCATGCTGATTTACCCTAATGTCTTTTAATGTTATGTAATTAGCTTGTCATTTGTCATTATTAATATGTCATGGCCTTATGAAGCAGCAATAATTTCTCAGAGAAAAGATCTTTTCATCGCTGACCTTGAGCCAAAATATTTGATTTGTGAACCCACATTCAGTCATATTTCTAAATCACTAAGGCAGCGTTGTTTTATTCTTCCATAGATCAAAATATGAGGCTGAGAATGTCTTTTGCCTGTAAGTGTATATTTACAAATGAATGGTTTTAATTTAAACAAATGATTCAATTCGCTGATGATGTCAAAGGCATGATGACTAATGCTTTGCCTGGCGTAGCGCCACAAATGATTGGTTTTCTATTGCATCAAAATCAAAGATACATAGATCATGATAAACCGCGTGGATAAACCAATGTGGCCTGGACATCTCTTCATTAAAGACAAAGAACTGAGAACTAAAATGATCTTAAACAGAGGGATTCTTCACTTCATATTAATGGAGATATTGCAAAGGTTTCTGGAATGAGGGAATGCTATCTTTGTTTGTTTTTTACGATATGAGGTTTTTTTTCTTCATTTTTGAGACAGTTATTATACAATTATAATTATTTGTTTTCCTGAATGGAGATTAGAGAAACTTAATCTTAATCTTAACTTAATCTCGGACAGAAGCACTGATGGAGTTCCATATTAAGTGACCAAATTCAGTTTAAGAGGGCACTACTGTACATGCATCATGTTCACCAGTTGCAAAATTAAATACAAAAATGCTCTTCCTCCCACACTTTCAAAAGTTTCTTTCAACATGGGGATGGGAGTAGCCTAGAAATCTAGACGCACCCTAGCGGCAGCAAAATGTATTTTGCAGCCAGGGTAGTCTAGCAACTCTCCATTGACTTTCGAGCTGCAAAAACCTAAATTGGGTCAGGCCAATCACGTCGTGTATAGAGTAGGCGGGGCGGGCTTAACATAATGACGACAGAGTTGCGACGGTTCTCTGCTACTTGAAAACAAAGAATGACGGCTGCTGCTGGAGAACAGTCTTTCGAATCGGCTTTGGCCGCGACTCTGGAGGACTTGGAGTTAAGCTTTTCTTTGAGAAAAGAGCAAAGAACGGCACTTAAGTCATTCTTAAAAAAAGGAAGATGTGTTCGTAGTTTTGCCGGCCAGATATGGCAAAAGTTGAATCTATCAACTAACGTTATCTCCACTGTTGGGAAAACGCTCTGGTTGGTTGAAGCGCTGAGTTGCCAGACCTAACATCTTGATGTAGGTCTGGCTTGCCAGGCTAGGACGGGAGAGCTGTCAGTCAATAAATGGGAAAACAAAGTAATTTGCGTTACTTATTTGAAAAAGTAACTCAGATAGTTTGTTGTAAATTTAACCCTTTATGGTACGGCGTTGCCATATGGCAACAATTCATTTCTACTCATTTCCTTGTTATGCAGAAAATAAAATACAATATATTGCACTATGGCAATTAAAAGGGCAGGCCTTAAGCTAGCCAATGATGTGCTGTTTTTAAGTCACATGACATTTTAAATGTCCCTCCAAAACTCTCTTTCCTATCACCCTAACATGGAAGACACCTGTTGATGTGCTCCAGAAATTGCTCTATTAACCTAATTTCTAAACATATTTTCTCAAGGAGATTATTTTTTTTTTTTCAGCTTCTAAAGTAAATTGGATTGTTTTATTCACAAAGCAACTTTGTCTAACATAGTTTTACTGTAAATTGAGAAAATATCAATGTTTCCATATGGCAACACTGTACCACAGTGGAATTGGGATTTTCTTATAGATAGTAGAATAAATAATATGATTGCAACCAAATGTATTTGAAGTGTTTATTGTAGTATAGTTTTATTTATGTATAAATAACAAATGGATTTGTTCTTTTCAGAAAATGAATACAGCAATATTTTACAGAAAGGGAAATAGGTGCAGAGTTCGCTCTTCAATGTGATGAGTTGGATGAGCCAAATGATTGGGAATGATAGGGATTAAATGATAGGGATCTACTTATTTTTGGTTTGCATGAGTTCCAAGTACAGTAGTCAACATTTGAAGTAGATCAAAAAAGAATGGGCATTGTTCAAAATTCATGTATAACTTTGATGAAAGGTTTTTTATCCACTTCAAATGTTGACTACTGTATATAAATCTATCAATTTCTAAAAGAAATGTGCAATTAAATAGAAAATAATTTTTTTGGACCATTTTCCATTGTGGTACAACGTTTCACGTCCTTTTTAAATTAGTATGATTGAAGCTATTTCATGTAATAAAAACTTATTTGAAAAAAATATTTCATTGTTAGAACATAATGCATAGAGGGTTAAAAGTAGTACTAGTTACTTGAAAAACGTCCTCTGATGATGTAACTCACATTACCCCAACACTGATCATTTAAGACATTTCTCCTTATATGGAACCTTTTTGGCATTGAGCGTTCTTTAAAATTGATTCAAGAACCCTAGGGTTCTATTTATAACCCCACTGAACCTTTTTTTTCTCAGAATGCATCCTTAATAGTTTGGACAAACAGATGCACATTAAACTGGATAGGAGAATGTTTTTAAAAATTGCACACTTTATTTTAGAGCTTAATTCAGTTCAATTGTAACTGCATTAAAACAAACAAAAAAACAAAACAAACTAAATCGGATTATTTTTCTTTTTTAAACGACGAGGCCTCCTTGAGTTAGCCAGCATTGCATCCAAGGTTGTACCTACAAAATTCGGTAGATGTGATTGTCCTTGAGTTGTCCTGGAGTGCCGCCCTCACCCTTCTGGACTCCCAGCTCTATTTACAGTCCCTCTGTGCCTCTGCCAAATAAGATGGGTTCAAATAGGGCTGTTAGGGGCCACTAGAGAGGAACTCATTTTATCACAATATATGCTGAGAAATCAATGCAGCCTTTGAAAAGGTTTTCTTTATAGACGGGCAGGGAAGTGTGTGGCTGGCAAAGGGTTGTGTGTGTGTGTGTGTGTGTGTGTGTGTGTGTTTGTGTCTGGTTTGTGTGTATGTTCTGTTTTATATGCCCCAAAAGTGTAGAAAGTTAGACTGATGGAAAATGAACCAACAGATGCTGTTTTGGACCTGTGTAAAGTTGTCATGCTGTTTCGTCTTCCTGATGGTTTTGTTTTTAATGACTGAACAATCAAAAGTGTATTGCCACACTATTGTGGACTCTCAATGTAAACAACTCCAGAATATCATCATATTTGGGTATTTCTGTTTTGAGAGTGAGACACTATTGACTACCCAAGCAGTGAAAGAAGTACCATTAGAGTTTGTGCCAGATTGTGTTTTTTTGTCACATTACACACATAGGATAGTCTTGGTGGAAGTCCAACCGGGCAGTTTAGACCTTTTGAAGAAATATTTAGATTATGATTAATCAATGTGTAAAAAGTCCACTGGTCCTTTTCTTCTACAATGAAAAACTTGATGCTGAAAATGGCTCAATTTAAAGGGCAAAATGTTAATGACTTCAGTGGTATGGATAAATACCAGAGATGAAGTCAAGAAAGGTGTGTGACCTCATCAGGGAATATAGATTAATATGCCAAGGGTCAAAAGCCTTTACTTTAAAGCAAGAGGTCAAGCATTGTTGGTATGTTTATCACACCAACATACCCAATTCAATTCCAAAATATCTTATTTCGTTTTATAATATTTTTACAATATTCATGTGCTCATTAAGATAATCATGTTTTGTTCCTGCACTGTAAGCCTGGATAAGTTGAATTCACTTAAAAAAATTTGAGGAAACCGGTTGCCTTAAAAACTTTAAGTAATGGGTTATGAAAACTTGAGTGCATTTAACTTAAATGCATGAAAGGGTGGACTTATTATTTTAAGTTCAAAACACTGAATGCCAAGTTGATTTCACTTACAATCTCTTGTAATATTAATTGTCTTGTCATATTAATTCCACTTACTATTTTAAGTTAAAGTAACTAAACCTTTGTATTCATTGAATGTGCTAAACTAAAACATTTAAATTAAGACAAATACGCAATACAAAAGTCATTTTTTTACCGTTTTATTTGAAAACAGCATTAACTTACAGGTTGTTGTCCCCTGCTTTAACAACCTTGAATCATAAGCCTGAAACAGTGGCATAATGTGTGTCATTCATGCCCTGAACATTGCATAAAACAAAGCATCATCATGCCAACAAAAACACTTATTTTGCTCAAGCATGTGTACATTATTATCACAACAAATCACTGTCAACAAATCATCTGTTAGGGAAAACTCCAATGTTACAAACTGTGGCAAACAAATCTGGAACAGTAGTAGAGCCACTTCGAACCCCGTTTTATGCTTCCAGCTGATTTTTCAAAGTTTTTGGGTACCAGCTCACTTCTACCCAGTTTGAGCATTACTTGCTGAATAAAGTTAAAGTGTTTTTCATGCACTTGGGGTAGTCCAGGTACAGGGCATAGATCAGTCCGAAAAGGACACAGAAGGCCTGAGAACCATAACCACAGACCCTTCCAAGATGATCCCTACTCTGGATGGGTTGAGCTGGGTATTTTCTTGACCAAGGCAGAGAATTCCCACTGGAGTTTCAATGTACGAGTCCTTGTCAGTTACATCCTAACAGTGAAAAACGTTTTGACAAGGAGAGAACATAAACATGCCAGTTAGACAATGGTGTTTTGTCCACCAAAAATAACCTGTGACTGTTTATAATGAAAAGCATTGTACAATATAAACCACACTGAAAGTAATTTATATTAAAAGGACGATAACAGTCTTGAATTTTTATCAAATGCCATATTCGGATCTGTACAGGTTGCAACACTTTGCCCAAATTATGGAGTTTACCCACTTTCAGTCACAGTCACATGACTCTCAGTACCTTTCACCTTAATTGTTGTTGGGTTTTTTTGTTTTTTTTACAATACCAGTTGAAAGTAACACACACAATAAGACATTTGATGACTGGAGCAACCAGAATATAACAAGTGCAATCAGAACTCCCCATTTGAGTTTTAGACCCAAAAACAATTTCACAAGTTCCAACCGGTGACAGTAGAGTCAAAAAACTAATTGGGCAATTGTAAAAGGATTCATACAACCTTAGTTATTGGGAGCAATTTTCTACTTTTTCAATAGGACTGGGACTGAAAGTGGGTAAACTATCTTTGTTCGGCCATAAAATAGAGACTTAATGGAGACACTGATGCTGATCAAATAATTCTGAAAATGAATGGCAGTGTTCATGAGACAAAAGGAGCATGCACCTGCAACATTTACAAAAACAAATTAACTTACAGAGCATGTCTTGAAGAAGACAGAAGAATCATCCGCCAAGATGACAGGCAGTCCCCGAAGACATAGGCACCTGACGTCTGTTGGCTCAGTGGTCTGCAAGATAGTGGACACAAGAGTTAAAACATATCTTGCTAAGGATACTCACATCAGGGTTTCCCATACATTCATTAATTTGTGGTGGCCCGCCACAATATCAACGCTGACTGTCACGGATTGATTCAGATTTTTTAACTATTTAATATGGGTAAAATTGTATTTTATTGTAGAGCTGCGCGCAGCTTGCTCCCTCCCTCCCTCCCTCTCTCGTGTGTCCACCTCCAGGTCGGTGTGTGTGTGTGTGTGTGTGTGAGCCTGTGTGTGTCTGAGTCTGTGTTTGAATCTGTGTGTGTGAGTCTTTTTGATTGTGTGAGTGTGTGTGAGCCTATCTTTGAGTGTGTGTGTGAGCCTGTGTTTGAGTGTGTCAGTAAGTTTGAGTGTGTGTGTGTTTGAGTGTATGTGTGTGTGTGTGTGTGTGTGTGTGTGAGTTTGAGTGTGTGTGTGTGTGTGTGTGTGAGTTTGAGTGTGTGTCTGAGAACAAGACTCGGCAAACCCACATGACAGACAGCAAAATTTAACTGGTGCATCTGGTTGCTGCTGATCAGGAGTTTTGGTGTGAAGGCGGGATAAATGTACTTTTAGTGCATTAAGTGATTTAAATGTACATGGACATTCCTGATGTAAACAAGGAAAAGGCTCTGTTCTTGCATAACTTCCATGTTTCAGCCTATAATGTTTAAATAGCTGTGCTCTCTTTTCAGTGTTAAGAGGGCAATACTTACACTTCCAAAGCATATTTTTCAGAGATGGGTATTGTTTGTTGCTAATTTCAGGATATTGGGTTCAAAAGAATCTCTTCCCATGACCTGCAACACAATAAAACAAAGAAAATAAGACAAGGGAACTTATATAAGCTACAGTAGTCTATTGCAACAATATACCTGTATTTTCAAATAAGCTAACATTAAAGCCATAATGTCATTATTAGGGGTGTGTATTGCTAATATACCCAGTTTGCATAATCCGGTTGCAATTCACTTTCTCTTAAGTGCTTGAAGGTAAAATAATCACTAAAGCGGAGCCTATGTCATGACTCATGCATAAGACAATAATAAAATGAATGGTCAAAGTTGTCATTCACATTTATTACAAGGAAAAAACAATCAAATGTGGTCGCTAACACTCCTCTTCCCACCGAGTGCGTGTCCCTCGTTCAGCGTGGATCGGGCGGTGTCACCAAGACGCTAAAGTTACAGGTGAAAAACGTCCAGTTGAACTGGTTACAACAACGGTTTTACACTGCTCACAAAAGCCCCTCTAGTAAGAAAAAAAGTTATAAACGTTACAACCATAGACTGTAAAGGGTGGTTTTCGCGTGGTTTTCGTCCGCAGCGTCTCTTAATCTGCCGAGAGGCGGTTCAAAGCGGGGCGGCGTCCGCCAAGGCGCTACAGGTGAAAATGTCCCGTTGAACTGGTTAAAACGACAGTTTTCCAAGTTCACAAACAGCGAACGGCAATTTGAGAGAGAGAATTTGACTCAAGCGAGAAAGGCAATTTGGCTAGCTAAGCCATCAAACCGGTGGCTACAGGTGATGTCCGTTGACCTTGACGTTGAAAACGTCTTTCACTAAGGTTACTCACAAAAAGCCCCTCCAGTGATAAAAGTAACTTACTTAGCTTTTAGCTAGCTAGCTAAGTACCTTAACGGGTGACAATGTCCACAAACTTCTCACAAACAGCGCACCAAGTGAAAAAAAACTTTCAAACTATAACGTTAGCTAGCAGGTGAAAATGGCTGCCGACCTAACGTTAGTTAAAGTTATAGCGTCCCACTACTCACCAACATCCCCTTATATCCACACACAAACACGTTAGCTAAACAATGGAGGGCGAGACCAAAGCTACTTACCGTGTCTGGCGAGTTTTAGCAGCAACTGGACTGTCCGGTGCGTGGCAGGAAAGTGACGTCTTCTTCTCAGCAAAAAGCATAGACACGGCGTCAAAGTGACGGCTTTCACGTTCCCATCGTGCATTGCATGACTAAAACTTGGGAATTTTAAGCCATTTCACTTAAAGTTATTCACAGACTCAACTAGATCTACAAATTAGTTTAGCATACTTACATTTGCTAGTAATGCAATCAGAACTTAATCGATTTGAGTCATGTAAGTACATTATACTTTAAATGTTTGATTAGATATGAAATCCGGGTTTACAGTGTGAATGAATCAGCGTTGTTGAACGAATCGTCTGAATGAACGATGATTCAATAACTCACTCATAAAGATGGGCTGCTTCCGAATATGCATACTTCCCTATACACGAAAAACAGCATGTGAAAGAGTAATTGTCAAGGATTATTTGTGTTTGTTTCAATTTTGGGTGGTTTTATCACGTGTTTTTGTTCTGTGACCTAGTTTTCAGTTTGTTTCCTTGGTTCTTCATTAATTGATTATGTCTTACACCTGTGATTCATTTTGTTAATTGGTTTGGTTCTGAGTATTTAAGCCCTGTTTGGATCTGTTCATTTGTCTGTTATCATCAATTCACAGTATTCACAAAACAATAGGAAAAAAGTACCCGGATGACCTACTACTTCCATAGAGATTCTGAAGTGTGCATGCAATGGACACAGGTGTGTTCAATTTGAAACAGTGCCTGTCTGTGCAGCGCAGCTTCAAGTTGAACACACCTTTTACTATCCCATGAGGCCACGGGAGAGGATTTGTTGATTTCAGTGAAGCAACGCAACTGACACTGGTAGGTCATATGACAATGACAGCGTGTGGTATGTCCATATTACATTCATATATATATATATATATATATATATATCATACTTTTGGTCTCAAATTGGTTGCAAAGTAAGTACTTATTCAAAAGAAGTGCCTTCTCAAAGTCACTTGTTCCATTCATGAATTAATCTGTGTTTTCATTAATCTGAGCAAATAGGTTGAGTGAATGATTCAGTGACTAACTCATAAAGACTCAACACTTGTATTAACCTAAATTGCAGTGAAAGTCACTGAAATACACAAACTGTGTCTTTTTTCTTTTGAGCTGTTATCAGCACTCTTTTAAGGCTGCACATCAAATCAAATTTGAGGACTGGAACTAACTATTAAATTATCTAGTAGGACACCGCACAGTCCCTTGGACTTCACAAACTCCAGGTGATGGCCAAGACCGCGAGTACACATCAAGTAAGCTGTTTGGGCCTAACAAACGTTTATGGAGAACTACTAAGTTCTTATTTGGTCCACTTAAAAACATAGGTAAGCACCTATTTATTATTAACCATATTTCTGTCCTTTTTTAAAACTATTTTATTCCATTCATTTCGGTTTCAATATCTCTATCATCGACTGTGTGAGCGAGTGCTATTTAAATGGTTCTGTGCATCACTCATGGCTTCTTCTCTTAGCAAGAGAGGCTCAAAATGTAACAAGGCTGTCAGTCACTGACCAAATTGCTACCATTCGCAGAGATATGTCAGTCTTGATTTCCAGAGTTAGGCTGGAGTTTATCTTCCTCTTTCATCCAATTAGGATACAAGTTCTCTTTAAAAAGTCTATGCGACATTGAGGAATACCATCATGCTTGTATCCTCATCACAATCACCAGTCCTGAGTTCTCATTTAGATCACAGAGGGGATAAACCAGCACTCAGACGCTCTCACATGCAATGTAGCACACACACATTTACTTACACTCGCCTTTTTCCTGTCCAACACATGTACAGACACCAACATGCCCTCTCACATGCACACAAACACACCATACGGAGACTTGCCGTGTGAGATAACCAGCAAACCCAGCTTGACAGGCTCGGCTGGGCCATTATTGAATTGCAGTGAAGACTATATTACTTTAGAGTGAGATAAAAGACTACATACAAGACAGATGGGAGGGGTACATCAAACAAGACCGTGTCCGTATTGTGCCAAGAGTAATCCTGTTGAAGGCAGCCTTGATTTCCCTTAGGCCAGGTGCCATTTCTCCTTGAATAATTCTACTCTGGCTTTGGCCTTTCTTCATCCTCCCTCTCGCCTCTTCTTTCTTCTTGCTTTCTCTAACACACTCCTCCCATATCCAATGTACAAACGCGAGACTCTGATGATATGATTGCAATTCTTCAAAATCTTTTAATTTCACCAGGTGTGCTGGGGCCCATGCTAGATGCCTGAGCATACAAAGGAAGAAAACCCGAGGGAAATCCGCAGCACATGCACGTAGGAAAGCCTTCCAAAGCAACAAGCAACGATGTCAAAGCAGCTTGCCGGCAACAAGCCATTCAATTATCTTAGGTATTTATTGGACTTGTCTCGGTCCAATGAGCATCATTCACGCCTTCAACAGCAAATTAGCTGTGATGCACTTGACAAGATAAAGCAAACTAGGGAATGCTGTTGGGACTCTGTATGGTTTTGAAAGTAATAATAATGCAAAACGTGTATTTAAAAAGTTCTTAAGGTATCTTGTTTTACTTAAGTAGTGCTTTTCCCCACATTAAAAGTAATGATGGTCAAAGGGATGCTTTAAATATATTTGTCGAATGGGAATATAATGATTAAGTTGCACCAAACATTAAAGCAGTGGTGTTGCTCAATTGTAGGGTTAAGGGTCCACAAACCCCTAATGCTAAGTATTAAACTTGGAGGTGGTCTCTCTCATAAGCTTTCTGTAAAATAATGCTTAATTGCATATGGGGTTTACTTTCCATACCAACATCCAATAGCAACCTTCAAATTAGTGATGTCGAAATGCAGTTATGGATGATTCTACATTCATAGAATCACCCATTGGGTGGATTGGGGTATGGCCCGCGAATGCCCCCCTTGGCGCCAGCCCTGGATCCACCATTGGCAATATACCGTTTGGCAGAGTGAAACTCCTGAAAAGTAATTTACTAGGTCCCATAAAGTGCGCAGCAATATGCCCTCCCCAGTTTCTACACCCCTGATTAAATATCACTAACCCTAAAACACTATGATTGATATCTCAAAAACACACTGATGCATAATTAAATAATATATTTAGAAAAAAATATCATAATACTATTTGGTATAGAAAAAAAGACTGCATGTGTCCAATTCACAAAAATAAATCAGATTTAACTGTTCTGAGCATACTGTAGCTGAGCGACTGTTTTTGTACTGAAAAAAATGTAGTTGCATTAGTGGAGCTGCTACTTTTCGTACTCTTACACTCCAAATGTGGGGAACACATGGAAAGAAGAGGACGACAGAGCGAGAGAGAGATAGACTCTCAAATGACTATATCTTCAGTAAGGTGAATAGATTTTCCTCACCTCATCATTGAGCTTGTCAAGAAAACTGTGCATTATAACTGTTGCTCAGAGATTCATCATGAAAACAAGCTGCGCCCCATCTTTAATTAAAAGATGAATAAAGCGTCATGAATTTATAAACAGAATGCAAAACATGCCACATCCGCTTGGCAAGTTAACGACTCAGCGTCTTTGCATTTTTATTCTGTTACGGTTTGTGTGTGGCGATAATATTAAGAAGAACAATTAAGTAACATTATCATTTTTTAATGAGGCCTAAATAATGTCCCCCTTGGGCCTTTCACCTCATGGATTTAATTAATAAGCACTTGGTACACATTACAGCTTTCAATTATGAATGGGGGAGGAATGGCCAGGCAATCAGTGGGCATGTTTAATCCATACTCTCATCGAGGGTCTGAGAGGTGGCTTTTTAATCAAGCTCCTCGGGCCCAAACATGGAGAAAGGAATTTGTCCATCCATCATAGTGTGAATACAGAAGGCAGGAAGGAGAGGATTTCTGAACTTCAAGAGTATTCCTTAATGACTTGGGATTAAGACGGTAATGTAGATTGAAAATAGAGAATTCATAAGAGGGAAAAAAGAAGCAGAATTCCACAAGGAGGAATAGGAAAAATGAGATGCAAATTAGTCCATGTTTGTTGGCGGTTAAGGACAGCTGAAGTGTCTCAGCAACAGTAGTGAGCGTTAGCAAAAACAAGTACAACAGCAAATTCAAAATGAATGGAAGCAAAATTGTACAATTTCAATACTGGCTGACAAGACACTAATTGCTTGGCTTTTATTTTTGGTGAGATTTAAAGCGGTCATCGGATGCCCATTTTCCACAAGTTGGTATGATTCTTTAGGGTCTTCATGTAAAGTTTGTAACATACTTTGTTTAAAATTCCTCAATGGTTGTGTAAAACAACACCCGTTTTACTTCCTCAAAAACAGCTCTGTTTAAAGCGACCCATTGCAGTGCATGTCTCTTTAAATGATAATAAGCAACTGCTCACCCTCCCCCTGCTCACCCTCTCAGAAATAATATACAGGAGACTCTCAGGAGAACATACATGCAGATCTCACTTATTGATGATAACTGACAGTGAACTGAACAAAACAGTACTTAAACAGAGATAAAACTACACACAGGTGGGGCTAAGCAGTATCCTTGCTAACAAACAGATTAGTAACTAAGGAGACGGGAACTATACTGAAGGAAACACAGGAAACACATTAACATGAACCAAAACACAATGAAACTAAATAAGACCCTTACCATACTTTCAGCCGTAAATTAATTAAAACTGATTAGGTAGATCATGTTCACTAAGCCTACCTGTCAAGCGTTGTATGTTTATGCTGAAATATAATTAAATAATAATTTGGGGTTTTTTTTCATAACAAAACTCCCCCAAACTCTAGAAATAGTTTTGCAACTGGTTGTGAAAATGTTCAGTGTTTGTAGTGCAAAACTCTATGGGTGTGAAAGTGTTCAGAGGGCTTGTCCAAATACCCACACTTGCGGAGTTTGCACTATTTCCGGAGTTTAATCCAAGTGTTCAAGAGGGCGTGAAGACTGCAAATATTTTAAGATTTTTGTTTACTGCCGAGTTCAGACTGCACGATTTTAGCCCCGATTTTGGCTCGCCGACAGGTTTTGAGAAATCGCCGACAAATGCCCGAAATCACAGGCAAATCGGTGCTCGTTCACGCGAGTGACAATCACGCAGTGAATGAGCAAAGACGCGATCTGAGAGAATCACCGACGAGTCACCGACGCCCGTGAGATATTTGGCATGCTAAATATCTGGACCTGTCAGCGATTCAAAATCCTGCTGTGTGAAAAGTGTTCTGACTGAAAACTATATCGGCGATGACCGACAGCCAATGAGAGAGCAAGATACAGAGCAACTGGGAGTTCGGCCACAATATCAGCAAGCATGGCTTCGTTTCAGAAAAAGGCTTCTTCTCGGGCTATTTGGACCCAAGAAATGGAAGAAAAATTAGTAGATTTGGCAGGAGCACCCGTGTCTGTTTGACGTTTCATCTGAGCTGTACCACAACCGGGAAAAAGAAAAAAGTTGGAGAGAAATTGCTAATTCCCTTCAACAGCCAGGTGAGTAAAATAAGTTGATTTTCTATACCAGTAACGTTAGGGGCTTCGTTCTCATAATAGTTATTAACAAAGGATACTACGTGATGAAAAAATACTAATAGTATATTATAGTGTTTTTGAACCATATAGTAAATATAATACAGTAAATTGTAGTAGGCTATACCTCAATATTTACTATAGTTTAACAATTGACTATAGTTAATATTACAGTATGCTGTAATATAAATGAACAAAGTGTAGTAAATAGTATTTTTTTTTCATGCCTTTACATGCACGCGTGATCTCGCGTTGTTTCCTTGATCTTGCGTGTCTTTGGTTGTGAACGTAGTTTGCGTGCCAGACAGAGTTGTCGGCGATTCTTCCTATTGTAAAGTCATGCATTGTGAAACCTTCTGTCGCCGATCCATCGTGCAGTGTGTGAACACAGCAGCAACTGAATCCTGGCCAAGATAGTCATGCAGTGTGAAAAGAATAGTGACCCGACTGCTTTGAAAATCGTGCAGTCTGAACTCGGCTTTAATGGGACACACTGTGTGACTGTGGTGCTTTATTTTCAAACGTTTTACAAACTACATATAATCTCATCATTCTCTGCACTTAAATTTGGAAATTTAACAATAATTTATGGGAATTAATTGGAAATGTGAGGCAATTTATACAAACTGTATCATATACAAACATAAATCAACATTTTGTTTGATCATAAGCAGACATGTATGCAAACGTATACAAATAAATAAATAAAAAATCATTTTTGACTTTTTATTTCATTGAACAACAAAAAAGCATGAATGTTGAATAATATAAACATACTCCCTATGATTCCCCCCAAAAACATCCAATTAAAAATGTGAAATGCAAGCATTTTCTCTCAAGCTTCTCAAGCCTCTGCATTTTTCTTCTCAATCCTCAATAGCCTTGCAGTAAGTAGTGTGCTTTGTGTATGGAATTGAAGAATGTGCAGGGTAGGATTTCAACTGAATTTACATTAAATCTGGCTGTTTTAAAGGACAACTCCGGTGAAAAATGAACCTAGGGGTAATTAACACATGGTTACCGAGTCGATCTTTCCCTGGGATGCGTTTTCATGAAAATCGAATGTAAAGAGTTTTATCTCTAAAAACAGTTTGGCTTATAACGCTAGTATATGGGGCACAGAGTAAGTAAAAGTAAATCGCTAGTTAATACCACTAACAAGGCTCAAAATAGCCTCACACTAACACGGTAGCATAATGAGGGTCCCTACATGCAAACCGAAGCATTGAGAACTTTGTAAGTGTACAGACAGTTTAATAAGAAGAGACTTTATAAAGACAGTACATTACGCGTTTACAGACAGGATCCATCTTGGGAAACAGTCTCGACTAATCGAGTCACGAACGCCGTGCTAAGTGAGCTTGTTGATAGGAATTACGTTTGTGAAATCTAACGTAGCACGGCGTTCGTGACTCGATTAGTTGAGACTGTTTTCCAAGATGACGAATGCCTGTAAACGCGTAAAGTACTGTCTTTATAAACTATCTTCTTATTAAACTGTCTGTACACTTACAAAGTTCTCAATGCTTCGGTTTGCATGTAGGGACCCTCATTATGCTACCGTGTTAGTGTGAGGCTATTTTGAGCCTTGTTAGTGGTATTAACTAGCGATTTACTTTTACTTACTCTGTGCCCCATATACTAGCCTTATGAGCTAATCTGTTTTTAAAGATAAAACTCTTTACATTCGATTTTCATGAAAACGCATCCCAAGGAACGATCGACTCAGTAACCATGTGTTAATTACCCCAGGTTCATTTTTCACTGAAGTTGTCCTTTAACCAAGATTATGCTGCAAGATATATATATTTTTCCAATCACATTTAAGTTCCCTAATATAAGCTAATTTGCAATTTGTAAATTTCAGTTTATTCCCATTAGTTTGCATATATTTCCGTTAATTCCCATGGAAAGTTACCCACTTTGAAAAATCACAGAATTTTGCATCCAAGTGTACTCTGGCTTTTTTTTAAGACCAGGGACTGTAGCGCACTTCATGTCGTGTACACGTGCTCTCAAGTGGGCAAGAGTGCAAGTGTGAGTATTTGGACAGGCCCAGAGTCTTGTCAGGGTGTTGCCATGTGTTGGTGGATTGCATACTACTTTTACTATTTCTTTACTATCGCTGTGACTGTTGAGTAGAAGTCTGCTGCGGAGATTGAGGGCTTGACAAAAGTGTGCATCGAGGGCTTGCTAGCACCCTTCTGAAACATAAAATGACAAATGGGACACCCATACGGTCTGTGGACTTAACGGACACACGTACGTGGTGGCCATTGTAAGACCGCAAGTGCACATGAAGTGTACCATTTGGGACAGGACCATGGTCACTAAGGTTTTCTGAGTGATTCTAGTGCATTGCTAAATAGTTTCCACAGTGCTCTGCGTGTTTGTAGCACATTTCTTTATTGCAGGATGTTTTTTCCCATTGTTTGTCTCTCTATTCCCACACCAATCTACACTGTTTGCCATGTCATTTAATCAACTGAGGACTCAAGTTGAGTGGAAGGTAAGAGGGCCATATCCCTCCTAGTTCAAAGCATACATGAAAGGCCAAAACCACTTCTAAACCTTCTCACAAAAAAAGGGGGTAGGCCCTCCAATAACCTGCTTTCATTAGCATTTCTTTTTATAGTTTGCTGGTGTCTTAGGTCCCGATAAAGCAATATTGACTTGTCTTATGTAGGCTTCTTAACACCTTGAGTCTCAGCCGGTTGACTGAAAGCCATCACCTTCAACAACAATAGGTTATATCCCCTGAAGAAAAGGATGTAATTCAGAACACTCCTGCAGAGAGAAGCGCATGTTGGTGAGAATGATATGAGGAGGTTTGCCATGGTTTCCTCTGATGTTTTAAGAAAAGAGGAGTTGTTTTGATGTGCATGCTGTCTGTTGGAGTGCATAAGGGTTTCAGAAGAAATTGAGGACTCGACTTATTGGTGGGGTTTAGTGCCGACTGAAGTTGTAGACAATGGGATTTGTCTGTGAAATGCTGGCACAGTTTAACTGTTGTGCTTTTATGAACTGGTCTTAAAATATGCCCCAAAACGCCTACATCTAGAAATAAAATAAATGCAATGAAATAAAGTCCCTATTTGAAATTTGGGAGTTGAGATATGTGTGTACATTAGCATTTATGGAAATCATTTGTAAAATGCATTGTCTCAGAATATGCACTATCCGAGGCTGGTCATTGCATGGATTTGTAAAATTATTTTAATATGTTCTTTGAGGTTCATTTATAATGTTAATATTAAAATAAAAATAAAAAAATACATCAAACAATAATGCTTTTCATTTAGTTATGTTATTTATGCTCTTTTTATCTGTCCCTCTGGTGAGATTTGTTTAGAATTTTTGAGTTCTCTAGAGTTGGTGTTACATTTTTTTGGATATCATTTTTTTCACTCTTGTTATTAACACTGATGTAAGCAATACATACTTTTCCTTTGCTGGAAATTGTTATTATGTTGTTCCCCTTCCCACAGTCCACCAGCTGTCTGACTTGTAGCATGACTCAATTTATTTATCTTAAAATACATAATTGTTACCTTCTCTTTGTACTTCTATATTGGAGTATAAATCTGGGACGTAACAATAACCCTCATTCTGACACTCTGTCTGAAATGATCAGTTTTTAAGGGATGGATCCTTTAAGATTTGTCAGTAAACGGCCACTGTTATGATTGAACTTGGTTAAATAAATGCTTTGTTTATAATGAGGAGGATGTTTTAAAGTCCCACTGTAGTCAATAATTTTATCGCTTAAAACTCGTCTTTGATCACCAACATTACATATTTAAATGTTTTTTCCTTGAAAAGAATGTCTCTATGCCTTAAAATAGCTTGAATGTAACTGCACCCTTGCCTCATTTAGTATACGTGGTTCTATGAATATGCAAATTAGCCCCACCTCCACTCACTCACACCAGGGGCCCGTTCTTCGTACGTCGCTAACTCAGTTAGCTGGATTTGATTGTTGACGATTTGGCATGATCTTGGATTGTTTGGTTCTTTGAAGCTCATCCTGGACTTGCTGTCATAGCAACAGGTGCGGAAGCTTAAACCTGCTCGGGAGCAGGCTTATTTCATGTAAACAGGATTAGACTGCGGCTTTATAAGCGGAGCTGATACGGGAAGTCCAGCGACGCGCGATAGTGCACTTTCTGAGATGTATATTTTTTCTCGTGACTTGTGAGATTGTCGTTTACATTATTAAATTGTTGGAAACGCACATTTATTTTCGACTTGTCGGAGTCGGGCTTTAACTACAGCACAAACTGTTTGCATTGCCCCAAGATTATTTGCGAGTGGCTCTTTCCTATACACCAGGGTTCACCAATCTCGGTCCTGGAGGGCCGCTGTCCTGCAGAGTTTAGCTCCAACCAGCTCCAACACACCTGTTTGAAAGTTTCTAGTATGCCTATTGAGACCATGATTAGCTGGTTCAGGTGTGTTTAATTGGGGTTGGAGCTAAACTCTGCAGGACAGCGGCCCTCCAGGACCGGGATTGGTGAACCCTGCTATACACTATTGGAGATGCGGAGAACTTGATGGAAAGTGCTGTCTGTCGTGTCATTCGGAGTTTACCTGGCACTTTTAGGTTTAAAAAACAATTTTAGTTTTTTTTGTGCCATTTCCAAGCCACTTAAGACCCAATGTTGTAAAGCAGTTTTTTTAAAGCAATTTTTTTTTTTTTTTTGGCTATCATAATTTTTTATGAAGATCATACAATCATAACCATGCCGATTACAGTAGGCTATGTGTCACTCAGGCTTCACTAACGTGATTGGTACCATAGACTATAGGCTAGACCATAGACTGCCATCAAGGCCTCAATGAAGGGGATTATGTGAACAGAAAGGGGGTTCACAATGTAAATGTGCAGCCCAGTTACTATTGGGATTCTTAATCAAAAAAAAAAAAAAGGCAGTTGACTAAAATCTTCCATATCACAAATGTGAAAGCAAATTGGCCAGGATCTGTGCATGACTTAAGAATTTTCAGAGATTCACATTTATGCACATTATTTGAAAGTGGTAAGAAAAGTTCCACAATTAAATATCAAGCTCACTGTATTACATACACTTATGCTGATCCTAACAGAACTGCATTTTTTCATAGGTGATTATGACATGTTCCTGCCTGCAGACAGGTGTTTTATGACCCCATTCCCTGACCCAAACCAGTTACAATGCAGCTCTAGTCAGGACAAGGGCACACAATGAAATTAACTTTGGCTAACTAAAGGGAAGATTTCAGTGTCTGAAAAGTCTGAGGGTTGCACACCTGACAGGGCCTGTGACATTGTTGTCACATTACACAACATTGCCAAAAATCAACACTTTTCATTAAATGTTTAATAAAAGACAAATATGCTTAGTTCCTTGAGTTTTATTTCAATTGTTCTTTGTAAAGAAAAGCCAGTGGTCAAGTGCCTGCAACAAGAGATATTAGACACATGCCTCATGCAACAAATAAAAAGGAAAAGTTGGCTATACACTGCCCACCTGTAGGCCTATGTCTCCTCTGTGTGTGCAGACTCTTCTGTAGGCCTTTCTGTAGATGTGGAATCCTGCAACTTATATTGCAGCCATAAAGCATACAAGTATAAATTAAGTAAAGTTATTTATGCACTTGCAGATAGGCTAGTTCCTCCATATGACAGTTATCTGAGAGGGTTTATTCACTGTCCAGTGCAATGGAAACAAATGGACATTACCAAGTCTTATACTTTCTTTACTTTGGAAAGTTAGAAAATGTCCACTTACTGCACATATTTCAGCCACCACTTTCTTGGGAACAGATACAAGTGTTGGTGTATTATGTAAAAGTGCACAAAAGAGGAAAACACAATGTCATTACAATGAACTACACTAGGGAAAAATGTGATCAATAACTCATGGAAAAATATTTTTACATTAACATAAGTTTATCCGTTTTCACTTTCACAAGTCAAAGCAATTCATCATTACTCAAGATTTAACAGTTGAAATGACTATACGGCCTTAATTTAATGCAGCAAAAATGAGTTTACAGTGTAGGCTACTAAGATCTTTTCTTTTTTTTTTCTCAGCCTTTTTCTTGGTTGCTTTTATAAACAGAACACCATTTATTTAACAGTGCCTTTTATAAAAGAGACTATAATATAACTAAAAATTACCATTATGTAGAATATTTTTGTACTTCACTTTTATTTGTTCCCATGTTCTAGTGTTTGTGACTCTGACATCACAATGAACAAAGTAATTATGCAATTATTAAAATACAAAAATATAGGCTATTAAGTGATAAAAACATCTAACATGGCCACTTCTTACGGATTTAAATTGTCTGCTACTTTTTGCCAGCCCTCTCTCCTGGCTTTTGCAGACTTTGAGGTGTTCCCTGGCGTTTTGATTAAACATTAAAATTCCGAATAAACTTCGACTATTAGTTCTTGCTCTGCTGAGGAGAAAAACTGAGCCCGCTCTTTGGCCACGCTGAGCAGCCAATAGCAGCGTTGCTGATCAATGTTTCTACTATCGATACATATCCCCTTTTAAACCAGCGCATGAATGCGCAATTATCTCAGATAACTCAATCCAGCTATACTAATCATATCCGGCAAGTGTGTTCGAAGAACCGAGTTAGCCAGATCATGATTAGCACGATGATATCATCTTGGATGTGTCATCTGATCTCGGATGTAATAAGCAACGTACGAAGAATGAGCCCCAGCTCAGAGATCCACCCGTTGATGATCACATATTGACCTGATTGGTTACAAGGTAGTTTGTGACGTCAGAAAGACCAGCGATTTCAAACCGCGATTTTAAGACTGTCTTTGGTTCACTGCAGTTTTAAGGAGAAAATACTCAGCAATATAGTTGACTTATGAATTTGCACATGGTTTGTCTCAAAGCATATTAAAAACACCACGTAGATATATGAGCAACATTAAAAGCTGGATTTTCCCCACATGGGGACATTAGGCTATGAAATTTGCAGGATGTTTTAACTATACAAAGACGTCTTATTTGTCAAAAGATCAATGAAAATATTATTTCTCATGTTATGACCACTTTAAGAACAATTTTAGCATGTACTCTTGGTTCTGCACTTTAACTGCTGCTTTGTTAACAAAGATTTGATTTAAAGCTAATTTTCTCTGTCTGACAATATAATGTGAAAACTATTCTGGGAATAGCACTCAAGGTGTAGTAACCATGCAAACTATGATGATTGAACACTCCCAAAGCTTGCACAGTCATATATCTCTTCATTGGTTTAACATTTCATTCAACGTTAGGCAGTTTTGATGTGATGTTTAATGTTTGATGATCGTGTTAGCTTACATGAGCGCATGCAACACTTCTACCGCTTGTTTCTGCTGCTTCTTCACCTGTGTTTTGATATGGAGATTCAGTCCTATTTCAGATGACGCGTAATAGCGCTCCCTATCATGTAATAGTGAAAACATGGATTGCTGGAACGTTATGTCAATGGCGGAGAAGCATTGTGTCATAAATGACTAGAAAATTTTGTCAATGGTGGGGAAAAGAGTTTCCAAAATAAAGTTTCCAAAATGGAGTTTACATAAGAGGGTTTCGCACCGGAGGAACCTTTTCATGGTTCCCAGAACTAATGGCAGAAGTACCCACTTTTTGGTGTGTTCACACTGCAAGAACTGGGAACTAATTTAATTCTAGGAACGCCTTTTGGGGGAACTAAATTAGCTCCTACTTTAGAGTAGAGTCTAACCCAGCACAATTCACCCTTCGCAGGGAGTTTGATTGACAGGCGATCTGACCAATCATAATCCGCTATCCGCCGAATCCACCATTTTTGTCAGTAGATTAACATCGGTGGATTTGAACTTGAAAAAACAGTGTTTACTGACGTCTTTCCGCAGTTGAAACAACATTCCTTCTGATGGTTAATCATGTTTATTTGATGCTATAAATTAACTAGGAGGATGAGATGATCGTTCACGAGCAGCTTTAACTGAGGCGCTACGGCGATTTGTCACGACACATTAAAGAGCCACATAACGGTATTTATTGTTTAAATTTCTTTAAAAAATTACCAAATTTGAAAGTTGAGACTTTGTTTCACATATCTGTCCTGTCTGTCAGTGCGTTGTCAGTGTCCTCTTTGCTCCGCGATATATTTTTCACTGCGTGAGAACATGGTGTGGCATGAGAGCGGCATGGCTTGACGGACAGTAACTAAATAGGGCGGATCTTTGCGAACGGTCAATTGGAACTACCAGTGATATAAGTGTACATTGATTGGTCGAATGCATGCCATACTAAACAGAACCCACCATTTTTAAAAAGCTGTGTAAACGCAGTTTACTCAATGAACATACAGAAACATACAGAAAGCTAATGTTAACGGCATTTACCTATGGCCTTTGACTTTGCAGCATTGTGTTCTTTTCTCAGCCTCGATGATATGTAGCACCAAGTTGTTGTAGATGATTTCGTCTCTTAGCTTTTTTCATCGCAAAACTTCTACGTATACATTCAATCGAATCCCACAACACACAACAAAAACACAGCTCCAATCAAGGTGTCCTCCATTCTGCAGTCATTGATGTTGTTGAATGATGCGCTCAAATGATGTCACTGTCAACTGGCTTTCATCACTTCAGAGTTCTTATGAGGAAAATGGCCCTAGGGGAAAATTTAGCTCTCGGGGAACCGCCTTGGGGGCTAGTTCCTATAACTAAGTTACTATAACTACCCGGTGCGAAAGCCCCTATACTGATGACATAGAAGAAACATTCTCAGGCTTCCCAATGAACTTCATTGAGCAGTTCTTAAAAGATTTTTTTTCCCTTAGTGTAAAGAACATTTTAACAATCTAAAGAACCTATTTCCATTATAAAGAACCTTTTGTGCAATGGAAAGGTTTCATGAATGTTAAAAGTTCTTCATGGAACCATCAATACCAGTAAAGAGCGTTTATTTTTAAGAGTGAGATGATGTAGTTATAGCATCTACCAGCAAGGCTATGCTAACCAGCAAACGCATGACCCTTGAGTGCAGCCAAATTGTTCAACCCAGCAAATATTACACGAGCAGCTCAGAATTGGATGCATTCAACAGTATAGCTACAAAAAGCACTAATTCCCACCTCGAATTATGTGCCGTCCTAATCATGGAGTCCATTGACAATATAATCATAGCACAGTCAGGTTGTGAATCAGGCAATTTGCTAAGTATCACGACATCTTTAAGGGGTTGTCTCAATTGACAATTTGCAGACAGGCGCCTGAAAAGGGGCCAATTAAGCTAATGAGGGGGTGGAATAGAGGTATCCAAGACTGCATTTTGAAACCACTCTACTTATTTTGCACAGATAAAGCAAACATTAGTGCTGTTCTAGCATTGAAACACATGGAAAAGGAAATTTAATACAATATTTAGCACAATATGATTCAGTTACAGACCTTACAACACAGGTATCAAAATATACTTGATTTGGTCCTCAGGATGCACTAAATCTAATAGCGTGATTTCCATTCCTCAATTATAACTGTAGAAGAGAAAGTTAAAGGTTCACATTTAAATCAGAGTTATTATTATTATTACAATTCTGGGCTATCAGATATAACTTGCTATGAAAGGCAACATTTCTGAACATGTTGATAACATTGATAACATTTGATAACATTTATGATTGATTTTGAGTTTAGTTGATAACAGAAAAGACATACTATTTGAACACTTTTTTAAATCAAGATTTTATGTACTTTACCCCACTTCTTATTACTTTTTGAAAATGTGCAATGAAAGCTATTTTGCTGACGCAAGTTGATACTCTTTACTAAACCCATATTGAACTGGATGTGTAATACAGAATTGGATTGGTAAATGTAAAAATAAATGCATGCAAGTCTTTTTCAAATGTGCTGCTTTCTCCCCTCGTTCTTCAAATATGTGGATAACAAAATAAATTATACATATTAATGCCCAGTGCCAATTTATTTTTAAAAATAAAAAAATAAACCTCTCAGAACTAATCTGAGAATTCCTTTTTAAATGTAATTTATTTTGAGTCTAAATGGGGGACTGATATCTGCAAAGTGTAAAAAAATAAAGACAGTAAATTCAGCTAAAGACTTTGAAGCTATTAAAATAAAGATGGCAAATTCTACCACAACAAACATGGTGTATCAACTTAAGTAAACACAACTGATAACAAATTATAATTAGTTCAACATATCCATGATAATATCAATTAGTTGGTATAGTGTTTTCATGCTGTGCAAGGTTTTCAGTCCACTGTACTGAAAGGCCAATACAAATGTTACAGTACGTGGCCTACATTTCTTCAGCACTGCTCCCTGTTATGTTCTTCAGAAATCCTTTATGTCAAGTTGCTGTTGGACGTCTCCCAAACCCCTCAGGCTTATTGGTACTGTGTCTGCAGAACTAATAGAGGACAACCAAAGGTAACAAGGCATTTTGGAACAGTGCTAAGTACAGAATGTGGTCACAATGCTACAGGGGACTATACTGTAAGACTTAAAGTGAACTGTTGTTAAATTTACTACAACTATTGAGGGCTGGAGTGATTTCTGTTAGCACAAATTGAGGTGATAGACATATGACCTGCTACAGCAGTCAGACCGAGTCAAAAAGAATTTTATTCAGAACTATAAGGCCATTATTTAGAATTAACAGAGCATGTAAGACATTTAGTGATTTTGCATTTTCATCACAGCGAAAGGTGGAGTGAAGGTACTGCAAAAGATGGGAGACACAACTATTAGAAACTATTTATTGAAAAAGTTTCTGTTTTTCAGGGGGGTTTGCTACCCTGGTAATCCAGAGTTCTCACGAGAGCACAAGTTGAATTTGCTCAGCGAGTTACTCTGGTGTCGAGTAATGATGCTCATTAAATATGCCAACCCAATCACATCGGGTTATCTGATATAGGCGGGCCAGAGGCGAGCTAAACAGATGACGACAGCGCTGTGACGTCGAAGTCATTAGTAAACATTGCAAGATGGCTATGGATGAACACCAGTTGTTTGAAACGGCTTTGGCCGCTACAATGAACGAGTTAGACTTGGCTTTTTATCTAAAAGAGGAACAGAAGATGCCGCTCGAATCGTTCCTTTGCAAGAAGGACGTTTTTGCTGTTTTGCCGCCCAGATACGGTAAGAGTTTAATCTACCAGTTAGCTCCGCTGGTAGCTAAGCATATGGGGTTTATTGTTATGATTGGTTGTAGTGTTATCCAATTGCGTGCAGTGAGATTTTCAAATGCATGCTTGGTGCCGCCCCTCGAGCTGGGCGATTTTCATTAGTCGACGCCAGACCATTAATCTGACAAAATTGACTGACAAAATGCTGGCGGACGGAAACACAGAGTTGTTCAAAATCTTTTTTTTTGGAAACTCTTGGCACACAAACAATGTTCTCAGTGCTCGAGTTCGTGTGTAGAGCCCCTGGTGATTCTTCATGCAAAGTTTCATGTTGTGTCGAACCTTCTTAGTGTTTCAAAAATTGCGATTTTTGATGCTATCATAAAAGTGCCCCATTCACTCCCATTCACAAGGCATTTAACCTAAAATGAAAATACGGTCAAACTTTAAAAGTGACGTTTCCATTCTAATTATGCTTTTAAACGAAAGTTTGCCTCAAGTAGATTAACAAAAAGACCCTAGGTTGCATTTTGGCGAGAGTCACCCTTTAAACAAATACATCCTTACACTCATACTGTGAAATTTACTTACATTACCATAAAGTGCATATGCCCAAAAAGTTATTAAATTATGTCTTGAATTTTAAGGGTTTCATGCTCTCAACAGCCGATATTGGCTAATTCACCATCCAAAATAATGTTGTAAAATCAATGTTGTAAAGTGAAGGTATTCCAAAAGATGGGAGACACAACTATTAGTAACAAGACCTATATCCATAAACAGTTTTGGGGAACATAATTTTAAAAGTTAAGTTTTACAAACTAGGCTACTTATTTTGATTTGTTGATCAACATACTAGAGCACATGTAAAGTACTTTAAACATAATATCGAATAACTCATTACAGTTCAAATTATAATTGTTAATATATTTTAATTGTACTTAATGGCAACTTCAACATTACAATTTTTTTTATTATAAACGTATTTAAATACATGACTTACAATTTTCAATAAATTACATTAAAGTATCTTTTAGTTGACTAAAAACGTTTGGCAGAACAAACCATATTATAAAAAGAATAAAAATAGTTATGAAAATACATATAATCGACACACTGTATGTAACATGACACAAAATGATAACATACGATGTTCAAATGGAATGGCCTAAGATTTTGAAAAAATTAAAAAAGTTATTTGGATATTGCAATATGAACAAGCAAAAAAAGAAAAAAAGAATTACTTCACTCAAAATGAGTTACTTGTTTTGCATTGCCTACAACACAGTTACAGACACAAACACACTGCCATATGCAGAGAAGTCAGTCTGAGAATCTAAAATCTATTATGCACATTAAAGTTCACCCAAAAATGAGATTTCAGTCATTAATCACTCACCCTCATGTTGTTCCAAACCCGTAAGACCTTCGATCATCTTCTGAACACAGATTAAGATCTTTTTGATGAAATCCGAGAGCTCTCTGACTACTCCATAGATAGCAATTTAATTACCACTTTCAAGGCCCAGAAAGGTAGTAAAGACATCGTAAGAATAGTCCATGTGACTCCAGTGGTTCAACCTTAATTTTATGAAGGACGAGAATATTTTTTTGTGCGCAAAAACACAAGACTTTATTCAACCATTTCTTCTCGTCTGTGTCAGTCTCCTACGCAGTTTACGTTGTAAATACATTGCATCGCTTCCGGGTTCTACGTCAGAACGCCGCCTCATTATTGGCTAGCTCCTGCATTAGCATCACACGCATGTGTCGTGGTGTTCACGTGACCAGCGTCGGCAAACACAGAACTGGCGTTCTATAGTCACATGGACTACATTTTAACGACGTCTTTACTACCTTTCTGGGCCTTTCTCTACCTTTCTAAATTGCTGTATATGGTGTATTTGTGTTCAGCAGATTGGTTCAGGGTTGGAACGACATGAGGGTGAGTAATTCATGACAGAATTTTCATTTTTGGGTGAACTAACCCTTCAAGCTCTCTGGCATTTCTCTCTAGCTGTACAAATTGTCAGTTATAAAAACTCAATTTTATAAAAAGGACAGAATTTACTGCAGATCGTGCAGCAGGCACCTCTTGTTTGTCCACTGTAAGAAAAGACACTTAAGTTCTCCTGTCATAAAACAAATGAAGCTTAGCTTTCCTATAGTTACAGCAGCATAGCACAAACAGTTTAGCATGCAAAGAGTTAATGCGTAGAGGTTAATCGGCTGGAGGCAAAGCATACCTCATTGCTGATAAGACTGTTTGTGAATTGATTTGGTTATGCTTCATTGATAGTAACAGGAGCCGACCTTTGTTTCAGAGACAAACAATGTCAAAGCCCCCTTCAGCTCTGACGTGGAATGGGAAAGCAGTGGGTCAGGTTTAAACTAGAAGGTCAGACAAGGAGAGAAGGTGGATGAATATGTTTTTTTTATTTATTTATTTTTTATGCTGGTTTGTGTTGGTTTTATTATTGGTCCTGCTGGTAGGCTATACTGAAAGACTCAAGGTTTAACTGGTTAGCATGACCCTTTAGCCAATGCTGGTAGATGATCAGCCCAGGCTCATTAGAAAAATTTACCTGTGGCAACATTTTTGCAAAACGCAAAATACGCTGCATCATGAAGCGAGTTTCAAAGTGAAATGTCCAGTGAGTGCCGCTAACAGCGTACTTCGTGTTTTCTGGAAGATATGAAAGTGAAAATCGCAACATTTGTTACCGCAGATCTGAATGGAAATGTCTGGTGAGTGCATGGTGCTAAAAGCTTAATGCTCCATTTAAAATTTTTTTTTTATAAATCACGTACACCTACACTAAAGCCTAAACCTACCCGATAGTACGGAGCCCCTAAAGGGACGTGGTGGTGGAAAAAATTTGGGATGGGAGAAAAAAATATTTTTCAAATCTTTTGCATTACCACGCAAAACTTTTGCGTTCCCCCGAGAAACTTTGCATTCTCTCGCAAAGATATTTGGGTTCCCATTGTGAACTCGGACAGACACTTCCTGTTTAATGTCCTGCTGGCAGTGTTTCAGAGCTCCGTACTTTAATGGAGCGTTTTATAGTGTTTGAACTTGGACTCATATATAAAGAAATGCGGTCGTGCTTAACTCAAGGAGTTCAGTGAAGTTGGCAATATATTCACAGATTCGAACTTCCCAGATCAACATTCTTGAGCAACCCAATTTTCCTCAAAACTAGCTTTCTAATATAAATTTGTTTCCTTGAGGTGATTATTGAGAGCCGGTGATAATTATGGAATGCGTGCAGGTGGACCAGGAAGAATTCTGGGAGATGTAGTGCTGAAGGTGACACGGCTGGTGACTGGTGACTTCCATTTTTGCTCAGTTTTGCTGACGAAAATATTACATATAAAGTCAAAGAAAAACTATTGTGCACCTCTCAGCAACACACAGCAGTTTCGTCGTTTTCAGCAAATCAATCGGGTCATTCAATGGCCCATTCATAAAGAGAGCCATTTACTTAATTTCTGAATGAATCAGCTGTTTGAAATGAATTGAATGAATGAATGATTCAATTACTTACTTATTTAGACATGCACCGCCACCTATTGGCAGTTTTAGTTTCTAAATTATCACCAGCTGTCAGCATTTCATAAAAAAAGAAAAGAAAAAAGAGCGGTTTAGTCCAAATTTTCTGAGGAGATGTGATGACTGTATATGATGAACAGATTGAATTTAGGCTTATAATCACATATAAACATTGATCAGCGAACATTAACAGAAGCTAAAACGTAATTGTGTTACGAACTGCCCTGAAACACTAGAAGATAGAAGTTAGAAGATCAAAATGCAGCTTTATTAAGGGTAATCTAAAATCGTAATCCACATAACATTCAAATGGTCAAAACCACAGAGCAAATAATCCAAATTACTGTGAATAAAAGCCTAAACTAAATCTGTTCATCATATAAAGTGATCGAGTCTCTTCAGATAATTTGGACTAAAACCGCTCAATTCATATTGATTAGTTTTACAGTACAATCACTTTATAAACTTTTTGAAGTGACAAAGTGGAAGTTCGAAGATGAACAAAAGTCTAATGGGTTTAGATTTAGTAAGTAAATGATGACAGAATTTAAATTTTTTGGGTGAACTATCCCTTTAAGTTTAAATGTAATATTGAATCACACTAGAGTTAAAATTACAATCTGGTGCTTTACATGTGCTTTGGTATGTTAGTCAACACATCCAATCATACACTGTAAACCCAGATTTTGTTTCTAATTAAACTTACGAGTGATCATTACTTATTATTTTATGTTTAGTAAAAACCTGCTATCATTACTAAACAATATTAGTTGTTTGTACTATTTAACTGAAAGATTCATTGCACTAATCAGGTTTAGCAGAGATAACTTGGTATGTTTAGTTTCATAAGGAAGGGGAGGAGCCAAATCAAAAACCTGCCTGGTCACGTGAAAAGACCCGTGTCTAACGTGCGTCCAAGGGGCTCTACACCTGGCGGGACTATGGGGGTATTATTGTTGCAATATTCCAAATAAATAGATTAATATTCACAAATAAATGTAAAGAGATTCACAAAAATGTATCGAATTCACAAATAAATAGATTAAGATCCACAAATAAATGTAAAAAGTTTCACAAAAAAATATAAAATACACAAATAAATAAAATGAGATTTGCAAATAAATAAAATATTTACAAATGTTTTATAATTTTACAAACACAACTCTGCCGGGCATTTATTTGTGAACCGCTTTCTGTGCATTTGTAAATCACTGCACACATTTGTGAATCGGTTCCTGTGCATTTGTGAATCCCCTCAAGCATTTGTGGATTTTGAAACACTTCTAGCGTCGACGTGCAGACAAATCCACAAATAAGTGGACTCCACCCACCGTGTACTCAGGCCAATCAGATAACTGCCACATCGAGCTAGCCAATCGTAGCACGTTATCACTTCAACCAATCACGTTTGGCTTTACACTGGGCAGTCTTGCTCTGAAATAACTGCTCATTCATCATTCATCTGCATTTGCTCAAATAGGATGTGTACGCGTAAAGGCCCATAAAATATGTTTAAAATTTGTATTTTGTTAGAATTACACCATTAGACTGCTTGTCAAGCCAAGCCACAATTTTTATGAGCCTTGAAAAAAGCCACAGAAACAGCACTTTACATCTCTGTTATGGGAACAACGCGTTATGGACGCGTCACGTTATTCAAGAAAAGCATCAAGTAGCTGACTAATGGATAACTGGGTTCAACCCATAAATAGCTACACAAGTTTTTAATTTGCATTGCAAGATTTTTATTTGCAGCGACCCCAGTAGCCTACTACACGCTGATGCTGAGGCTCGTACTGTTACATATTGGGTGGTCATTTGGGCTCATATTTGGTATTCTACATTTATTTATGTCCTATTGCTATTTGTCACCGCGATTGTGCTTTAAAAGGTAAAATCGTATGTTCTGTAATTTCTTGCATCGTGTCTACCCCGTGCGAGGCTATCTACACTGAGCAAACCGAATGTGCAAAACATTTGTCCTAATTGCGTGAAGTAGCCGCTACATCAGAAGAAGTGCGGGCATCCGTTTACTATCAATGAATGCCCCGCGTCCAGGACACTATCACGAAATATGATTTTTCAAGTAACCAGCACTAGTCAATAAGTAAGCTACGATCAGAGCCGTTAAGAGTACGATTATGCAGACATGTCTGCAGCTAAGCAGACGTCACATAGGGAATATGTGTTAACATTTCAAACATGCTAGTTTTACATTATTTGAAACTGCTACAGCAGCAGTGAATAGATAGTGCCTATTTGCTTTTGACGCGCTGTGTCGCACCTCTTGCCGGTGTAGAGACTGTTCATGATGCTCGGGATCTCTGATTATCATAATTCCTTGAGTGTATCCTGATGGAAATGTAAAGAGGCCTTAAACTCCAACAATCTTTTGAAAACAGAGTGTTTTTACCACACAAACAGTTCAGCGCTACTGCTCCTTTCAAGGATGCAAGTCAAGAATCAGTTCCCGCCCCGAGTGTAAAGCCAAACGTGATTGGTTGAAGCGAGAACGTGCTACGATTGGCTAGCTCGATGTGGCCGTTATCTGATTGGCCTGAGTACACGGTGGGTGGAGTCTACTTATTTGTGGATTTGTCTGCATGTCGACGCTAGAAGTGTTTCAAAATCCACAAATGCTTGAGGGGATTCACAAATGTGTGCAGCGATTTACAAATGCACAGAAAGCGGTTCACAAATAAATGTCAGGCAGAGTTGTGTTTGTAAAATAATAAAACATTTGTAAATATTTTATTTATTTGCAAATCTCATTTTATTTATTTGTGAATTTTATAATTTTTTGTGAAACTCTTTACATTTATTTGTGGATCTTAATCTATTTATTTGTGAATTCGATACATTTTTGTGAATCTCTTTACATTTATTTGTGAATATTAATCTATTTATTTGGAATATTGCAACAATAATAACCCCATACGGGACGAGTATTGAGAATTGAATTGAGTATTGAGAAGCAGACGGTATTGAGAATTAACAGAGGTTTAGATGTTGATGAATTATTGTTTAATTTGTAGTCACCATAATGGTGATAAGTGTTGGCTTTAGTTGGGCTCTTGCCCTTGACAATTGAACATTAGTTTTTCTCTGGCTGCTTTACCTGTGTGTTTAAAAGGCACAATTGTTATAGCAAAAAAGCCAAGAGTATAGTGATCCAGTGACTATGACTGCATATTGATGTAGTCATCTATAAAGATTATAAGTCATCAGCACCTCATTTCATCTGTTTAATCTCTTATTGTCTGGGTCTTTCCATATGATTGATATGAATGTTAATACCACTCAACATGTTTAGTTTCAGCTTGTGTAAAAAGTTAGGATTCCATGTTAATTTAACTCAACATGTTTAGTTTCAGCTTGTGTAAAAACTAAAGTGGTAATAGGGCAACGGGTTTCCACACGATTTGCGAGTAAAGTCAACTAATTCGGGTTAAGAGTGTATGCCTACTTTTTTAAAACATGACAAAAGATTATTAAAACATAATGATTTAAAATGTACTTTAAAGTAAAACTTTTCATATTAATTTAATAGTATACTTAATAGTGTACATGAAAGTGTATGCTCTCTTTAAGTACACTTAAGTGGCATTTATTATTTTATCTGCAAGTAAAGTTTTTATATATATATACTTTAATATACTTTGATTTGAAGTACACTACAAGTACACATTCAATAAAATTAAGTACAGTTCTCACAGTTTGTGCTGTCATCAGCATGGTTGATGAAGCTTGTTGACCAGAGAGGCTAAGTGGTTGTCAAAATGTAAGCTTTATCTTCAAACGGAACCTGTATACTGACCTATGCTGGGTCTGCAGAATGCCACGAGAAGACAAACTAACTAGTGTTTCCACCCGTTGTGATTGAGCCAACAGTGTCTTTCAGGAGAGGTGAACTTTACACTCGGTGGCTTCCAAATGACCATGACGCGGGCACAGTATCGAATTCAATTTACATCGCCATATAACCTTGACTAAAGTTTTGAATCATTTGATTAGTCTACCTTTAAACCTGCTCAATGGTTTTAATGGGATTGTATCACTTCTGAAATATGTCTTCTGGAAAGACGGCACTGCTGAGTCACCTTATGTCACATTTCTTTGACCATTAGTTTCTTCAATCAGTTCAAACAAAGCCTGAACGGATGTCCTTTTCTTTGTTCTCAATGAGAATTTGTCCCCAACATCCTCCTGCTGGTGATAAAATGCTGTTATTAAAAAATATTTCAAGAGGGGGCCAATAAAAAGTTTAAATAAGCAGAATACAAATCACCTATTTAAGCTCATGAATCTGTGCCAAACGATGAGATTTATTAGGTTGTGGGATGGCAAGTCTAAATTTGTAGCTCCATGAATACCAACCGGAGATCAGTGGAACTGAGAGAGATAGAAAACGGGGAAAAAACAACAGAGCATTGACCAAGCAGAAAGAACAGGCTCAATTATCATAAACATCCGGCCTAGCACTTGCTTCGACTGTAAATCCCTACAGCCGGCTCATCAGCATTCGGTGGACCTGCCAGATTACCCAGGGCACTCTGTAATTTGCAGTAAAGAATAAAGACGACGGCAAAACAAAAACAAATATGAGATGATACAAATTAGGAATGCGCCCAGTTTGTCTGTCAGCGCTGTAAATTTCCAGCGTGTAAAAATGCCGGTCCTTCGCAAGAGCATGAGGGAATTAATGAGCTGTCCGTCTGCGTTACTTTATTCTCTCGCAACGTTGGCATCTCCCGAACGCCAGTGAATCAATCTGCCTTTATGGTAATGATGCTCCAATGCTTGAAATTATTACATTAAATTGATTGCATTCGTTTGGAGTGTATGTAGGCATGCGGCATGTTTGGCCATGCGTCACATCCTCGCAGGGCCAGGTGGGGACAGACGCTGATGGTTTTGGATGACTGTGTCAACTTTTCTTCACACCACATCTGTGTATGACTAGATGCCTTCACACTAATCTCATACTTGAACATTTCCATCGATTATACACAGACCATTAAACCATATATCTGATATAAGTGCCAGACTGTTGTTTGGATTATTTTATCACATGAATAAATGAAACAAATCTCCAGGACTTCAAGATGCCATTCTATTAATTAGAAATTTTAACAAGTTGAGATGAATGCACTTTTAAGCAGAAAAATATGTCATGCAAATTAGGGTTGTGTAAAACTACATTTTTCGGTAATTGAAATAAAACTGAAAAATATTAGATGAAAAATGAAAATTAGAAATTAGAAGTTGATAGAACACAACAAAAGCACATAACGAAAACACTAAAACTTAAGCTAAAATGAAAAATGAAAACTAAAAATATAAAAATAGTACTAAATATAACATACTAAAATATGTATAATAAATTGAATTAGTGTGTGTCTGTGTGTGTTTGGTCCTGGTAAACCCTACGTTATGGGGGCAAAATGTCCCCACAAAGATGGCAATTTCCAAAATCCTTGTCCTTTTTGGTCCCCAATTAGGAAAACAGCTTATAAATCATTCTAAGTGATGTTTTTTTTTGAACATGTAAAAAGCAGAAAGTTTTCTGTGATTGGTAGGTTTGGGGGTAGGATTAGGGGATAGAATGTTCCAGATTGTACAAGTCAAGTCACCTTTATTTATATATAGCACTTTATACAATACAGATTATTTCAAAGCAGCTTTACAGTGATAACAGGAAAATTATTCAATGGTGCAGACAGTTCATTTTGGCCGTATAGCCAACACTATCTCACAACCAATTCGTACAAATTCGTACGAGTAAGTAAAATGTGACTGATTCGTACGAATTCGTACGACCTCGCTTGTGCGAATTCGTACAATTTGTCTAAACCCCAGTGACGGTTAGATTTAGGGGTGGGGTAAGAGGTAGGTCATTCGTACGAATTCATACGAATTGGGAAACTCGTAAAATATGTAAGATTTAGCAAAAATCGTACAAATTCGTACGAGTGAGGTCGTATGAATTTGTACGAATTAGCCACCTTGTAAAATCCGTACAAATTGTTGTGAGATCGGGTTGGTATAGCAGCTCTAAAAGAGAATAGTGTCATTGTTCAGCTGAAGTCAGATCACTGTTGATTCAGTTCAGTTGTAAAGATCATCAATAAGTGCACTTATTAAATTAGTTCATCAATAATATTATTGAATATTATGTATACAAATATAAAAATCATTATATCTGTGTAATGTCCCCACAAAACATGTCTAAACCCAACATGTCTAAACCCTATGTTATGGGGCCCAAATGTCCCCACAAGGATAGTAACACCAGTTTTAACCTTACGGGGACTTTTTTTTGGTCCCCATGAGGAAAACAGCTTATTATTCAAACTAAGTTTTTTTTTTCTTAACCTGTAAAAATGCAGAAAGTTTTTTGTGAAGGCAAGGTTTATGGTCAGGGGATAGAAAATGTCATTAGCTGAGTATAAAAACCATTATGCCTATGGAGTGTCCTCATAATGAACACTCCAAAAATACATTTTCTCTCAGATTTTCCAACTTCCAGAAAATCCCTGGACCAGTGGACCATAGTGACTCACTTTTAGCAAATGTGAGTCAAATGAGGATATTAACTTTAAAGATCAAGTAAATAGATATAGTCCTTTGTACATCTGTGGCAGCTTCTCTTTCATATAGCCATAAAGTCTCTATGTTGTTGATGTTCATTGCATGATTTATGTAACAAATAAGCAGAAATGCTTTCGGCTAGTGTATCAGGTCTCCAGTGCTCCCGGTAGGACTGCAGGAAGCCACTGTACATGCACTTCCTCGAGTCAGCACCTGTGCGGCCAACTGGAGCATCTCTCCAGAGGGTCCAGCCACACGGGTGTCACGCGTGACACCCACCTGCATGTGTGTAAGCAATCCTTCTGAGTTTAGAGCATAGGACAGGAGTCAGGTTTTGCTCTATCGTGCAGCATGGTGTTTGCAGACTGTCCAAATGCTTGTCTCATGTTGGATGTCTTGTTCCACTAATGGATGACAAAGTAAGCATTCAAGGTTCACTGGCTGGCTTTCTAAGAAAAGCTGCTGGTCTCTCTATAGGGTCTTTGGAGTTTTCAGCAAACTGAAGAATTGATTGCTTCAGCATATATCTTTTGTTACAGATGGAATATTTTGTTGGTAAAACAGCTTCTGCCAAGTAAAACCATTTAAATGATTGAACTGTATTAAATTTACATGCATTTGCTGAAGGCAAAACTGTTCAGATAACACATAAGAGGCTTCAAAGTGCCCTTCTTCAAAAGAATGTTATATGGATAGGTGCTGATAACAGACTAGCTATAGATAGTCTAGGTTCAAGGATTTTAGTTTAGTTGAGTTTTGTCTGATAAAATCCTCAAATGTATAGAAAAAATATATATTGCACCTCAAGTATTGCACCTTTTTCCCCTCTGAATGTAATATTTTTAAGTTGTATTCTACTGCTTACTGACAAATTATTGTAAAACTATCTCTGGACAAGCAATCAGCAAAGCCCTGGACTTAACTTCTATACAACGGGAAGTGCTGAGATAAACAGACTATTGTTTTGTTCAAAAGTCTCAAAATTTGCTGTTTTGACATTGAAATAGACAAGGTGTTCTCAACTCTGGCCCTTGAAGTCCCCTTTTCTGTTTTGTTCCAACCTTAATCAAAAACACCTGAACAAGTTAATCAAGGTCTTGAGGATTACTAGAAAGTTATGGGCACGTGAGTTTTATTAACTATTATTTATGTGGGTTCTAAGGTGTTTTTGGGGTCCTTGAGATGTTTGACATGCCCTGACATTTGTGCTTTTTTCAGTTGCTTATAAACATATTAATGGCAAATGTGTCATTACACTCTATTCAGCACAAACAGGGCTACCATAATATGTGAGCAACATGTATGTACATGTTTGTATTTTGAGAGAATAATGTTTATGCATGGTTATTGAAAAAACTAAAAATGAAAGTTTCTGAAATAAGGCCACAAAACACATACTAAATATGTGTCCACAAGACTTTTGACTAATGGATGTTTTCGCCTAGAGTTTTTGCTTCAAAATGATATGAAAATCATCCTGCCTAATCATTCACATAAAACAAACATTGATTTAAACTTTGTAAGACACGTTTTGTTTGGAAAGGCAATATGCGTGGGGGCGTGAATGATCATGAATAATGCTGTGATTCACACCTGAGAAGACAATGACCCGTATAATGAGCTGCATAATGAGCCTTTCATTCGGGTGTGTCACTGAGAGTACCACAAGTAAAGAATGTGAGGACTTATTTTGTATGCAAATTGTATAATATCCAAGGTAAACATTTCTAGTAACTATGCAGTTAATCTTAATACTGTATTTTCAGAAAGTTTTGGAATATATCCTCTCCCCAAATGTGTCACTAATAAAAAACAATAATAAATAATTTAATGAGAAGACTTATAAAGATGTTGCTTGGAACAAACACTATAATAACATCTTAGTTGATAATTCAATATACCTACTTTATTTTTGACAAAACATCACAGACTATATATTTAACATATGAGCAGAAATTGGCGAACAAAAGCTTATTTGATGTGACAGTAGTCTTTTTTTACAGTAAAAACTTTATAATCTATCCAAAACTAATCAACGAAATCTTGTCTAAACATTCATATTTCGTCTGTATCATATCGTTTTTATGATATATTAGTATATAAATGTTAATTTGCAGTTTAATACGTTGCTTATACAAAGACATTTTATTTCAACGTATTTCAGTCGATTTTTACTCATCTCAGTAGCCTATAGCAATATAGTTTGGTAAAAGCTAAACGGCACAGATGCAAGCTGTTTTGTAGTAAACAACAGCGCGCATCTGTGCAGTTCATTCATTCACACACAGACACGCGATTCGTATTTAAACAGTCTTTTTGCGGTTTACAGACACTATTGCATATCACGCTTAGAACAAAGCACTAAAGAATAAAGAACTTACTATTCACAATCCTCAGCTGGATCCGTTCCTCCTCGAAACGAAACTAAACCAGCACTTCTGAGGTAAATTTTCCAGGATTATTATTACGATAGTATTATTCCTCACAGCGTTGCAAGACGATCTAAAGTACACGAGTCTGGTTCAACTTGATGTGTTTTATCCAGCTGATGTGGGTGTTGACACGTTTGCATGTATTGCCTCAGATCATTTGCGTTTGAATAGTGCCTTCTCTCCGTGGGTGTGTTCACATTAGCAGATAATGAGCTATAATGAGCTGAAATGAGAACGACTGACATCTCTCTCTTTTCATACAGATTGTGAGTATGTTGTGTGATCGTTTTAGTCGTTGTATAGTCCTGTGCTGTGTAGGCTAGAAGACTAAACTACATTTGGGATAGAAAGCTAACACTATTATCGTCAAAGATAGAGATAGAGACCGTGTTTACGCGGCTCACGTGAATGGTTTTGACTATTCACACACGAACTATTCGCTTTTTTGTTACGCATCCGGTGTGAAAGGGCCTTAATAATAAAATATAAGCTAATGTGCATTGTAAATGTCAGTAATTTATCTTTTTTGACTCATTCTTTTTATAAAAAGAATAAGAAATGAGTGAGAAAAACCCAGAAACACCTCATATGTGCCGCTCAGAGTATAAGGGTCTTTCCTTGCCATTAATGCTTGGATAACACGCCTACGTTTCCTTAATAATAATGTCTAGTGCGGTACGTGGCTGTGATATATATAAACTTACCAACGTCCGTTGCCATGATTTTTGGAATGACTTATCACGAGAGGAAAAAATTACGTTTTAGAAAAAATCGCTAAAGTTTTGCGCAAATCTTTAATGGAAACCTACAGTGAAGCAGTCCAAGCAATCACCTGACCGTGGTAGCCAATCAAAGACTGGCTTGTAGCAAGCGTGCTTCAGACACTGGCTCACGAGGAGCATTCCCATAGTTTCAACTCATGACGCAGTGTAGAGTTCCACTTTGAAAGGGAACATGTAAATTGACCTTCCCAAAATCCTCTGTGTAATAGCTCTCATTTGATGTTTTTTTTTTCTTTGAAATTAAACAATGAATCTGTTTCTTAGTTTTTTTCATATCATTTATGGACAATCTAATCCTGTTCAAATAAATGATTATTGCATTATTTTAGTGTTGTGTGTTACAATGATGGTGTTTTGTATTTTTGTGTGTAAAGTTTTTGCAGTGATACCTAGAAGAATGACTTTGGGTTCCCCAAGGAACCTTTCAGTGAACAGTGCTTAAAATAACAATTTTTTTCTTAGTGTGAAGAATAATTTATTAATCTAAATAATCTTTTTCCACTATAAATAAACAATTTTTTTTACAATGGAAAGATTTCTTCATATGTAAAGGTTCATATGTAAAGGATGTAAATGTTCTTCATAGAACCATAAGTGCCAATAAGAATTTATTAGAATTTAAGAATTTATTTAGACTTTATTTTTCAGAGTGTATATTAGTATTTACCTCAACTTATGGAAAACATACTTGTGATAAAGGTGGTTATCAGATATCAGATTTTAGTAATTGTGGTATATGAACACTATTTCAGTAAATGAAATCTAAGATTTTTTTTCTGTAAATTTAACTGGTTTGTTTTAACAGTGTATGTTTTACTACACATCAGTAAGTTTAGAGTATCAAGGCATTTGCTAAATTAGTGTTCATGACGTACTGACTGACATCATAGAAAAAAAAGGAGTGGAATTGTCTCAGATGCTAAATATAAATATATACATGCGTGCTGCTTTCCACTGCAGAAGGGGTGAGATGCTTGGCTGAAGGTGCCGAACTAAAATAATCCATCATGTCAGGCAGCAGGGTAAATGGGAGTGGCCTCCTAAGTCGACCCAGTGCTCTGATGTCAGCCGGCACTTCCTCTTCTCCCAGGGGTCCTGTGGTTGTCGAAACAGAGGCTTACGAGAAGCAAAACACAAAAATACCCCGTCCCTTCAATGCCCATGGGCTTCGGCTGCCTCCGTGTATCCATTACTGGTGCTTTTTGCAGCTCGCACATCGATACAGACAGGCAAAGAGAGAGCGACTGGCAGACCCAGATGCTGAAAAAGTATGTCTCCACGGATCAATAGCTTATTAATACTGGACAATGGTGCACAGCACTGCCGGGACCCTTCACAGATGGGGCAGGTGCCCCTGTGGAAGGGTGGAACAGCCTGGGGTGGCTGATTTTGGCGGCTGAGGCTGCTGATCTCAAGGGTGAATGGTCACTGAGGTAAAGCACTAAATTAAAGTCAAGCACAATAAGGTTGTTTGTTCTCAGTTTACAATGCAACTAGGACCGTATGCATGCATTTGGGTTTGTATTTGTTTGTTATTAGTAGGTATGTTCATTTTACGCAATAATTTAGCACAATTAATAATGTAAATGAAATTTTGCTTGGAGTAGAACCATCATGGTCTCACATTTCTTCTCAGCCCACTACCACTACAGGATGCGTTAATGTGTCCAAAAACAGCTTTGATAACAGCCTGGTACAAAACACTGGGGTCTTCAGATGTGTTTTTCAATGTTTTTAAATTGACACGCCATCTTTAAAACTTGGCACTCATGGTGGGAGATGCTGAAAAGACAGCAAGGCTATAAATTATTGGTATGTTTACACGACAACGATATGCTTATAACTGAGAAGTTTTTCCTTAGAGTTTTTCCCGCATACAGACGACACCATTGTCAAAACGATCCCCATTCACACGGATAAACGCAACGATTAAAAATGCTGTATTCTGCTGCCAGGTCGTCAGATGGCGATGAAACACTATAAACTGAACACGTAATACGCACGTGCGTGATGTAATTGTTTTCAGAGATTCACATTTTTGTTGTTTACACGGAGACCTGTTTTCAAAAGCTTGCGTTTTCACCCACCCATAACGCTGTTGTCGTGTAAATGAAAGGCCAAAACGCATAAAAAGTTTTACGTTTTTAGTTGAAAATGGTGTCGTGTAAACAGCCCCTAAATGACCTTTTTTTCTCAGCAGACTGGTAGATGATATATATTAGATATTTAAACTGTGTTTTATGTTATCAGTAGACTTTTTAACCCAACAAAGAATTTGAGAATTCAGAAAATTGAAACAAAAACCAGTCAAGTTTCTACATTTACCATCATCAACGTTTCTCAACAGATAGATATATGTGGTTTATTTGATATGTAAACTGATTTATTTCATCAGAAGAGTACTCGTGATTATTTAACCCAACAAAGGATTTGAGATATCAGAAATCTAAAATGAAAACCTGTCAAATTACTAAATTTCCCACCTATTTTCCTCAGTATTCTTCTTGTCTTTTCTTGCAGCATATTAGCAGGAGATTAAATAGAAATACTAATTCAGCTGGTAGGCACTTCAGAATAGGTGTCGTCAAATTGTCATGGCTATTATTTTACACGTGCTCTGCCATACGGCCACTATTTCAAGGTGTGATTGCATGTCAGTGGCGTGCGTGTTCATTTTGTTAAAAGGTGAGAAATAAATCAATTCTCCATCCCCCAGACCGGCTTGTATTGGACATATTGTCTGTAAGTATGCATTCCAGAAAGCAGGACATCACTCATGGTCTTGTCGAGTGCATACACACAAACATACATACAGTATATAGTCATGCATACAGATTCAAGGGTGCATTTGTGCTGCTGTGTAAATATGTTGTTTACCCATTCCATGGCCCTGCAGGGATCCGGTTTAAAACTTTCATTAAACTTTAATGGAGGTTTACATCCCATGTTCACAAATGCCCTCATACATGCTAAGCTCTACTCTGTGAATCAATTACCCTGTGCTCCTCTTTTGGTACAGGGTCTTATAAGGTTGAATAGTAGAAGGTAACTTTCTTCATTGTGAGCCAATCCACTTATTAGATAAGAGGGAAATGGTCTGATGTCAAGTAGCTTGTTTAATTTCAGATACATGATTAATTTGTCCGAGTACCTCCATTTTTATTTCAGGTTGTGTAAACATCTAAATCCATAATTTTATTAATCTGTGAATATCACTTTCATTTGGGTCAGTGAATTGCATCTGTGTCATTTGTGTGGTTTAGATAAGTGATTCACAGTTAGGGGTACTTGAAAGGGTTTGATTTAGCGTTGTTACACCTAAAAATGGAATAAAAACAATATTTTGGTAGTACATTTCACAATGATTGACAAAGAAAAAACAAATAACACATCAAATTAAATGTTAATTTTTAAAGTAGATCTACTGCAATAGTATGTTTTTTTGTGTGCAAAATATACATCAATAATCTTGTATTAAATAAATTATATCATATATGTACACTCACCTAAAGGATTATTAGGAACACCTGTTCAATTTCTCATTAATGCAATTATCTAATCAACCAATCACATGGCAGTTGCTTCAGTGCATTTAGGGATGTGGTCCTGGTCAAGACAATCTCCTGAACTCCAAACTGAATGTCAGAATGGGAAAGAAAGGTGATTTAAGCAATTTTGAGCGTGGCATGGTTGTTGGTGCCAGACGGCCCGGTCTGAGTATTTCACAATCTGCTCAGTTACTGGGATTTTCACGCACAACCATTTCTAGGGTTTACAAAGAATGGTGTGAAAAGGGAAAAACATCCAGTATGCGGCAGTCCTGTGGGCGAAAATGCCTTGTTGATGCTAGAGGTCAGAGGAGAATGGGCCGACTGATTCAAGCTGATAGAAGAGCAACTTTGACTGAAATAACCACTCGTTACAACCGAGGTATGCAGCAAAGCATTTGTGAAGCCACAACACGCACAACCTTGAGGCGGATGGGCTACAACAGCAGAAGACCCCACCGGGTACCACTCATCTCCACTACAAATAGGAAAAAGAGGCTACAATTTACACGAGCTCACCAAAATTGGACAGTTGAAGACTGGAAAAATGTTGCCTGGTCTGGTGAGTCTCGATTTCTGTTGAGACATTCAGATGGTAGAGTCAGAATTTGGCGTAAACAGAATGAGAACATGGATCCATCATGCCTTGTTACCACTGTGCAGGCTGCTGGTGGTGGTGTAATGGTGTGGGGGATGTTTTCTTGGCACACTTTAGGCCCCTTAGTGCCAATTGGGCATCGTTTAAATGCCACGGCCTACCTGAGCATTGTTTCTGACCATGTCCATCCCTTTATGACCACCATGTACCCATCCTCTGATGGCTACTTCCAGCAGGATAATGCACCATGTCACAAAGCTCGAATCATTTCAAATTGGTTTCTTGAACATGACAATGAGTTCACTGTACTAAAATGGCCCCCACAGTCACCAGATCTCAACCCAATAGAGCATCTTTGGGATGTGGTGGAACGGGAGCTTCGTGCCCTGGATGTGCATCCCACAAATCTCCATCAACTGCAAGATGCTATCCTATCAATATGGGCCAACATTTCTAAAGAATGCTTTCAGCACCTTGTTGAATCAATGCCACATAGAATTAAGGCAGTTCTGAAGGCGAAATGGGGTCAAACACAGTATTAGTACGGTGTTCCTAATAATCCTTTAGGTGAGTGTATATGTATAATGTTGCCGGGCTAACAGCATGCTGTCAGAGGAATATTAGGTCCAAAACACAGGCAAACTTATATTTAGGGTCTTTTATTTCCGACTGTGACCGTAGGGACACCGCATTAAAAATAGCTTTGGCTTTTTGGGGTTGAAAATGTTTTAGTAAACAGAGCAGGACAAAAAATAAAATAAAAAAAATGTTAAGGACAGACAGAAAAAAAAACTGGAATTAGTTTCCATTCTTAAATCTAGGAATTTACAAAAGTACAAAACAATAAAAACCCATAAATGTGTCTTTTCTTTAAGGATAACAAAAGACAACGGTAGTGGCCTTTACACCTCTGAAAATACAAACAATACACAATTGTATTTATAAGGCCACATTTATCATTCAAACTGTCTAAAACTCTTAATTATACAGTAACACAGTTATACAGTTAAGAACAGATTCATTATTCGGATTATACTTGGATTTACAACACAAAATAATGAGTTTCACAATACTTGCATAAAATGTATAGAAAGCTTCCATATCAAAGAAATAATCAACTCACTATGACAAACACAATCTGGATCTCACAGAGGGCCTATTCAGCACTATTTCTCCCCTCTGTGTTTAACAAGAAATGTATCACTTAACTCAGGGGTACTCAAGTTCAGATGCTAAGGGGGCCACATTTAAACCACATAAAATGTGAAGGGCCACAAATTACAACTTGCATTGCAAGACTTTATTTATGACAATATTTACAGTTTTTACTTACTCAGAAATGCAGTTTATTACCTATCTTGTGTCACGCCCGGTGTGGTCTCCCCTATGTCATTGCTACTGTGAGCCAGGTAGTCGTGACACTTGCTAGGTCTTTGTCCTATTTAAAGTAGGCTAATACTGAACGTGAAAATAAAAAATCTGGAACAAAAAAGTGTATTAACATAACATAAAAAAATTGTTAATACTCAGAGTATTAAAATCCTCAAAATGTATGAAGAAAATAATTGAGCAAATACAGGCTACTTCTCAAGCCCTGATGAAAAGTAGTCCTTATTCCTATTGGGAAATCGGAGTCTGCATTCTTTTTACCAGTGATTTCAGGTCTGGCTGTTGCTCACTGGTAGCTGCTCTAAGACAGTCTGTCAAATGTCTGTCAGTTAGACGTGAACGTTGCTTTGACGTTATTGTTCCCATTGCAGAGAAAGCACTTTCACACACATACGTAGATCCAAAGCAGGTCAAGATTTTTAAAGCACACTGGATTAATGCAGGGTATGTGTCTTTCAGAACACACTTGGTCCAGAATGTGTCAATGCTCTCTTTTTTATGTCTCTCTTTAAGGATGTTGTTGTGCTGCATCTCTATGAGTTGCTCCTCAAACGCCGCCCTTTCCACGCTGAAGGGTTCTGACATGACTGCGACAGACGACGCCTGTATGTCACAAGCAAATGATGGATTCTCTGTGAATGCCAGTACAGGTGTGAGGGGATTTAACGTCCGCAAATCGGGAGGAAAACTCGTCTTTTAGCTCCCTGAGATATGAAGAGTAAGTGCTGGGTGAAAATGAGCCTGGTTCTGTCACTTGTGACTGCAGAACAGAAAAGTGAGTGAAATTTCCTTCCTGAAGTTGCTGTGCGAACAGGTACATTTTGAAGCTTGAAAACTTGAAGCTTATGATTGAGTGCATTTAAATGTTGCGTAACATCAGTCAGAAATGCAGCATTGTGCATGAATGTGTCGGCCCTTCTCTTTCAAAAATATGCACACAACTGGAAGTAATTCCATGAAGCGATCAAAGACATTTCCACGACTAAGCCATCTGACCTCTGCGTGCATTGCCAAGTCAGGGTATGCGCTTTCAAACTCTTCGACCAAGGAACGGAACTGTCTGTGTTTCAGAGCATGTGCAAGAATAAAACTGACTGTTCGTGTCACTGTGTCCATTTTCATTTTGAGCTCTCCACATTTAAGCTTGCTGCACAGTTGCTCCTGATGCAGAATGCAGTGGTATGAGAAGAAGGTTGGTATTTCAGGATCTTTTCTAAGTAAAGCGATTAATCCCTTTTCCTTTCCAACCATTGGTGGGGCGCCATCAGTAGTCACAGAAACAAGCTTTTTCAAATTTATGTTTTGGCTGGTCCATGAAAAAAAATCATCAGTGCAGAGTGATCCTCTCCACGGGCTTGGCCTTTCAATGGGAGCAAGGTCAACATTGCCTCGACAAATTTCTCCCCTCTAAGAAAAACGCACCCACACTGCTAGCTGTGCAACATCTGTGCAGTAGATTCATCCAGTGCTAAACTGAAGTACTCTGAACTTTCAATGTCTTTTAGCAACTGTGAAAAGAGATCGTCTGAAATGAATTATACTCGTCACTGTTGAATCAGACAACTGCAGCTTTGAGAATTGCCTGACAATGTCTTCCTTGTTCTTAAAATCCAAAAACAGTGATTCTGCACAGTCCATAAATGTATTAAAATTCTCCCTCTGTTGCAGGCCTCTTTTGCAATATTCCAAGCGATTCTGAATGAGGCCTCGGTAATATTGTCAGCGCTTTTAACAATGGAACATGAATCTCTGGGCATAAAAAACAGCTAGCAATGTCTGTACCTTTTAACTCCTGACTGAGCTGCTATGTGGATATGCAACGCTGAAATCGGAATGAAGTTGCTCATGGTGGCGTTGCAGATTAGCTCGCTTTAATACAGCAATTGTTTTTTGACAAATGAGACACATTGGTTTGCCACCTATGTCTGCAAATGCGAATTTCATTTGCCACGCAGGGTTGAAAACTCTGTTTTCATCGTCAACCTTCCTTTTCTTTGAAGCCATCATTATTTAATGTACAGTATGTACACACAACATACAGTATTTTCACAAGGTTTAGATGGCAGATGGGGTTTTGCGATGATTCATCGTTGACGAATAGGCTCTCTTAATTTTCTCGGTTCCGTTAGCACCACAACCTTAAAGGTACACTACCCAGTTTTCACACGACTTTTGTTATAGCCTTCATGAGCAGATGTTGAGGGCCATTAAATATATATTATCTTTATATTTTAATATTTAACAATTATTGATTAGGGCTATAATATATCTTTTAGCCTACATCAAATGTTCAATTATTTATTATATATTTTCTTTATATGACATGTTTTTATACTCAGGGTCACTTTACAAAGTTATTATTATTAGCCTACTACTAATAGTAGGCCCACTATTAGCCCAGTACATCTAACTTTTAAGTTAGCCAGAATTCGCTCAATAGCAGCTTTCACATGATTCATTCGAGCCGTGCCCCGTTCCGAACTTAACTGCCAGTTATAACGGGAGGTTTTGCAAGAGTGCCCTGAACTCATTGACGTAATGACAGCTCATCATTGTAATGGGATTGCTTTTTGCTTACTTTCTGTTTATAACCCATTGACAATTTGAATACAAGTTTTGTTTTTCATGCTGTTAAGAGGACCATCGGTCAAATGCGCGGATCAGCTCTAACGTCACCCGAATCAGCTGTTGAAAACAAACTGACCCTCACCAATGATTTTCTCTGATTTAGATATCCGCACCCAATTCTCAGTGTTAAGCGCAATGATATCGTAACATAGGCTATTACAGTGGAGTAGGCTGTATCTTTGGCAAAATTACATTTCTTTAATAGCCTATGCTAGGGGTCTGCAACCTATGGCACATGGAGGAGTAGCCTAATTGCTGGCAAGTGAGCAAAAGTGAGAGATGTGTAGGCTATGTATTTAATTCAGATAGCCTAAAGTACATCGCACATCATACATCAACATTTGAGGTACCGTAAAACTTCAAATAATAGCCCAGGCTTTTATTTTCCCAAATCTGCACAGGCTTGTATTTGAGACAGGCGTCTATATGAGACAGGCCTTTAATTTAGTGTTGAGATGAGCATGACAGTAGGAGGTTACCATATCTGTCACTGTGTTTGTGTTTAACAGATCAGTTAATGTCAGAATTATCCTACTATATTTCCGTATGTCTAAAGGGGGTCGCAAACCAGACGAGAAGCGCAGAGCCACGTCTTTAAAATTCGAACACATTATTCTCTATGAGTGTACATTGTCTCAAATCGTCGTTAATGTACTGTATATACTGACTTCACCCTGTGCTGCAATATACATTCAGTTCCCTTTCAGTCGCTCACGTTCGACGTAACGTCGACGTGACGACGTAATTGGGATCACTTCAGGGAGCCCTATCAACTTCGAGTGTCTACAGAACGAGCCAATGAACGTTGGCGTGCGTGAATCGCGTCACGTGCCCCCGCCCCGCAGCACGGGTATAAACAGGAAGCGGGCGCACGCACACATTGTCTTTCACTTCGGAGCCGAGCTTTTGTGGGACTTCTATCTACAAATCAGCCCTTGAAGACTTCAATAGAAGAGATCTCTCTGCCTACAGTGTTGGTGTGACGGCGCGATCAGCGGTGGCCGCCATTGCAGCTCACAACTGCTGTTTTCACAGCACTATTGTTCTGTGTCTGTGTGTGTGTGTGTCGGTTCGGTGGGCGTTTCCTCGTGTGTTCATTCACACCGCGGCTACCCCTGGGTGCCTCAGCACTGAGAGAGTATTTTTCTACCTTTTTTTATTTTACTAAAAGAGCAATACAAGCGTGACCCTGCGTCTTTTTCAAGATGTCATTCCGCTTGTGCGTTTCTGGATGCCGTCGTTCCCTGGCGCCAGCAGATGGCCACAGTAGTTGCCTCTCGTGTTTGGGCATTCAACACGCTGAGGCAGCTTTTGTGGATAGTTCATGTTCCCATTGCGGGAATATGACTATCTCAGCGCTTAGATCGAGACTCGCTTACCTCAAGGGAGGTGCAGTCCCCTCGCCTATACCCCGATCTAGTGTTTATTCTGCCCCGCAGAATAGACATACTTCGGTGCATGACCAGGGTGATCTGAGGGTTACCGTGAGGGCTTCCCCGTCGAGTCAACCTCCGCGGGCCCCTCACGCCTCACAAGCGCTGTTGCCATTGGGGCCCCTTAGTGAACGTCTTGGTCCTTCTCCGGAACAACCAACCGTTTCCTTTGGGGCGCCAGCTGATGACCAGATGTCGATCGCAGCATCGGAGGGGGAGCTTCAGTCCTCTGGAGATGACGACTCGGCTGTGTTGCCCCCTTCGGGGCGTGTAGCATTGTCCGAGACCGATCCAGAATGGGCGGCTATATTTTCCTGGGCCGCCGAGAAGGTTGGGCTTGCGTGGAACCCTCCACCACGTCCCGAACCTTCTAGGTTGGACGATTGGTTTCTCGGGGCGGGCCGTGCTGGTTCTCAGTGCGCCGCCCTGGTACCTTTCTTTCCGGAGGTGCATGAGGAGCTTTCTAGGACGTGGAAGGCACCGTATAGTGCCCGAAGCCGTTCTAGTGGCTCCTCCCCCCTCGCCACCCTCGACGGCGGGGCAGCTAAGGGGTATGTGGATATCCCCCCAGTGGAGCGGGCCGTCGCGATGCAACTGTGTCCGGCGTCCGCTTCCTCTTGGCGGGGTAATCCACGCCTCCCGTCCAAGGCCTGTAAGTTTTCGTCCGGTCTAACGGCTAAGGCTTACAAGGCCTGTGGACAGGCTGCTTCCGCCCTCCATGCCATGGCGCTCTTGCAGGTCCACCAGGCCCAGGCGCTCATGGACATGAACGAGGGTGGTTCTTACCCAGAGCTCCTCCGGGAGCTCCGTGTGGCAACCGACCTCGCCCTCCGGGCGACGAAGGAAACCGCACGTTCAGTCGGTCAGGCGATGTCCACCTTGGTGGTCCAGGAGCGCCACCTTTGGCTCAACCTGGCGGATATGAGGGACACCGATAAATATCGGTTCCTGGATGCCCCTCTTTCCCAGGTTGGGTTGTTCGGCGACGCGGTCGAGAGCTTTGCCCAACAGTTCTCGGCCGCACAGAAGCAGACGGAGGCCATCCGGCACATCCTGCCCCGGCGGACCGCTGCTGCTCCCACCCGTCCGCCGGCCACAGACCCTCCGTCTACTCGTCACCGAGGTCGGCCTTCTGCGGCGTCCTCCGCTCCCGCTAAGCCCCAGCATCAGCAGCAACCATCCAGGCCTCAGCGTGGAGTAAGCCGTAGGAAGACGACCCCGCCCGTCCAGGCCGCTGCCAAACCAGGAGGCAAGCGACGGTGCAAACGACCCTGAGACGGGCGGCCCGGAGGTGGATCAAGTTGCTCTTCAAGAGATGGCGAAGGCGCCACTCCTTCCCCCTCCTTTTCCTTTCAAAAAAATAGCAATTTCTGAAACCTCTGGGCCCCAAGAGGGCGCGCTTGGCAGTCGACGACACCGCCATGCCTTGTCACTCCCGAGCCCCTCTTTCATCGCCAGCGAGCAGCAGTGGCTGTGTTCCGGACGTGCTGACGTCTCCGCACACTCACTCTGCCCTTCGACGGAAGCAGGTATGTGCTGCACCACACGCTCAGACCCCACTTCGGGCCGCTGTGCTGTCCGAGTCGGGTCCCTGCATTCCGCCGCGATGCCCCACGCCGGGTACGTCTGTGGTGCCGTCGGTCCCGCTTGCTCGGTCTCTGGGAGCCTGGTTAACACTTCCCAACCCGTCTCGCTGGCGATGAAAGAGGGTCTCGGGAGTGACAAGGCATGGCGGTGTCGTCGACTGCCAAGCGCGCCCTCTTGGGGCCCAGAGGTTTCAGAAATTGCTATTTTTTTGAAAATGTGGGTACCACTGACCCGTGGGTCAGTGGCGGAACAAAAAGAAAAGGAAACAAAAGATTCTCCGCCCGGCCCTCCACCGGGGGAAGGAGTGGCGCCTTCGCCATCTCCTGAAGAGCAACTTGATCCACCTCCGGGCCGCCCGTCTCAGGGTCGTTTGCACCGTCGCTTGCCTCCTGGTTTGGCAGCGGCCTGGACGGGCGGGGTCGTCTTCCTACGGCTTACTCCACGCTGAGGCCTGGATGGTTGCTGCTGATGCTGGGGCTTAGCGGGAGCGGAGGACGCCGCAGAAGGCCGACCTCGGTGACGAGTAGACGGAGGGTCTGTGGCCGGCGGACGGGTGGGAGCAGCAGTGGTCCGCCGGGGCAGGATGTGCCGGATGGCCTCCGTCTGCTTCTGTGCGGCCGAGAACTGTACCGCCGGGTACGTCTGTGGTGCCGTCGGTCCCGCTTGCTCGGTCTCTGGGAGCCTGGTTAACACTTCCCAACCCGTCTCGCTGGCTCATCCGTACCATCAGACTCGGCTATGCGATTCAGTTCGCCCGGCGTCCCCCTGCTTTCAAGGGCATTCTGTTCACTCGTGTTCTGGCAGACAATGCCCCTGTGCTCAGGGCAGAGATCGCAGTCCTACTGGCGAAGGACGCGATCGAGCCGGTCCCTCCAGCCGATATGAAGACCGGCTTCTACAGCCCGTACTTCATTGTACCCAAGAAAGGTGGTGGGTTACGACCAATCTTGGACCTGCGCGTCCTGAACTGGTCCCTTCACAGGCTACTGTTCAAGATGCTTACGCAGAAACGCATTTTCAAATGCATCCGTCCCCAAGATTGGTTTGCAGCGATCGACCTGAAGGACGCGTACTTTCATGTCTCGATTCTCCCTCGACACAGACCGTTTCTTCGCTTTGCGTTCGAGGGACGGGCATATCAGTACAAGGTCTTACCCTTCGGGCTGGCCCTGTCACCCCGTGTCTTCACGAAAGTCGCGGAGGCGGCCATTGCTCCCATGTGCAAGCGTGGTGTTCGCATCCTCAACTACCTCGACGACAGTCGAGAGAGCAGTTGTGCGAACACAGGGACATGGTGCTCAGTCACCTCAGCCACCTAGGGCTTCGGGTCAACTGGGAAAAGAGCAAACTCATCCCCGGGCAGAGGATCTCTTTTCTCGGTATGGAGTTGGACTCGATCAACATGACAGCGCGCCTCACCGAGGCCCGTGTCCAGTCAGTGTTGAACTGCGTGAGTACGCTCAGACGCAGAACAGCGGCACCACTGAAACTTTTTCAGAGGCTCCTGGGGCATATGGCATCTGCCGTCGCGGTTACGCCGCTCGGATTGCTTCATATGAGGCCGCTCCAACACTGGCTCCACGATCGAGTCCTGAGATGGGCGTGGCAGAGCGGCTCGTGCCGGGTCCAAGTGACTCCGCACTGTCGCCAAACTCTCAGCTTGTGGTCGGACCCTTCGTTCCTGCGGGCAGGTGTTCCCCTGGAACAAGTGTCCAGGCACTCTGTGGTCTCCACGGATGCCTCTACCACCAGCTGGGGGCCACGTACAACGGGCATGCAGCTTCAGGTCTGTGGACGGGGCCTCAACTGCATTGGCACATCAACTGCCTCGAGTTGTTAGCAGTACGTCTTGCACTGAGCCGTTTCAAAACGCTGCTACTAGGCAAGCACGTACTGGTCCGTACAGACAGCACTGCGACCGTTGCGTACATCAACCGCCAGGGTGGTCTACGCTCCCGCCGCATGTCACAACTCGCCCGCCATCTCCTCCTTTGGAGTCAGAAGCATCTGAGGTCGCTTCGTGCCGTTTACATTCCGGGCCTGCTCAACTGTGCAACCGACGAGCTCTCACGACAGCAGGTGCTACCGGGAGAATGGCGACTCCATCCCCAGGTGGTCCAGCTGATTTTCAGGCGCTTCGGGACCGCACAGGTAGATCTGTTTGCCGCCCCGGACACGTCTCACTGCCAGTTGTTCTAATCCCTGACCGAGGGCACACAGCTGGCCCCGGGGCCTTCGCAAGTATGCGTTTCCCCCAGTGAGCCTTCTTGCACAGACCTTGTGCAAAATCAGGAAGGACGAGGAGCAGGTCTTGTTAGTTGTGCTGTATTGGCCCAACCGGACCTGGTTCCCGGAACTAGTGCTCTTCGCGACAGCCCCTCCCTGGCCCATCCCTCTGAGAGAGGACCTGCTCTCTCAGAGACGGGGCACCCTATGGCACCCGTGTCCAGACCTCTGGAAACTCCATGTCTGGTCCCTGGACGGGATGCGGAGGTTCTAGGTGACCTACCTCCTGTGGTAGTTGACACCATCACTTCCGCTAGAGCCCCCTGTACCAGGCGCCTCTATGCGTTGAAGTGGAACCTGTTCGTTGACTGGTGCTCCTCTCATGAGGAGAACCCCCGATCTTGCTCGATCAGAGCCGTGCTTTCCTTCCTGCAAGAAGGGCTGGAGCGAAGGCTGTCTCCCTCCACCCTTAAAGTGTATGTTGCCGCTATTGCCGCACATCACGATGCTGTTGATGGTAAGTCTTTGGGGAAGCATGACCTGATCGTCAGGTTCCTGAGGGGAGCAAGGAGACTGAATCCTCCTCGCCCACTCTCTATACCCTCTTGGGATTTGTCTCTGGTCCTTTCGGCACTTCAGAGACCACCCTTTGAGCCTCTGCAATCAGCTGAGTTAAAAATCCTGTTCTGTAAGACAGTACTCCTGGTTGCATTGGCCTCTATCAAGAGGGTAGGGGACCTGCATGCATTTTCGGTCGACGAATCGTGCCTAGAATTCGGCCCGGATAACTCTCACGTGATCCTGAGACCCCGGCCCGGATACGTGCCCAAGGTTCCTACCACTCCCTTCCGGGACCAGGTAGTGAACCTGTAAGCGCTGCCTTCGGAGGAGGCAGACCCAGCCCTGGCTTTTCTCTGTCCCGTTCGCGCTCTGCGTCTGTACGTGGACAGAACGCAAAGCCTCAGGACCTCAGATCAGCTCTGGCTGTCTCCAAGCAGAGGATGGCCCACTGGATAGTGGATGCCATCGCCTTGGCTTACGAAGCCCAAGGCGTGCCCTGCCCGCCCGGGTTGAAAGCCCACTCCACTAGGGGTGTCGCTTCTTCCTGGGCGCTGGCACACGGCGCCTCGCTGACAGACATCTGTAGAGCTGCGGGCTGGGCGACACCCAACATGTTCGCTAGGTTTATAGCCTACGTGTTGAGCCGGTTTCTTCCTGTGTGCTCGCTTCAACAAGCCGAAGTTCCCGCTCTAGTGTCGGCTTGCTGCGCCACTCCCTTCCTAGGAATGGATATGTGCGCTTTTTGCTCCAGGCGAGTTCCCCAATTGGCGAACCCTGTGAGTTCCTCCGCACCCCTTCGGCAGTCGGACGTTGCGGAGCGTCCGACGCCAGGCCTAGTGCTCGTATGCTGGTGTAACTTGTGCTAGGCTGGGTTCCATATGTGGTGATTCCTGCGGCGGTCCCATATGTGTATTCTTCCACGATCAGCTCCCTGCGGTGAGCCCATGTCTTTCCCTCGGCAGAGTCTCTCTGCCATCACTGTCGGTGTTGTCTCCCCCTTCGGGTGGAGCCACCCCAGTGACATTCCATATGTCGCACTGCCCCTTCGGCCAGTCCATATGTGTACTCTCCACATGTTACCTCCCTTCGGGCAGGATGTGGCTCCGCAGCGTTCTTTCCCCTGGAAAGGTACGCTTTCCCAGTGTTATCCAAGAGTTCCACTGTGTGGGGTATAATGGAAGGTCTTCTGCCCCAGCAGTTGGGGGTCTGAGAGTCTTGCGTAGGGCGCTGGATGTGGCAGCAACCGTGGCGTTTTCCATGGGATCCCAATTACGTCGTCACGTCGACGTTACGTCGAACGTGAGTGACTGAAAGGGAACGTCTCGGTTACTAATGTAACCCTCGTTCCCTGAAGGAGGGAACGGGAGACGTAACGTCCCGTTGCCACCGTTGCTGACCATCGCTGCATGGCCGTCACAAATCTCGGCTCCTCAGCGAAAAACAATGTGTGCGTGCGCCCGCTTCCTGTTTATACCTGCGCTGCGGGGCGGGGGCGCGTGACGCGATTCACGCACGCCAACGTTCATTGGCTCGTTCTGTAGACACTCGAAGTTGATTTTGCTCCCTGAAGTGATCCCAATTACGTTGTCACGTCGACGTTACGTCTCCCGTTCCCTCCTTCAGGGAACGAGGGTTACATTAGTAACCGAGACGTTTTACATTCATTTACAGAAATCAGCTGCTTGAATGAAAATTGCTGATGTTATCGTATTTTCAGGTGATATTCTCAATTCATTCATTTAACGGACGCTCTGAGGTAAAGTGAATTCAGACTGCAGCAGACTAAGCAATGATTCTATTTAATTGTACAGTACAATCATAGCATAGTACAGACATGATCTTAATTCCATAATATCCTTAAACATAACTATATTGCTGGCCATAAACTGACAAAGTGCGCGTCCGGTGTGCGATACCTCGAGTTGTCATAGACGCGGCGCGGCGCTGCACTTCTCGTACGGTGTGCGACCTCCTTTAGATTATTGGTAGCATAAAAAAACTAAACGATGTGACAGCCATGGGCTGAACAATACAAGTTACCGGTAATATCCACCGAGCCTATGAACTAGTTGCCAGAAACACATTAACAAGAAAGAATGAAGGCTACCCTGTAAAACAACTGCAATCATGTGATACAAAAGGACCCTATTCATCACTATCATCATCACCGCGATCCTCAACTTACTCCAGTAAAAAAAAAAACTTACACTCTATGATTGGTCAATTAACTGTGTTTTTGACACGAGGAGAAACACTTTACATGGATCACGGTCAGTTGTCATCAATCAACATATCACAACGTAATCGCCTCAATATACTTATCACCAATTCAATATTGGGCTAATACAAATGAAAATTGTATCCAGTTATCACTTATATGTTTCCAATGCACGAGTAATGGAATACACACTTCTGCTAACCGCACTGCTTCAACACTAACTCTCGCGAGACTAACTCCCAGACAAGATCTCACCCACCGAAATTTTAAGGGGCCAGCGTCATAATTTAACAGAATTGAACAGGTATCTTTATGTCATTTATGCATCACTAGTACTATTTGACACTGGTCTCAATTACACATTTACATGTAAGATCTTTTTCTTCCCCTGGTTACATACATACATACACATACACACACACACATATATATCACAAGACATGATCACATGAGGGCAATAAAAGCACAAGACAAATAGGAAACATGACTTAAGGCAAAATTACAAACTAAAAGAAATGAAAATATAAACATGAAACAAAACCCAAAACAACATGACACCAATGAAGGGGTGTTTGAGTATTACTGACAGGGATGTGAAAAAAAAGAAAGAAAAAAAGTCAAGCACCTATTTATATTTAATTTATTGTAATCCTTAGAGTGCAATGTCATTTTTACATTTTTGTTAGATTTTCTATTTTTAGCTATTTACATTTGTTTATGCATTTTCCTAGATATTCAACATTGTTTGAAAATTATGATATAAATGTAAGTTGTATATACTTTAAATCAGACCCTCAACTTTCGCAATAATAAAAGAGTTGAATTGGCAATGAACTCAAAATGTACTAAATCTTTAAAAATCATCATCACTCACGAAATTATAATCCCTACTGCAAACATGTAACTCAGATATTTGTATTTACGTCACATTGTACACATGCAGCTGCACTAAGTGATTTGTGGAACTTGGCAAATTGATTTTAGAGTCTGGGGGCCTGACTGCCAGTTTGTTATCAAAGTTCATGCATCGTATTTACCCGGGTGCGATTAACTTAACAAGGGACATATATCACATAATTAATCCGACTGATTACCATCAAAAATCTATAAAGCTGCAGCATGTTTCTCTGCTTCACTTCCATTAATTATGTTTGCCTGATAAAGAGTGAGAACGGAGAGAGAGCATGAGTTATGCACTCAATGATGTCAGCAGTTACCTAGACTGAAGCTGCTTTTAATTGAATACGTTGGCTTGGGTTTTGGGTTTCATTGTTGCTGGGCAGTTTACGCATTTTAGGCAGCATAAGGGCTTAAATCATGCAGGTACAAAACGTAGAGTGGTCATAACTACAGTTCAGTCTTGCCCTTTAATTATCCTATTTAACTTAATGAATGGTTGGAGAGATTCATTCCACTCCTGCTATCAGTCTTGTTCCAATTAGGACAGTGTATCTTTCCCAGCATGCATTGCAATGGCTAATTTTTAATGAGTTTGTTTTTACTTTAAAATGTCCTGTTTATTTATGTATATACAATCTTGGTTTATCTATGAGTGTTATTACGGCTACCACAAAGGAGCATGTTAATAGGGTTTCTTGTTTTGTTTTGTTCCATTTAAAATATTCTTGATACTCGTTCAAAATGTTTTTCTCAACGTTTCTCCTCACTGTTCCTTTAAAGAGATCTTCCGAGGACAAATATTATAATATTATAAATATGATCATATTAGAGTGAGCATTTGCTCATCTTTATATATATTGATATGTATATCAATATGTATATCATAGTGCGAGAATAAGCATGATGTAATTCACAGATGACACAGTCTAGATTAGTCTGCTAAGAGAGTCTAGCCAAATCCCCCCGACTGGTGTAAAGGATCAAAATAACGTAAATAAGTCACTGATTTCTGGAAAAGGGCAGTTCCTATAGTGCCTTCAATGCCAAGACTATTTTAATATTGAAACCGTAGCTACTAAAACTTTTTGTAGAAATTTCCCAAATAAGGCCAGGAAAGAGAATAGCTGATTTATTCCCCAAGATTTATTCCCCAGGGGTCTCATTTATAAAACTGTGTGTAGGAACCTTACTAAAACCTTACAAAAATTGCGCCTGAAAGCCAAAAATGACGTACGCAAAAAAATATTCAGACTTATAAAACCGTTCGTACGCCAGAACCTGCGCAGAATTCACTTTATAAATCCCAGTCAGTGGAAGATTGTGCACACATGCGTCTCCACCCCGAAATAACCATATATGGAGCTTACAACGCCTAGTTTTACTATGCATATCCTCATCTGCATATCATTTGCATATGATTATTCATCCACATGATAATGTTTAACGGTACAAGACACATTACATTAATAAAAATCATGTACTTGCCTATCCTTGTCTTGTTTTTGAATACATAAATCAAATAGTGTAAAATACATTTCATCTTTTCCACTGGCCGAATAGTATTTTTAATTGAGTTATATTTTTAATGGAAACAGATAGGCCTTGGGCAACCCAGTCTCATATAAAAACGTACACTGACTACATTGGTCCAAAGTGCAAAACGTAGAGTGGTTACAATAATGGCCCTTGAATTGTATGACTGTTACATTTTTTTGCCCTTTCTTTTCCTATGGGCCTTGAATTGTATGACTGTTACATTTTCTTTTTCCTATTATTTTCCGTCCAAGTCACGTGACTTTCAAGATTCCGGCTGCGAAAACAAAAAACATGGCGGACATTTCTCTCATTTTTAGTGAAAATTATCGTATTTTGAGTTAGATTCTGCATAAAATAAGTTTTGATTACATTTCTAGCGAGAAATATATATTTTATTTTCATAATATTCACTCAGTGAATGTACATAACCCCTCGCTTGCTCGTTGTTGCGAATATTTTTCAGATCTTGCCAGAATAATGTGAAACTGTAACGTTTTGTTTAGTTGCTATGGACCCTGCTATCGTTGCCCTAGCGGCTCTCCTTGAATTGTATGACTGTTACATTTTTTTTGCCTATTCTTTTCCTATGGGCCTTGAATTGTATGACTGTTACATTTTCCGTCCAAATCACGTGACTTTCAAGATTCCGGCTGCGAAAACAAAAAACATGGGGGACATTTCTCTAATTTTTTGTGAAAAATATCATATTTTGAGTTAGATTCTGCATAAAAATAAGTTTTGATTACATTTCTAGCGAAAAATATATATTTTATTTTCATAATATTCACTCAGTGAATGTACATAACCCCTCGCTTGCTCGTTGTTGCGAATATTTTTCAAATCTTGCCAGAATAATGTGAAACTGTAACGTTTTGTTTGGCCCGAGATTTCGTCCGCTGTGTTTAACTAATTTTTAAATCTACCGCTGTGTGGTGCGCTCTGCTTTTAGCCTTTTATGGGTTTGGTCGCGTCATGGCCTTGTGGCCCCACGAAGAAGAAGAAGAAGAAGAAGACGAAGAAGAAGACGAAGCGACGGAAAATAAGCAGGAAAAGTTATAAATAAGGAGGAAAAGGAAGCATCTAAAATAACTTGAAAAAATGAATGACCTTGACCCCGAAGATGCCATATACCTGGTTGATGCGTTCCTGGATGAGTGCAAGGTAAATAACATTATATAGCAAATTAACCTAAATAACATTATAAATGGAGGAAAATGCATACTAATTACAATGTCTAAGACCACAATCTGAGATATAGCAGGGAAGAATTATTAAGGTGCAAAAAACACTACAAACAAAGTGCAATTATTATAGTAAGTTAACTGGTTTAATGTCTTTATTCAAATGCAAGCTATAGTGCTGAGCTTAGTTCACATGTTAGAGCCAGTTAGAGTATAATTCAATATGCTGTCAAAACGTTTGACTTTCCTTTTTTTTTATGTATAAAGGTTTTTCTAGATCTGTCAGTACAGGACCACAACTGTTAGACTGATTTTTTTTTTTTAATTTAATATTATAACATTGGTTTTATAATGAGATGTTTGTAGGTGGCAATAACTTTTATTCTTTTTTTTAACTGTTTATTCTGTGGCTAAATTGTTTATTTAGGTGGATCAGCATGGACACACTGAGAGTGGATCAAAACAATCCACAAAGATTGTTTGGCTTGATGAGGACAAAGACGGACAACCTCATCCAAAAAGATGTAGAGCTGGGGAGAAACGAAAGCGCAATTCAGCTACTGGTTGGTATTTTGTATGTTTTTTTTTATCATTAGTTGCATTCATTATTCATTGAGCAAGTTTTAAATGGATATTCATATTTTTGCAGTTTCTTCAGCAAGCGCTACTACGCCCTCCTGTGATCCTTCTACTAGTACAACTGACACTGTCACCATAGAAAATTTTGGTATTTCTCCCTTATTACTTGTTTTCTCATTTGTGATGTGATAATTGCCCAGATTTTCCATTGCTGCCTTCAATTTTCATTTTCAGACTCCCTTATTCAAGACGTCAGAGACCTCTTGGGAAGTGGAGGTGCTGAAAAACCTCTCCCATCACACTGGAGAAACAGGCAAACTTCCTCCCTGGAGAATTGGACCGTAATGAGGCCCTTCATGGTCAACAATATGTTGTCATCAGAGAAGCCCAAGGAGGGAGTTTGCCATCACTGTGGACACAAGGCTGCAGTAGTGATGTGTAGGGACTGCTTACCTCGATCACTCTACTGCACAGCCTGTGACCTTTCCACACATGAGGCCCTGGTGCTTCATAACAGAGCATCCATGGTGGAGGGGTTCTTCAGACACCTGCCACCATCCACTTTTGTTCAGCAGCATGAGGGAGGGAAATTCTCCTATCATGAAAAAGGTAGTTTTTAAGTCTAAGATTACATTGGCTGTTTTACATTTTACACACACCCTGGTTTACTCCAACAAACATGCTGGATGAAGTTTTGTTTGATAGAAACAACCACATTGAGTTTTTGGTTTCATTTACTCTAATATGTAAACTAATTCTAATTTTTAGATTGCATGTTACCGATTGTTACTCCCTGCTGTGACTGCTCCACTGGTAAAACAAGTTTTTCCAAGGGAAAGCCAGTCATTTTAATTGGAATGAATGGTAAGGTTTATTTATTTATTTATTCATATTGTGTTTTTTTGTTTCTTGTGAACAAGAGATAATTTAATAATCTCTGAAATTTCAGGAAGGTACAACCTCTTCCTTCCATCAGTGAACTGCTCCTGTGGAAAAACCTTGCCAGTGACCATAAGCGATCTGGTTGAAAGTGGTTACTGGCCAGCCACTGTCAATTTTGAGACCTTATACATGGTGGACTTGTTCACCACGTATGAGGATCTAAAAATCACTGCGCCAGGGATGTCGAGACAAGCTTTTGTCAGCATGCTCGAGTGTCGCACAAAACTCTTTGGGCGAGTGAGTGGACTCATCATTTAAGTTGTCTTGTTTGGATCACCTTTAAATAAATAATTCATTGTTAGGACTTCTTCTTACAATCCCTAAAGTTTCAGCACATATTTCTTGACAGATCTGAAGGCAACCTTCAAAACATTTACTTACTGTTTTGTTTTTCACTTTTGCTCTCAGAGTGGTAAGATATGTGGGGACACATTGCAGAGGGCCTTCCTTGAATGGGCCTATGCCAAATTCGAGGTTGACAAGCTCTCTCAGGTCCAGCATTTTCAGTGTCCTGCATGCACACCCTCCATGCTGGCAGTGTCAGTGGATGGGAATCGCAAATTGTACCGTTTTAAAAGCCAACCAGGGTGTGTAACATTCATGTACAACAAAATGCTAGTGAGCCACAAATGACTTTTATAAATTTAACCCAAATCTGTATATTTCTTTCAAGACCTGATGGGTTCTTCGATGGAGTATTTTTGGCGAACGATGCTGAGGTGTCCTCCTTTGTTGACTACATCCATGGAACAACTGGACATGTAAGATACATTTTTTGTGTAACAACACAGTTTAAAATTTTTATGAATGCTTGCCTTTTTTTTAATGTAATCATTATTTGGTTTAAGTAAATGAGTGGCATTACTGCTTCAAATACCAAAATACCATGATGTACAGCTTATTTTGTAAAATGTAACTGTGTAAATATCTGTATTTGCCCTCATCTGTTTTAGAATCCAGGGAAAGGGAGATGTGGTTTGGGTCAGTGGACCGCAGCACGAGAGTCCGCTAACAAGTCTGCAAACAAACTAGACGAGGAAGGTGTTGAAGTTGCTGTCTGCCGTCATGGGGTTTTGCTGAAGGCACTGAATATGTTCCGAGGAGAAATATTTGCATACCCATTATATCTCCAGAAACAGCTAGCTTCACAGACTGTCCAGTTTTTTTGCTCTGATGTGGTCTGCAAATATTGGCCATATCTGCAGAGAGTTGTGGACCACTGTCCAGAGATGAAGGACTTGCTGAATATGCGCCCATTTCTCTCCATCATGCATGCAAAAGCGCATTCCTGGATGTGTGAGGTAATAATGACGCTCAATGGTGTTTTAAGCCCCAAATGGCTCCTTCCAGATAGCTAACCCTAACCTCAACTCTAAACCTAACCATCCCCTTGCTGCCTGGAAAGCCCCGTTGGGGGCTTAAAACACCGATGTCCAATAATGACAATTAGATGTATTTCTTACCATTTTTACCACACATTATGACTGTCTGTCCTCTGCCTCTACGTGTTGTTTTCTAAGTGATAACATTCATGTAAATTTGTTACAGTTAAAATGGGGGGGGCGCAATCAAGAAGGAGCTGGAACAACAATCGGGGAGGAGGTTGAACAGGTTAATAGCTTCCTCTCCCGAGCAGCCATTTGTTCCAAGTACATGTCAAAAGCCGGTAAGATTTTTCATGTAGTTGTCCAAATTGAGACCAAGAGGTTTTAACACTGATCCTTGGCCTTTGCATTTTAGAGTTCCATGCTGCTCCCTTAGAAAACAACTGTCTAGTCAGCACTTTTACACTGATCAGGATTTTCTTTATAATAATTTAACTTCTGATTAAGTGTATGATTATTTCCAGGTTTATGTGACAATATTAGAGAATTATCAATGTAGTATCTGACCTTTGGTCCTCATTTTGAATGAATTACCTAAATTACTGCACATACATTGTGTGTCAAGTTCGTACAGACATGCTAACAATCCAGGCAAGTGGCTGGAACAAGCGAAAGGCAGAAAACCTTGACCGGACACTGGCCAAAAGATACGTCAAGGTACTAACTAGGCAAATATGTATAATAACATTTTTTTTTTTTTTAAATGTGTCTTAGCATTTGTTAACACATATATTTATTTTGGACAGACTGTACAAAAGATTGCAGAGGCAACAAAGGACCTGGAGAACCTCACCGCAGAGTTATCTCTACAGCAAGACACAGTCCAGCAGTGGGTGTCTGATGTTCAGCAGTGGACCTCAGGTAGTTTGAAAAAAAAAATGATTTGATGGCATATTTTAAAGAATCGTTGTCTCTGCTCTTGTACAGGGGATCTGAAAATAGACTGATTGTAAATTGAAATGGGTATTAATTAATTTGTTTGTTGTTGTTGTCCAAAGGTGCAACAATCCAAAATGACCTGCAGAGGACCATCGAGGGGCTATATTTGGGCATCAAACAGCGAAAATTTCAGCTGTATCGTCAGTCTGGTGAGAGCAGAAAAGTCCACTTGTAATGCAGATTTGTAAAAAAAATAATTAATTCAGTAATGATTTATACATAGTAAAAATAGCAATGCCATTTATATAAAAATCATCTTTTGACTGTCAAAATCATAACAAGGTTGAGTGCAATATCCACATTTTTCCAATATGGCTGTCCTGACATACCAATTTTGTCCTTTATTTAAAAATAATATGATTGTTTAAAAAAGATTCAGTTTTTAAAAAAGAAATCCACAATTTTTCAAATGATAATGAAACTTGTGATGCAAAAATGATCACACAACTTCTTTCACAAAAATCATAACACATACATGCATATTGTGAAGTCTTATTTTGTATGGTGTTGTTGTGTAGTCATCGTGTGAATGCATACTCGTTTTTGTGTTTTTCATTGTAGGTGGGAATAAGCGAAGGCATCAACTGAGAAAAAAGATTGCTGTTGAGAAGAAAGCCTTGGAAGTTGCCATCAATGACCACAATGCTTCTGTGGGGGAAGTTGAAAAACTGCCTCCTCCCAATGAACTACTGGCTGTGGATAACTACTCTTGGCCATGGGAATGTAAGTACTTCCTATGAAATTGTAATGGATTTTCGCTAAATCTGACTATCCAAAATAAAAATGTTGCGTCTACAATCAACACTGAATAAATAAAACTGTTGCATCTAGGGGTGCAACGGTACAGATAGCCCACGGTACGGTCCATACCTCGGTTTTTGGGCCACGGTCTCGGTTCGGTTTCGGTACATGTTTTGTGCAGAAAGAGACTGCTATTTCATCCCAAAAATATGTTTTATTTTTCTTATGAGCATAAACAGAATGTCACAGTAGGAAGAACATCAATGTATGGAATAAACAAACACTCTAGTCTGTACTGAACAACACTAAATAATACAACCTCTTCAACTATCACTTATATGAAATACAAAATGTAAACAAACACACTTCAAAATATTCAAGTGGATCCCAATTCCAAACCTTGAATACTGGTATATGAAGTGATCAATGTGAAAGAAAAAGTGCACTTTTACCTTTAACAAACATAAATTAGCTTGTGCTTTAAATAAAAAAAAGCAGAGCAAAATAATATAATAAAAAAAATACTGCATTCAGGATACAAAGTGCAATGTTATTTACTCATCCACTATTGAGAGATTCTTGTGCAAAAAAATGAGTCTATCAACACTGTCTGGTTGGCACTAACGATGTCCCAAGCACAAAATTCTCAACTTTTCAGAATGCCGCAAGCGCACCGTAGGTCACGTGACAAGAACCAACCAGAGCGCAGCTGATGGTTGCTTTAGCAACGACAGACGCCTCCGGAGCGCAACCGCCCTTGCGCTTTGGAAAAAGGAGAACGCAGCGCGCCTAGCGTTTTCTACGCGTTTTTAGGCGCGATATGTGAACGGCGCCTAAAGCAAAAACTAAAAGGATCAGCGTGAACTCAATGGCAAAACCGAAGTCCCGTGGGACACGAGGGTAGATTGTCCCGTGCAGGGCTGACCGAACGGTCCGGGATTTTACCGTGTACCGTTGCATCCCTAGTTGCATCTACAATCGACACAGAGCGTCCACAATCGACTAAGGCTGTCACTTTTTATTCGATATTCGAATATACATTCGGACATCACGTGAAATATCCGAAACCGAACTATTAATAAACTATCCGGCTTTTAAAGTGACGTGTAATAGCGCATTTTTACAGTCTATAATTAGTAATTCCATCCTTCCTCACTGCCGTGCGCGCGCTGCCCGGTTTGGAGCGGTCTCTGTGTCTCACATGCACGCTCCCTCTAGATTCCGGGAGATTTGAACCAGAGAAAGTCTAATGAAGGGCTTTGTTTGAAGTCATTTGTGTGCTTCAGGAGGCCGTTATCAATATGAGGGAGATATTCCCGGTCCCGGAACTGGTATTAGACCGACTGGGTTGACACTACAGCATGATAAATCGAGGGTGTGGGCGTGTGAAACCAATCCAATGCGTGAGATTTTAGCTCTGGAGATAATGCACAGAACGGCCAGCCTGAGCAGACATGCAATTACAACCCAAACTCATTTAAAAAGTAGTGTTGAGAAATATTTTGGGTTCTACACCGAACGAAGATGGTAAAGTAACCATTAAAGATAAGGTGTGTGTGTATGCTGCGTGTGCGTGCACGTGCGCCAGACACATGTGTGAGCGCTCCGAACATTCTCCACAATATTAAGATCCAAACAATATTAAGGAAATAAGCAAGGCTCATAGATATTCGAATATAATCGGATACATTGCTTGATATCCGATATCTGTTCGAATGAGATTTTTCTCAAAAGTGACAGCACTACAATCGACACTAAATAACTTTTATACTCCAGCTCTTGTGTTTTCAGTCATCAACTAGCCGAGTCTAATAACCTAACCTAACTTTTTTTTTGCGTAGCATATATAATGAATGAGACAGACTTCAGTAAATGTCCATCAGAGGGTTTATTCAAAACGGACGGGAGTCTCTCAAGCAATACTCTCTCGATTCTCTCCACATATAAAAATACAACAGGATATAGGATAAAGCCAGACACATCAAAATAGAATCACTGTAACTATCATGTCACGCTCTATCAATACGATTGGTTAATTTGTTTAAAGCAAACATTATAAAAGATAATGTTTATCATACATTAGTAGTACAGCATGCAAAATATCTTCTGTCCCAATATTTTTATAGGAGGTTGTAAGATAACAATGATGTAATGTATTGCAGGTCATGGTGATATGGAGCGGAAAAAAAATGTTTTTGACAAGGTAATGATGCTGACAAGACTAAAAGAAGAAAAAGTTATTGTGGTTCGCGAAGTCAAGCAGCACATGGAGTACATGAGGAATGTTGCTGGACTGATTGAAGACTTTACATTTCAGCTCACTGAAGACACTGATGGGAAATGTAAGAACAATAAATATTTTGTATTTTTTCTTCGATTTGCTTCTCTGGTAACCATTGGCTTTTTTCCCCCCACATTCTCAGGCAGTACAGAGGGCTTAATGGAGAAAGGACGTGAGGGACTACTGTGTGTTTTGAAGAGAAGATTGTGTGAAGTTGAAGCACAGCTGGCTACAGCACGCACAACATACAAAAGTATTCTTGGACTGCAAACATTGTCCTTACATGACTTCTCTGAAGAGGAAGACTTGGAATATACTTCCTCAACTGATGAGGAACTGGAGTAGAGTAGTTATTAGGGAAAAGACGTGTATGACTCTAAGAAGATGTTCTCAGATTAACTCAAATGTCAGTGCTCTAATAACTTGTATGTGAAACCTGTATATACTGTACCTACTGTAGTTTAACATTTTCCCTCTCTCTCACTCTCTGTCCCTCACACTCTCTCACACCACACACACACACACACACACACACACACACACACACACACACACACACACACACACACACACACACACACACACACACACACACACACACACACGTACGTTATTCTTTATTATTTTCACCCAGTAAAGAAACTGCTGTTTCAACTATAGTCATGTCTCTTTTGTTTGATTTATGAATATTTTAATTTAAGTCAGTTTTCCTGTTGTATCCAATGAGTGTAAGTTTTTCCTTTCAAGTCAGTCTTTAGTAAGTATTAAGCCCATATTGTAAGGCAGGGATCATCAGCCAGAACTTTGCTCGGCAGACACTATCAGGGCCAGACGCTCTTGTAAAATTAAAATGAATATAGTATAAGTAATGTATTATTATTTCATATATTAATAATATTTCATATATCAAAATGTTTGTTTTTTTTGTCTTTGTCAGTGTTAACTCATTTTACATGTACAATAGCAACCCACTAGGGTGAAAATTATATTTTACACTTCATTTTTATGTTTTATTTTTAATTAATGTCGATATTTTAGGCTTCATATTCATTTGGCTGTCAACTGCTGACGTGAGCAGTCATGTGACTTTCGTCGGTAAAACAAAATCGCGGATTATGTGTAAAACTAATATCTCTTGTCTTTAAGATATTTGTGTTTTATACCGCAGTTTTATAAAAATAAATGTGTGTTTTGTTTTCACATTATTGATAGCGGAAGTAGCAACACCCGTAACTATGGAGATGAGGACACTCAGCTTTGCGTCACGTGAGCAGAGGAGTGAGCGCGCTGGTCTCCTGTTTAAGTTAAAATATCGGCATTAAACAAATATTTTTGACTCCTCTTATCATAGATCATATACATGCAGTATAATTATTTACTAGACAGTGTGTGATATTTGATATATTGGGTAGATATATGTTTTCACAACCCTAAAACGGAAGAACTACAACTGGGGTGCTGATGTCAACACAAGTACTGAAGAGGGGTCTAGGGAGTTGTAGTTTTTTTTTAAAAAAAAACAGGGTTTTCCCTATTGGAAGTTGTAAATACTTAATTGGTGGCTTTCTATGGGTCGGAGGGGATAACAAACACATTTTTGGCATCAGAATTTAAATATTGTCTTGTTCAATGGGTGATTTCTTTATTTTCACCCATTGAACAAAGGGTGAACACCCCCCCCCCCCCCCCCAACCCTTGGTGACTATGACCCAGTATACACAACTTATAACCCATGTCAACACCTTTCTATAACAGGTGGTTTCATATCTGTAACCCTTTTTCTCCCATAATTATAAGCCTTCAAATATGCCCTAATGTCAAGGTTCAAATGTCAATATCTCAAAGTAGGAATAACATAAAACCTTCAAATTAGTATATCTTACTCTGCAGGGCAAGACCTTTCCAGTGATGTATTTGTTTAGCTCTTTGTCAAAGTTTTATGTATTTTTTTCCAATTTTGGACATGTGCAATGTGCCCTAACAGGCTTAGGCTCATAGAGCACTTTGAAGGCTGTGTGTTTCTTTATTGGAGGGTTTATGCCAGGATTCACCTAACACAGTCATTCAAATCATTTATATCTGCCACAGCAAATAGGCTACATAATACATCTAATGTTATAGCCTAGATTTTAGAAGACAAAAAATTGTGTGCAGTGCTTTATTGGATGGCATGGTTAAGCAGTATTTAAGGAGTCTGAGACCTTTTTGGATGGCATAACCTCTATAGCCAGGCACCCTGCTGGAAATATCCTACAATGAATAAATCTTATTTTACAATCACAGATTATAATATGCCTACAGATACAGTGGTCTTTGGGTTCAGTTTACGGTAGACAGTAGGGGTGGAATGGTACAGTCACAGTTTGGTTCATACCTCGTTTCAAGCATCAGGGTTTGGTACAAGTTCGGTACAATGGAGGAAAAAGCAAAACAAAAATGCAGAAGACTCAGGCTTTACCACGAGAGGAAAATAAATGTCTTAGGCATTGTATTTTTTTAATAAACAAGTTATATAAATTAAAGGCATTGAACCTATTTATTTGTAGTGCAGTGACAAGTTTTATATAATTTGTTTATTAACTTGTTTATATAGCACATTTAATTGCAATCTTGTAGCCCAAAGTGCTTCACATTATACTACAACAGTAAGACATTAATAAAAGCAAATAAGTGACCACACATTCTTAGAAATATGGGGTCAATGAAGAAAGAATTAAAATAATGAAAACAAGATAAATTAATTTACAAATTAAATGAATAGAAAGACAAAAAGACCTTGATATTGGGTATACCTGCGTGAATCTAAAATTAATTTGTTATATTTCAGATCAATATATTTGTTTTCATTCAAATTTTAATTAACACTAACTTTATCTGAATTATAGGCTAAATAATTTATTTCTGTATTAAATAATAATACCATTAAAAACACATTTGATTTTCTTTTTTAATCAATTTAGTATGTGTAACATAATTAAGAAAATAAACAAAATTGAAAACCAATGCACAATGTTGTTTCATTGCATTGAGTGTAGGCTACACAAATATAAGTAGGCCTAGGCCTAAACACTTTGAAGCTTGAATGATGTCCTGTTATAAACACAATTGTGTGTGTGTGTGTGTGTGTGTGTGTGTGTGTGTGTGCGCGCGCGCGCGCGCAACGTAGCTGCGATGTCGCTAATTGACACGTGGGTTGCCTTATCAGAGGCACAGAGGTCAGCAGAAGTGAATGAGGGGTTCATACTGTACGACATCCTCGAAAGGTAGGTATTGAATACACGTAGCCTAACTTACTGATATCAACATGCTAACTGAACCTGAATAATAAAGTTAAGCCATCATTCGTTTATTATATATCACCATGAATTTATGTGTCCAATGACATACGGGTTTATTCAGCATTAGGCTAGCACCACATTTAACGTTAGCTGCAGTTGGCAGCAATGTGCTAACCGATGTCAGAATGATATAGCCTAAATTGAAATATTTATTGATTCCAAAATCACGTCACTGCAGCAGAATCAAAATGAGATAGGAGCTAGGCTACATTAAGAAAAGTGGTAAAATAAACAGAAATCAACTTGGAGCTATGAAGTATGGGTTGTTGTATAGAATCTGCATTAGGGACTAAAAGTTTTTAGCCGGATAATTTCATACGTCTATTAGCCTATTAATGGCCCGCGGTAAATCGCACTCCACCACAACAAACTCATACTACAAATCCCACAATGCACTGCAACAGATGACACAAATGCGGGCCAGCCCGCTCAAGGGCAGAAATAATTTAAACGCAAAATAAACTATATCTATATAAAGATATCTCATGCTGTATTGCGTTTGAAAATAGGAAACACACATGAATTGTTGATGTCTGACACTACTGATAATTTTGAAGTTGCCCAAATTACAAACATTTGTAATACAACACTTAATGCAGTTCCTTTGTCACTTTGGTTATTAAATGTGGATTGTTTTATATTCTAGTTTTAAGATGCCACGAGGCTCAACAATAACCACCTGCGTGAGCTGCAAAGCAGCTATTGGTGTGGCCACCAAGACCTGCAAATATTGCAAGTCCGTACAGCCACGAAAGCAAAGACTTGCAAAAAAACTTTTAAAATTTGAGGCCAGAAAAGAGACGTGGTTGAAAAACCAAAACAAAAACCAAACCACGTCTCATGTGGTTGACGAGGCATCTGTCTTGGTATGTGTATAACGTCTGTAGTTATTATATTTACATAATTACAGCCCACAATGTTTCAGACATTTATAATTGCTTATATTTCTGTATTATCTAATAAATCTTTATTTTCAGGTCGAAAAGTTAAACACATTAGGCTACAAGGCCATCGTCTTCATTGGGAAAAAACCAAAGAAACAGAAAACCTGGTCCGCCCAAGTCCTCCAGCCAAAATGGGAACTGTCAGACAATTCAAAAAAATGCCTGGACAGGATGAAGGCTCTTTATGAACTCTTACTGAATGGTAAGTGTATGCGATTATATATATGTGGCACAGACACAGCAATTACAGTTGTATAGCTATTCACCTGTTGCTTCATCAAGTTTGGTCTTATCCAAGTTTGCTTTATCCAATAGGTGTTTATCTTAGAGCTGCGACAACTAATGGATATTTGAGATTATTAATCAATTATACAATTAGTCACCAACAATTTTTTTTGATAATTGTTTAATACAAAAATTATCTGCTTTCAGAGTCATATATATATATATATATATATATATATATATATATATATATATATATATATATATATATATATACACACACAAAGTGCTATGCATAAGTTTAGGCACCCATGCTAAAGTTGACTAAAAAGAAGAATAAAAAATCATCTTTTGGAAATTGATCTTAATGCCTTAATTTAAAAAAAAAAAATTAAGAAAAACATAACTTTCCATAACATCATCTCTCAATGCAAATCAATCCAGCTATTAGGCTAACTGAAATAAAACCATGCCAGTCTCTAGGTATGGTGAATGCTATGTGATGATGTGGGGCGATTTTAATTCCAAAGGCCAAGGGAACTTTATCAGGATGCAGACTATCCTGGATCCATGAAATAACTGGCCTTCAAAAATAAAAATCTGCCTGCCTCTATGGGAATTTAACTTAGGGGTGTCCAAACTTATGCACCCTGTACTTTAAGGAAGAACATTTATTTATTTACAATATATTATTTAATCACAATGAAAATTGGTGTCCTTATAGGTTGGATTTTTCTTAATTTTTTTTTTTAAATTGAGGCATTAAGATGATTTTTTATTCCTCTTTTTAGTCAAATTTAGCATGGGTGCCTAAACGTATGCATAGCACTGTACATATATTATAAGTACATATTTTATATATTTGACTTTGGGAAACACTGGTCAGCATTTTTTTAACAGTTTCTGATGCTTTATGGACTTAAATAATTTTCTCTTTTTGTACCATTGAGGTTTTACTAACCAGCAGTCCACCACCAGTCCTCCTGTCCAGTCTACCGCCAGTCCTCCTCCCATCCAATCTACCGCCAGTCCTCCCATCCAATCCACCACCAGTCATCCTCCCATCCAATCTACCGCCAGTCCTCCTGTCCAGTCCACCGCCAGTCCTCCCATCCAATCCACCACCAGTCCTCCTCCCATCCAATCTACCGCCAGTCCTCCCATCCAATCCACCACCAGTCATCCTCCCATCCAGTCTACCGCCACTCCCCCTGTCCAGTCCACCGCCAGTCCTCCCATCCAATCCACCACCAGTCCTCCTCCCATCCAGTCTACTGCCACTCCCCCTGTCCAGTCCACCGCCAGTCCTCCCATCCAATCCACCACCAGTCCTCCTCCCATCCAATCTACCGCCAGTCCTCCCATCCAATCCACCACCAGTCCTCCTCCCATCCAATCTACCGCCAGTCCTCCCATCCAATCTACCGCCAGTCCTCCCATCCAATCCACCACCAGTCCTCCTCCCATCCAATCTACCGCCAGTCCTCCTGTCCAGTCCACCGCCAGTCCTCCCATCCAATCCACCACCAGTCCTCCTCCCATCCAATCTACCGCCAGTCCTCCCATCCAATCCACCACCAGTCCTCCTCCCATCCAATCTACCGCCAGTCCTCCTGTCCAGTCCACCGCCAGTCCTCCCATCCAATCCACCACCAGTCCTCCTCCCATCCAGTCTACAGCCAGTCCTCCCATCCTACCCATCACAGAACCACCTCAGCAGAAACGCAGTAAGTTCCGGTATTTTCAAATAGCACATAAATCATGATTCAATTGCTAGTCGTGTTTTTTTTTTTCATGTTGTTTAATCATGGTATAAATGATAACCATGTTAAACATTTAATCTGTTTCTTTTTCTCAAACTGAAATGATAGGCCTTTATCACAGTGTTCGTGTCGTCACTTACAGCGGCGAATAGTAGCTTAAACCGACTCACGGTCTAGTCTTTAGCAATGACGGCGAGCACAGCGAGGAATTGTTTTTGCGTTCCTAAATGATGTAATAGTTCTACTAAACAGCTGTGTGTCTCAGTACGTATGTACTGTTGTAACTTAGATTCTGTGAATTGTTGCCCGCATATGTACGTACTCCCTTTTAAAACTGCAAAACCTTCATCCTGCTGAATAGCATGAATTCACATTTTCTTCGCTTTTTCATCAGTTGGAAAAGAAAGTAAACTGAGATACGGCTGTTTAGTAAAACTATTACAACATTTAGGAATGCAACGACAATTCCTCGCTGTGCTTGCCACCATTTCTACAGACTAGACCGGAAATCGGTTTACACTACTATTCTCCATTGGAAGTGATGACACGCGCACTGCGATAAAGGCCTATACTCTAAATGAAGAAATGTATTAAATTAAAAAATCATAATACAAGTGACTAATTATTGTGAGGGTTATTATATTATATTTATAGTTATACCAATAACTACTGTAATATGTACATCTGGATAACTTGCCTTTCAGATATTACTAAAGTGAAATATAATGTTTCATTATGGAGTGCACTGTTGCACATCCAAAGTCTGCTGTAGGTGTTGGGGTCCTTATTTGTATAGAATTCACTTTAGTCTACTGTGTAGATGTGGACAAGCTACATGGCTTCAAAATACATCAAAATACATGGCTGTAACAATTCACAGCCTATGCTAGATTCTGTTAATAAATGATAATCAACTCAAAATAATATGATGTAACTTAGCTTTCATATTCTGTGGCGATTTCTGTCATCATAATCTCAGTTTGTTTATATGTGTTTATATACATTCATAAATTAGGCCCTTGATGATCATACAAACCCCTATTCCTGTGAAGTTCCTATATTTAATGAATATACAACGAAGACAAGATGTTTAATGTTCAAACTGAAAAGCTTTATTGTTTGTTTGCAAAGATTCACTCATTTTGAATGTCATGGGGCATGGGTTTGCCATGGGCACTAACACACCCCCATGGCTTTTGAACTTAGCACTGATAACAATCTGGGAGGTCATTTTCCTCTTTATCCCAAGGAACACGAGGTACATGATTTCCAAAAACGTTTAAATGTGGACTGCACACGTAGCACTTGTAGTAGTGACAAACAGTTAACTGACAATTGTTTTTCAAGGTGTTCCTGAGCCAACGTTAAAATGTTTTAAAATGTTTTTAGTAGTGATTCTCACCATCAAATAGCATCCCCAGATGACTCAGTCATTAACAACAAAGGATGACTTGCTTGTGAATGAATTGCATAGATGCCCATTTTTTGCCCAATCATGACACTCACGTGTTTCCAATGAACCTGTTCACCTGTGGAATGTGTCAAACATTCTCAGTACTATATGTTCCAAACATTCAAACAACAGATTAGTTGTCCTGTCTTTGTAAAGTTTTCAGATTAAAATAGGTTTAAATGATTCATAAATCGTTGTATTATGTTTTTATTTTTGTTTTACAGTTGACCCAGCTTAATTGGAATTGGGGTTTGTAAAACCCATTATATCAAATTGAAAGAATATTGACAGAATCTTACTTAGTAAATCAATCTGTGACACCCTGTTCCCTGTGAATTGAAGCATTATCGATTACAATCTATATATTTCCAAATGTAATGTGTACAGTATACATTTGTTATTGGAATAAAGGTACTGTGTTAAACCAGTATTCATTGTAATAACAGATACATTTCCTTCATCTCAACAGAAATCTCTGCAAACAAAAAAAGGAAGGTGAAGGACAAGGAAGAAACTACAGGGAAGAAACTGAGGGGGAAAAAATCAGCCAAAGGTTTTTAAGCTTTCCTAGATTTACATTTTACCATTTCAAATCAGACTTCAAATACAGTGATTATTTTGCCTTAGCCATTTATATTTAAGTCATAAAATATATCATGTGTTGCCTGTCAAAATAGTTTTTTAATACATTGATGAAGTATGAGGTCAAACTGATGTACTTTTTTTGCTCTTTCAGAATGTAACCATGGGATCCAAGAAGGGACTTTTTACCCAGTTAAGAGGGTGATCCGCTGCAAAATGCAGAAGGTTAGTTTTTACAATAATTAAAAGTCTTAGATGTACTCAGTGGAATTGCAGCACCCCAACTGAAAACCCCTTAACCCCCCAACTTTGATGTTTTTTCAGGGGATCCAAAAGAAGTTGGTAGAATGGGAGCCCTGTTCACTCTGGTATGTACAATCAGTGTTGGGCAAGTTACTTAAAAAATTTAATACATTATAGATTACTAGTTACAGTCATCTGAGAGTAATTAGTTATATTACAATATTACTGTCTCTGAATTGTAATGTGTTACACTACTTTTGCATTACTTTTGAGTTACTTACACTAAAATAACCACAGAAGTATGACTTGGCATTCTAAAATGCTAAAATTTTAATTTATTGCAGCTCATTATACATCTAGTAGGATAATGTGGGGCAATGTGGAATAGCATTATGACTGTGTAGGCCCCTAAGGCTACTAACAACTTAATATAATAGACACAGTGAAGGCTTATGTCACAAAGCAAAAAGTAACAATCACAGAATCAGAAAAGGAGGGAATGGATCAAAGTCTGGTAAATCTTGAGTCACTAAAAAGAATCGTTCAAAATGAATGAATCGTTCACAAACAACTGCACATCAAAACTGCACATCACTAGCTGTTTTACCACATTAACGTATCAGCGTGGCTTGTAAACTTAATGTTAATAACAGCAGTCTTTATGACAACGTTAGCTTACCTTGTCATTTCGGGTGTTGATGGGGATTTTGCCGACAAGCTTTATAAAAGCCGGAGATTTCACTGTTGATAGAGGCAGCATGTCTTCAACAATATACTCTGCCACGAGTCTCTTCACCTCTTGGGGTTTAAGCATGGCAGTCTGAGAGAAACATCATTTCTGTTGCTTTGTCTTGCTCTCATCCCCATCATTTTTTCTCTTCTCTGCGCCAGCTCTCTTGGTTAGCTTAGTGTTACCGTGACACCTGTCCAGGTGTTTCTTTAAGTTACTGGTGCTATTTTTCGAAGTAGAGAGTTCCCTCGGTGTCGCACACACACATAGATTGCACTTGACTATAATATTCTTATCTTTCTCTTTGATGAACTGAAAATAATGGGAGAATGTCCACCTTGCAAATGTAGACTCTGTCTCAGCCATCCTAACCATAGAATTCCAGCAACAGAAAGAACATCAAATTTTTTTCTTCGCTGGTGCCACTGCCAAAATGTTTCTCGGTAGTGGTGAATTCTTAAAAAAAAAAAAAAATCACCTAACTTTCTGTTAAAAAGCATTGCATCTCATGCGTTACTGAGATTGTAACGGGTATAATATTACCGAATTTTTATTTGTAATGCGTTATATTACTGCGTTACAGCGAAATGGAATACATTACTGTAATTGCGTTACTTTTGTAACGTGTTACTCCCAACACTAAATAAACCAATAAAGTAATGACCTTGGCTTGTATTTGTGGGCAGCTGTGGCTCAGTGCGTCAATGTGTCCTTGGGCAAGACACTAAAACCACCAGTCTGTCATTAGGTGTATTAATATGTGGGAATCCAGTCTTCAAAGCCTGTCTGCAAACAGTGCTGTATGAATGTGTGTGTAGTGGTAGTGATACACATTGTAAAAGTGTTTTGAGTAATCCCAGAAAGTATAAAAGCGCTATATAAGTGCAAGTCCATTTAACATCCATAATTGCATCAGGCACTTGACTGAACGGGTTGTATTTGGAATAGCCATTTATATGTGGCTTGCCTTTAATTTATTTTGTGCAAAGCTCTTGCTCAAATCTAAATTATATATTTGTGCATGTAAGTATGAGATTAACTGGATGGATTAATTGTTTAGAGTAAAAAATAAATGATTTAAGGCATGCTGCCTTAAGTTTAAACATACACGCTAAGCAGCGCAAGGGAACAGAGATCTACTGCGCAAAGCAACTACCTGAGACTGAGCTTCATTTATCAAAATGTACTATCACATCAGCTCCGTAAAGAGGGCGGACAATTGTTGGCACTGAGCTTTTAGTTAAAGTTCTACAGTGTTTGTGTATTTTATCAGTGATGTGGTGTTTAAGGCAGATAAACCTGACTGCCATAATGGATAGACATATGTTGGACATAATCACTCATTTATTCTGAGCAAGGATTTAATTTTTCTTTAGATTGAATTTTGATTAGATGTTGACATTGGGATGCTAAAGTAACACACATTGGTTAAAGGCATTTACAAAATACAAAATCCTTTCATGAACACATTTTCAAGACTATTATTGTGGAGCAAATTGCAGAGGTCTTTTATAATGGATACCTTTTGAGCAGAGGTATATGAATTTAAATAAATGTTTACACCGTAGGTAATGCATATTCAAACCTTAACCAAAATATTACCATATTTACTGTTATCAGGTTACTGTAAGTTTATAAACCTACTGAATGAAGGGGTGGCTTGTGGTTCCTTATTGCCCTGAACCTTATCATGTTTGTTTTGAATTGAATTCATTGTTGATGTAAAGATCTAAATTAATAACAATCTCTTTTTATTACAGTGGGAAAACTTGGCCGGCACAGTGGGTGACGGAGGACAACACCATTAATTAAATAAATAAATGTTCAATCCCATTGTTTTGTTATAATATAATATGTATATGTATGTTCACTATGTTGTTATGCAGTCTATATTAAAAAAATGTAAAAGCCTGAAAGACTCCCAGTTTGTAGCAAACCAGAGAACACGTGCTGTGTTTGCAAAGGCTTGACAGATCATCTATCAGAGATAGATAGCTAGATAGATAGCTAGATAGATAGCTAGATAGATAGATAGATAGATAGATAGATAGATAGATAGATATTGCATACTTACAACAATATAAATTCGGTAACACTACAATAAGGTTCATTAGTTAACTACATTAGTTAACATTAACTAATAATGAACTGCACTTACAGCATTTATTCATCTTTGTTAAGGTTAATTTCAACATTTACTAATACTTTATACAAATATTGTTAACATGAGTTAATGCACTGTGAACTAACATGAACAAACAATGAACAGCTGTATTTCTTTTTACTAACATTAGCAAAGATGAATAAATACTGTAACAAATTTATTGTTCATTGTTAGTTCGTGTTAGTTAATACATTTACTAATGTTTAATAAATTAACCATATTGTAAAGTGTTTGCAGAACAAAACTTGATCATATCCCAGAAATAAGCAGACACGTGGTGGCAGAACTGAGTATGTCATTGTCATTTGTGAAACACCGCCTGGTTATTTATTGAAATATCCTGATCGAGGATTAATACCACAATTTACACGCCAGTCAATGAATTCAACAAGCACGCTAAAAGTAGGTACTTTGTGGGGCCACGGGGGCCACGACGCGTCAAAACCAAAACCCATCAAGAGAGCCGCTAGTGCAACGATAGCAGGGTCCATAGCAACCAAACAAAACGTTACAGTTTCACATTATTCTGGCAAGATCTAAAAAATATTCGCAACAACGAGCAAGCGAGGGTTTATGTACATTCACTGAGGGAATATTATGAAAATAAAATATATATTTCTCGCTAGAAATGTAATCAAAACTTATTTTTATGCAGAATCTAACTCAAAATATGATAATTTTCACTAAAAATTAGAGAAATGTCCCCCATGTTTTTTGTTTTCGCAGCCGGAATCTTGAAAGTCACGTGATTTGGACGGAAAATGTAACAGTCATACAATTCAAGGCCCATAGGAAAAGAATAGGCAAAAAAAATGTAACAGTCATACAATTCAAGGAGAGCCGCTAGGGCAACGATAGCAGGGTCCATAGCAACCAAACAAAACGTTACAGTTTCACATTATTCTGGCAAGATCTGAAAAATATTCGCAACAACGAGAAGCGAGGGGTTATGTACATTCACTGAGTGAATATTATGAAAATAAAATATATATTTCTCGCTAGAAATGTAATCAAAACTTATTTTTATGCAGAATCTAACTCAAAATATGATAATTTTCACTAAAAATGAGAGAAATGTCCGCCATGTTTTTTGTTTTCGCAGCCGGAATCTTGAAAGTCACGTGACTTGGACGGAAAATAATAGGAAAAAGAAAATGTAACAGTCATACAATTCAAGGCCCATAGGAAAAGAAAGGGCAAAAAAATGTAACAGTCATACAATTCAAGGGCCATTATTGTAACCACTCTACGTTTTGCACTTTGGACCAATGTAGTCAGTGTACGTTTTTATATGAGACTGGGTTGCA